>NC_046657.1:10966669-10981500 GCF_010883055.1 Belonocnema kinseyi | reverse complement strand
CAGCTTTCCAGTGGGATGAATATAATTATATGAATAGTAAGAAAATATAAGATTGAATAGCAATATTATATAAGATTATATAATAGTAAGGATGACTACTTTTAGTAGTAAGATCTACTAATTTATTTGTAAAATAACTAAGTTAATAGTAAGACTTACTAAGTGAAGTAGTCACGCTTACTATTTGAAGTAGTAAACACAGCTGCTTGAAAGTAGTACCTACCATCGAAAGTTGTAGCGAGAACAAATAAAGTAGTAAGGGCAACTACTACCAATCTTGCGAATAAAAGTAGTAGTCTCAACCACTTTAATAGCAGCGGCATATATTACAAACTAAAATAGTTGGGCCTACTACTTTGTTAGTTGTCCCAACCAACTAGTTTTTTCAGTGCAGGAAAACTTTTTTTCACGAAATCGATTTTTTTAATTGTTTTTGGAAACAACAATACGGAGCAATAGTTTTACAATAAAAGTTTGCAATTCTAAAAAATCTATTAGAACATAGTTTTTTTCTATATGTAACGTTAAATTACACAAGCAATTGGCAAAAAATATAATTGTAGCATTTTTTTAAATTTACTTATTATATTTTCAATCAGTTTGTCGGACTATTTGTTTAATCAATTAATTTGACAGTGAAAACAATCATTAATTTACTACTTATAATTTGTCTTTGCAGAAATATCTTCTTTCCTTTGCTTTCGAAAACCAAAAGTAGATGGACCTTTTGACCCAGCCATAACTATTCCAGGTAATTTGGTGGGTGAACATCAAGGATCAGTTCGTAACGGCGGGGTTCTAGTAGGATTGGATGAGAATCATTTATACGTCCTTGGATATGCTTATAAAATTGGAGATCATTTTAATTTGAATCCATTCCACGTATATTCAGAGCATGGAATGCCACGACACATTAAATTAGGCATACAGAACAACGTGGTTAACAGGGCTGTAGACATCGGTTCTACAGATCCGGAGCTTTTACACTTCGGCAATACTATCCCCCCAACACGCGTTCGTAAAACCATCATACGCTCTGATTTGAACAGCATTACAGCTCCTTCCAGTACACATACAAATCCTCCCAATGGGCCCTCAACATCTCACTTTAATTTCGAAAATTCTGTCGCATGCCTGAGACATCATAATGATCTGCATCCTAGGTAACGCGGTGATCGGAAAAAATCATAATCAGAGAGTAAAGCTGATGCATAATGTCATTAGTGACATTTACTGCAAGTCACATGAGACAAGTTTTTTCAACAAGAAGATAATCATTCATAATATTGATATCAGTAATACTTTCTCTGGTCACTAGGACATCTTCTTATTCACTGTCATGGTTGCTTCGCATAATTCTATTGAAATAGCCTCATACTTTTTTTTTCAAGGTTTCAGTTTTTCACGATGGACATTCATAATTTCTATTGCTACGATTCAAGTTGTCTAGTTCCGAATTTTGGTTTATAAAATAGTTGAGGATAAATACGACTAATTTACTTATTTCTTTAGAGTCTGAATACAGTGAAACTCTTAGATAAGGCGCCCAGCTATAGTCGTACCGAGAATTTACGCCGCGCCATAGGTAGGTGTAACAGGAGCTGCGCGGGGTGGGCCGTGGCCACTTAGGCGTGAACACAGAAAAGCTTTACGTCCGGGACCGTACTATGCCGGGTTTCTCCCTGCCCACCGGCAGCCTTGAAATCCGCACAATAGAAGAGTTTCACTGTATTTGATCTTCTTTCTGGTATCTATTCCATGTTTTTAAAAAAGTTTATTGTCTAGCTTCAGCCATAAATTATAATAATGATAACCAAATTCTGAATCAAGCATCTACAGCTTTTCATGTATCCTATTATTAGTAATTTTATATTAGGGAAAAAATTCAAAATATTACATTGATATAATCGATTTATACATTTTTATTTTTATTTTGGGATTATTAGTCCAATTTACTTCTTGCACAGCAAAAACAGCCGGATAATGATCAAGACGTCATATTCCTGTAATTTAAACTAGTAACTTGTTCCTTTTAAACCATGTCATTTTGAGAGCTTGTATTACCTGGCTATTATAGACGTCCTTTGGACAGCGGCAGTTGGTTCCGCAAATTTCCTCCAGGTAGGTCCTAAACCTACCCAAACATTTCTTTGCCCATAAATCCTCCAAAGTTCAAATAAAACAGCGTCTGGATGATTTTTCAACACTTAACCTTGACTTTCCGAAGGTCACTGCAACAAATTGAGAACTATCTTTTCGGATTGAAAATGACTCTAAGGTCGTAGTTATTAGTACAGTCAGATAGCCCTCATAGTCCTAAACAACTTTGATCCAATCAATTTTTTCGTATAAGGCTTATCGATAGAGATATTTGCATGCGTCAGATAAAATGGCCAAATAATCAATTAAAAGGTATAAAATTTAAAAAAATTTGTTTGAGGACATTCGCCTTCGAATGAAAAATTGATACTGAATCACAAATATTTTTCAACCCTTATTTTTTATTAAATTGATATAAAAATTCCCAGTATGGATATTTTAAGAAAGAGAGAACTCGTGTCTTCTTCTCATTTTCCTTAAATGATATGACCAGTAATGTTCAGTTGTGACAATTTATCATCTAATGTTTAGAAAATGTTCTTTAAAATTGTATAAATAATCTTTTTTTGTTAATTATCATATGTTCATTAAATTGATTTATTATCAAATCAACATCGCGGAACAATACTGACCATTTAACTTAAGGCAAATTTATGACATCATTAAAGAAAAATTAAGAGAAAAAAACGTTTTTTTGCTACCTTTAAATGTTTACACCTGGCATTTATTTATATAATCTCTTCGTAAAATTAATAAAAGCTTCAGAAACACAAGTTTGTATAATCGAGTGCCATTTTAGCTATTTGCATAAGTCAAAATTTTGAGCAAACAAAAATTTTTAAATTGGTCCACCAGAATCTTTAAGAAACTTAAGGATCACTTCTAAAAAAAAATACAAAAATTGGTCAAGAATTGTTTTCTAAAAGTTATTTTGAACCTCCTTTTTTTAAGTGACTCTACTGTGCGGCGTAGAAAAAAAGTTTCAAACTAATATCGCGGACATTTATCTGTGACTGAAAATTGGATTACAGACAAAAGGAACTTCAGAAATATCCAAACTCATTTTTAAAAATTTAGACTACTGTTTATAACAGTAAAATTGTCGAGAAAAAATTATTATTAATTTATTATAAACTCCCAATTAATTTTTTGCAGATCTGCATTCATGGATTGCACATTAATGGCACATTTGAATGACAATAAACGGTTTTTATTATTAAAAACAATTGTTTCCGTTAGTTTTTATTATTTTATGTATTCATAAATGTAATTCTATCTTTTCACGAAATAAACAGTCAATTATTGTCAACGACTGCTTGCTATAAGTCGATCACATGTAATAATTGTGGAAGCAAATTTTATTCACAAATGCATTATTTCACTTTTTTTTCAGCATTCCTACCTTGTTCTTTTAAGCTAGTCCGGCTATTGGATCGATCAGATAAAAAATCATTAAAATTAGTTGTTTTTTTTGCGGAGAAATGTGTTTTGTTTCACGTAATGTCTTTTTAGGGGCCCTTTCCAGGTTAAAATTTGAATTATTACTGTTTAAAGTCGTGTAAAAAAACATGGGATCTTAGGGAGAGGCCTTTCACAGGCTCCAAAAATGGTTTAGTTTTGCTTTAAAACACGTTGAACATTGTTAGGCAAACTTTTTTTCAGACAGAAAATATAATGCAAAGTTTCAATGATTGCTCATTTTTACTTGCTTCAAGGATATTTGAGCTTAATTTGAGCAAAATGTAGCCTAGAATCAAAAATGTAGCTAAAATCAAGTCAAATCAATATTTGAATTTACATTTTATTATTATTTAAAAAACATTTTATTTATATTGATCAGCATAAAAATTTGTTACCTAATTTAGTAATTGATATCCTGGCCAAATTTTGTATTTAATTCAAAATTTCAGGAAAAATAATGGACATAGCTTTGACTAGCTTTCCCAGTAGCCGGACTACTTTAACATAATCATATAGAAATAACAAAATTCTAGACTTTTTCAGACACTTCGATAACAATCCACTGTTCTTATTGTTATCGATAATTTCAGTAGTTTACTAGTTGAGAATCAGTTTAAAATATTTCTAGGAATGCTCTCTTATATTAGCCATCAAATATGAGAAGTTATTTTTTAGTTAAACACAAGTTAATAAGAAAAATGATCTCTCTACAAAACAGTACATGGCATGGACAGTATATTCCTGCTTGGTATGAAATATGAGATTCGCTTAAATTGGGAAGTGTTAAAGAGCGCATTTTTAAAGATAATTTTGCAAATGTAAGGACAATAGTGATATCACTACGGGTGCTGACAAATCAGTGAACCTCAATTATTACAGCAGTGAGCCTCACTGATTAAACCAGTAATTTGTTGCTTTAAACAATAATATTTAACTAAAACTCAGTGAGATTTCAATGGTTCATTTTTAGATAGTGGATTTCCGGAATAACGATTTTCTTACTTTGTAAAATAAAAAAAATAAAATTATTTTTAAAAGTTTGGCCTGCGTAAAGTTGTTTTAAATTTATTACTGAATCGATCTAAAAAAACTTAAAATTGGATAAAAAATTGTAAACGCTTGTCCTGGGTTTGGAGTGAAAGCATTATATCGGAATATTTTACAGTTTTCCGCCGCTCTTGGCGGCCGTCTTGAGGACGTCCTGAGGACCTCCTTAATATAAGAAAATAAACAATGGAGCTGTGTCTGTAGTGCAAAAAGTAAATTTGACAAATAATCCTAGCATATCACTAAAAACGTACAAATCATTTGGTTCAATTGAATGGTTGGGAACCATAAGAGCCTACCCACCAAATTTTTAAAATACACTTTTTTGTTTTCTTGTAATGTCCAATCTGTCCTATGTGCGTTTTTTTTAAGAAAGGGAAAAAATTGAATCTTACTATTTTTAATAAAATAATATCCTAAAAAGGCTATCCCAAGGCGTAATCGGTGAACAGATTTACCGTTCTCTTGAACAATGTTACGAATAAGGCTTAGCCCCTTATGATTCTCGACCATTAGATTCAATATTAAGAAAATTTTCATTCACAATATAAAATAAGTAATATTAGGCTTTGCCAAAAGATATAATTGCTAAATTAAAACTGGATATTGTTATAGTAATTTCTGGCTGAAATTACGCTGAAAAAGGCAGATTTAAAAGTATTATATCGCATTTACGAGATGTTTCGTAGAAATATCTTTCTGGACAACCTCGCATTCAAATCGCAATAGTTATGAATACTTTTCTATTTGCCATTTATTGTGAAGTAGGTGTTACTGGAATGCGTTGTCCTTTTCACAGACGGCAGTCGCTCCCAGTGAGACACTTTGGTGGTTGTTTAACCTGTTTTTTCACATGTTTTTTACATGCAATTAAATATTATTATATTTTGTTACATATTACTAGACCCGTTAGAGGATAGTTAGCAAGGTTAAGTTTTCTAAATGTAAACGTTTGAAAATGATTTCGGCGTTAGTAATATAATAGAAATAAAGTATAAAAAATAGTTCGTCACTTTGTGCTCCTTTTCATTTGCCCCATTTCATCTATTGTGAATACGTATTTCAATTAAAATATAACTTCGGTTCGTTCTTTAAAATTGCACATATTATTCTCATCAATCTGAAGTTTCAGTGTGACTCCAGTGTAAACGAAACCGATTATTATAAGAAACGGGTCTTATAACTACTCGATTTGCAAGCTTTTCAGTGTCCGCGAACATGTAAAGTTTCAAGAAAAAAAACATTTCACTTAATAAGTGCTCGAAAAAAATTAATATTTTTACAAATACAACAGTATGTAGAATCATATTACCTAATAAGAAATAACAGTTTGCAATCAATTTGAAGATCGAGAACACGCTTATTTATTGATAAATGCAAATTTTGGAAAGAAATTATAAACAAGTCCTTGTTTTTAAGTTAATGAAATTTTTGTGCATGAATGATCAAGCGTTAATTACAGCTTTCTGCCTAAGAATTTCCATGTCGCGGTAGGATTGTGGGCATCTCGAAAGCACGATCCAATCCGATTAGCCTTTCGAAAGTTATTCGGTATACAGATAACGACAACTACAACGAAGATGACGACAGAAGGACAGACACCGACTTAAAAAAAAATTCTGACTCAAGAGGCCTCAAAACGTTGATATTTGAAGAAATCCTCGAAAATCAGTTTTCACGTAAAAATAATACCTTTTCATTATGGAGGAGAATGTGGAAATAATGAATTCGACGCAAGGTTTTTTTTTTGTTAAATAAAAAAATGTCTAATTCTTAAGATTAATCAACTAACAAAGATTTATTAATCTGAACTTTTGAAATCCATCTTTACAAACGTTAATTTTTATTCTTAAGATAACAAATGAATGAGCTGCGGCTGCTACATTTGGCTGTAGCAGTGCGCCGCCTGTCGGAAAACAGGAATTTTTAATACTAATTTATTGAATTCTGGGATTGAAAATCTTAATAAAAATGGCTACAATCCTAAAAGTTTCTTCCAAGAAATGAATACAAGATTTATTTCGGAAGGAAAGTTTACGAACAACTGGCAAGGATTATTAAGAAGTTGTCTCGTTAGCAACGTGCAAGAGTGAATAGGTAAGTTAAATTGCAGAATAATTATTTCAATTTCATATTATTTGTGCAAACAGTAAATCATATTACTGGAGCAAAAAGGCTTAAATCATACCTGAAGAAGAATAGAAAGTAGATATAGAACTTAAATTTTTGTATTTTATTGAAAATAATTTTAATTTTAAATTATCAATTGCTGATCAATTCAAATACAAATTGATGGTTTTACCTCGTAAATAAGTCGTGAGTCCTTGTTACTGTACAAAAGTAAAAGAAGTAATTATTAAATTAACGCTTCTTTTAGAGAAAGTTTGTATTAAAGGGAAATAAACTGCAATAAGTTCAAAAATAAGATTTTCTTTTATTTATACATGTTGTGGATATTTTTGAATTAATTGTGAAAAATTAAATACAACTAATGTCACTAAATAAAAACCTTTTACCAACATTTAAATCAGCGAAGTGCAATTTTAAAAAAAGATCACGAATTCCATTATATTTTATTAATGTGAAAAAACGACAATGAAAAATGACAAACCAATCTGTTTCAGGTCGGAATTAATTCTTTCCTTTCGAGTATTTAATCTAGCAGTTCTTTTTGCATATAAAACATGTTTACTCTTACAAAAAATTTTTTTGTATTGCGGAGGAAATATTGTTGGGTACTATGGGCCATGCATATTTTGGCTCTTTAAGGAAATTTAAAAAGGTTATATAAACATTTTGACAGATACACATATTACATAACCTATAAATCTACCTCGGTGTTTACCTTCTTGCAGGTCCACTTCTTTTTACTTTCTACCTGCCATGAGCGGCCAGGAAATGTGTAGAAATGAAGTTCCGGATTCTTTTCTACTTTATCGAAACAGTTAAAAACGCAGTAATTGCGATTTAATCCCGTTCTTCTTGTAAGAACTGCGCGATAATTTTCATGCATAGATGCATATTATGTAGGTTTTTGTCGATACTACTGAATGAATCGACTGCAGCCTACATTCGCAATTAATGGGCAGGAGAGTCAAGTTACACTTTGCATAACTACTATAAAGATTAATTAAAATTAACAAAAGTACATTGTTCGTATTTTGAACTTGTTAATGGTTAATAGAGACAAACATGGCCGGAGACTGACTTGGTCAGCGCGAGAGCTGAGAATGACTGAAACTCGAATCTCGAATCGCTTGCGTGCCTACCCGACCACGGATTGCGTAGATTGATGCGTGACTCACTCGATGGTTTCACTTCACTCAGTGGCGCAGTGAGGGTCGCTCAGAAATCTGCTCGAGAGCTTGTACCTTGTCGGCGGTTAGTTTAAAACTATTTTTGTCCATTGAGTGACCTAGAAACTCTAATTCGGGATTTCCAGATTCGCATTCGCTGACATTTGAGCGTAACGCGAAATCCTTCAAATGCTGAAAAACTACCATAAGGTGTTCCTCGGGTTCTGCTTCGTTTGAAGAAGCAACCAAGGTGTCGTCGACATAGGCGATAACGTAATCGAGATCGCCCAGGGCGCAAAAAATGTATCTTTGGAAGCACTGACCTGCATTGTGTAATCCAAAGGTAATGAGAGTATACTTGAATAAACCGAAAGGTGTGATTACTGCGGTTTTCGTTCTGTCCTCGGGAGCTAATGGAATTTGATGACAAACCCCTTAGAAGGTCTAATTCAGTAAAAAAAACTGTTTTCCGTACAAATTCGCTGAGAAATCAGGGAGATGTGGGGCATGGTATCTGTCGGGGATAGTGACGGCGTTAGGCCTGCGAAAATTACCACAGGTTCTGCATTCCGCATCTTTCTTGAGAGTCATATGTCAAACGTCTAGCGCGTTCAGCAATGGGGGGTCCTTTGGTTTATATCTGGTGCTTTACATCAGGCACGACTAAATCAGACGATTGAAAGACTCTATTTATTTCAGGAAAATCAGATAAGATTTTCGCGTACGGTTCCGATTTGTTTAAACAACTTACTCCAAAGATGTTTTAGCTTTTCACAAAACCTAAAGAGCTACTGCCTGTAATAGTGTCCAATAGTTTAGATTCGTGTAGAAACGGAACTAGATGGTAGTGCGCCAAAAGGTCGTCTTCAATTATTAGATACGGTACTTCGGCAACACAAAAGTTCCACGAGAGGTCACGATAGAGGCGGATATTAGCGCAAATCCCTTCAATTCCATTAGTGGAAGTGCGCGTGTCTTCGCGACATAAAGCACACCGCCATTCGTTATAGTTTTGAGTTTTTTATCTACTGGTAATAGAGATAGGTCTGATCCTGTGTCAATAAGGAACACAAGGCCGGAATTACGATCACGAATGTGGAGACGTTTTAAAGTGATCTTGCTAGAAACAGCCACCTCCAGGCGGGAAGGTTCCGTTAGTTTTCCGACGACGAAGGTGGTTGTACTCATGCGCATAGTTTTAGGCATCGATGGGTCTTCTGACAGAATTTTGTTGTGGTGAATGCATAGGCCTAAAGAATCCGAGATTTTTGAGCAATCGCGAACATTCCTATTTCCGGAATTTGAACGACCACGCCCGCGGCCACGATATCTGCTAAAGCGATGTTGTTGGAGTTGCATGGTAAACTTTTCAAGTTGTTGCACTAGGTGATTCACTTTCACTTCTGGACTTTCCGGTTTTGTAATTGAAACTGCAGCGAAAGAATTTGGAGAATAAAATGATTTGTTTGGAGTTAAGGAAATAATGTGGAGGTTATTGGAACCCGCAGTTTCAGTAACCTTGTCGGCCATTTCGGCTAGGTCATCGAGGCTGTCCACATTGGACATT
This sequence comes from Belonocnema kinseyi, assembly GCF_010883055.1. Taxonomy (NCBI): domain Eukaryota; kingdom Metazoa; phylum Arthropoda; class Insecta; order Hymenoptera; family Cynipidae; genus Belonocnema; species Belonocnema kinseyi. The sequence continues at coordinate 10,972,029 of NC_046657.1, read as the reverse complement.
GCCAATGTTGTTTCAATACGGTGCGGTAGCTGGTCAAAAAATATACTTTTTATTATTTCCTCGTTACATGCATTGTGGTTCACAGATCGCAGGCGATTTAAAATTACCGACGGTTTTCCGTCCGAAAGTATTTCGCACCTTCAAGAGCTGTCGAATTCTACTTTCCGGCCAGGCGGAGCGAACAAAAATGTCCTGCTGACTTACAGACAATGATAGAATGTCCCTTATATGGGCTACAATTTTAAAATCAAGATTTGCGACATTATCTGCTTTAGTTTTTTTCGGCGCTTATTTGATCAGTATCGAACGAGGTTTCGACTTAAAGGAACGATACGGTTGGGCCCTGAAAAAATAATTTCGGAATTTTCGGAATTCTGTGTGTCGCAGTTTGGTCGATAGCGAGTGGAAAACTGTCAAAAAATTACACGCGATAATTTGCACACCTTAGCGTTAGAGAATCGATAAAAATGTACTTTTCAAATTAGCGTGCTTAGCACGTTTGAGGAGAAAATTGTACATGATTCGGTAAAGGTTACTTTTATTCTGACGGGTTAGCCGTTGAAATTTACCTAAAGAAAATGTCCAAACTTGCTTCAAATGTGAAACCTCCTCAGGACATTTGAAGGACGTCAAAATTGGCGGGAACTCACGCCAGACAAAAAATTTCCAGATACAGATACACTCCTCAAATCTATCTAGAACACCCTTAAAATTGCAGTTTCGTAAAATTAGTAGTGCTCGTGTGCCGAAGAAAGGAGGCTTTCTCTGAAAAGTGAGATTTTTCAGGGCGAGCAGTTGAAGTCGTCCCGATATATGCGACTTTTAGGAGAGAGGGAAGACTCATGAAATCTTCCCTCTCCACTTACCACTTCATTCTCACGGACAGAGATCGGTCGTAGACACGGCTCACAGGCGGGCATAGATGAGACGCGTAGATGCGGTGGTGGGTGGTGGGAGGTGTATCACAAAATTGGAGTTCTCGAGCCAACCCTAATTTCTTTGGTACCTAACAACTCAATTGTTAGTAATAATAACGCTAGATTTTTTTTTTATTATTTCATCAAAAAGAGCAACTTAAAAACTATCGAAATGTGTAAAAACCTTGATTTCGATTTTTTTTAAAGTAAGGCCCCTTTCTTCGGCGCACGTCACAATTGTAGGTTTTTGTCGATATTACTGAATAAATCGACTGCGCTCTACCTCTGCAATTAATGGGCAGGAGAGTCAATCTAAACTTTTCGTAACTACTATCTAGATCTATTAAAATTAACAAAAGTACAGTGCTCGTACTTGGACCTAGTAAATGGTTACAATAGTTCTTACAATGGTACTCGTATTGCTTGCGTGCCTACACGACCACGGGTCGCGTGGATAGATGCGAGATTCGTTAAATGGCTTCATTCCGCTGGATGGTGCAGTGATGGTACTACGACCCTACAATAAGATCTCTATATGAAAACCTAATATTTGCGTAGGGTGACCATCCGTCCCGGTCAGTGCTGTAAATGTCCCGGTTTTTGCTGATCGGCTAATATTACATTTAAAGTGTCGCGTTCCGAGAACAATCTCTTTCTCTTTTTAAAGTACAGTGTAAGTTTAAAGCATTTCAAATAAGCGCGCGTATAACGGACAATAATGTGGCTTCTCCCTTCCATACGCAGCGCTTGGGCAGTTGAAAAAGTCGTGGTCTGTCAGTAACACTGCAATGGGACTCGGATGATCTTTTGAAGTTGAAAATCGAAAGAACCTCTCTTTCTATCTTCACACGTTAGAAAAAGAGGTCCGTTCGATTTTCGACTATCGGACTTCAACTGCTGCTGGACTTCGGCAATTTCAAGTGTATGTTGTTGTAATATATGTGAATCGTGCAGATATATTTGGCAACTAAAAAAGCTATTTTTAATGCTTGTCCATTGTCGGTGGTGCTCTCTGATTTTCAGAATATTGACAGGAAAATATATCTACACAATTCATTAATCATTAATAATTCAATCAATTTCTCGCAAAAATTGCATGTCATTCTTTACTCTTTAGGTTACTTAGTTTTTTAAACTGCACGTCCGCACGTGAGAAGAATGCCGAAACGTCAGTGTAAATTCTCGGATGAGCTGCAAAAAAAATTTCCATGTTTCGTCAAAGTTACGGGAGTTAAGGGTGAGGATATAAAACACTTAGCTAAGTGTGAACTTTGCAATCGGGATATTTCGGTGGCACATAGTGGTTGGTATTATTATTAATTACTGAAAAAGCATGCAACCAAATATAACCTAACCCAACTCCCCATTAATTTTAATTGTTAGTTTTCATTAAACTGTTTGTCTTTCTTTGGTGTCAATTTCTTCTTGGTGCGTGTTCACATGGTTTGATGTTCTTTTCCAAATGCAAAAGTGTCAAACTTAGATATTACATCAGCATACCTTTTTCCATTTTTGTATGTTTATAGGGGAAAAAGCTTTACAGGAACTCTTAGACAGTCGAGTACACAAAGAAAAAATACAAGTTGCTTCAACCTCAAAGTCATTGGATGGTTTTGTCATCAAAAAAGACTCAGCTCTTGATATGAGAGTTTCATTAGCTCAGGTAGTTTTGGCATTCCAGACGGTGAAACACCATATGTCCTATCGTTCAATGGATTGCGCAATTGGATGCGCTCGCACGAAAACCGAGGCTATCATTAACATCATTTTATCTCCGCACTCTATTGATATGATTCTGCAAGAAATGCAATCTACGCCTTTTTTAGGATTGGAAACTGACGCCAGCAATAGTAAAAACATTAAATTATTTCCTATTGTTATTCAATATTTTGATGCAAAAAAAGGTATCCAGGTTCGACTATTAGATTTTCATAATTTAAATGATGAAAAAGCGGAAACCATATCAAATTACATTATGGAGAGATTGAAAATTCACGGATTGTCAGAAAAAATTACTTGTTTCGTAGCTGATAATGCAAATACGAATTTAGGAGGACAAAATCGTGGCGGGAAGAACAACATCTTTTATTTTTTGAAGCAGAAGTTGAATTCTAATTTAATTGGTGTTGGTTGTTCTTCTCACATTTTGCATAATGCAGTCCATCATGGAATTGATCAGTTTGGAATTTTTGATGTCGATCCTGTCGTTTTGAAAATTTTCATTTATTTCTCGATTTACACTGTAAGAACTGAAAGTTTAAAAGAATTTTGTGATTTTGCTGAGAGAGTCGTTCAAGAGCTTCTGAGCCATTCAAAAACTCGATGGCTCAGCTTGTTACCCGCTGTGGAGCGAATTTTGAGAATGTTTGAAGGTTTGAAATCGTACTTTTTGTCCGTCAAACAACCTCCAAAAATTATTTTGGATTTTTTTGAACATGACATCGGAGAATGCTTCTTTTGATTCGTGCACTCATTCATGTCAATATTTCATTGTCACATGCTTCAGCTCGAAAGAGAGGATATTTATATCGCAGAAATAATTGGAATTGTAGAAAAAATCCGTCAAATTCTTCGTTCACGCGCTGAAAAAAATTTCGTTCCTCATAGCTTGAAAAACATTTTGAAGAAGCTCTGTGATGAAAGAAAAAATAACGCTTGTGACGATTTTTTAGCAAGAGTCAAGATTATTTACCATTCTACGATTGAATATTTAGAAGAGTGGTCCGAGCAGTACTCCGAATTGAAAGCATTTCAATGGATTGACTTCAAACTGGATATTGAGCTAAATCACGATGACGTACAAAAATGTGCTGAATTTCTTTTTGATAAAACAATTGTGATCGACGATTCGAAACTTTTTGATCAAACTGTAAATCTGAAAAACTTCTTGGCTGAGAAAAAAAATGAAGATGAAGAATTTTTCAAACAGTCTGCTAGCTCTAAAATGTGCTGTTTTTTTGCGGCTAATGTGAATTTAGAATCTTATTCAGTGCTGCGAATAGCTCAAATTTTTTCTCAATTCCTGCTCACAACGCTAACTATGAGAGAGTTTTTTCTTTAATGACCACCCAGTGGACGGAAGATAGGAACAAGTTTACTCCAAACAATATGCGCCATGTTTTAAATGTTGTTTTCAATTTATCCGATTTCGATTGCGTTTCTTTCAAACAATATTTATGTAAACCTGAGAACTTGGAACTGCTTCGCAAAGTCGGTAAAACAGATAAGTACGACTGGATAAAATAAAAACGATGTTCAATAAGATTGTATATATATATACATACTATGACTAAATAAAACGCTATTTATATCATTAACAAAACCATCTTGACATGTAATGTTCCTATTAGAATCGAAAGTGTAACGTAACGTAATGGTATATAACAGAAGGTTTAGGGTCAAAAACCTCCTGTTACTGACCATTACGTAACGTTACGTTACACTCTCCACTTCCATGTGAACGCGGTTAATAATGATTGGGCGAGGAGTGGGGGAAGTGTTCGGGATTGTCCCGGTTTTCGACGAGAAATATCCCGGTTTTCCCTCTTTGACATATGGTCACCCTACATTTGAGAGACACTTTCAAGTCAGTTTATTTTAGTGCCAAAACGTTGACTCTGTCGACTGTTCGAAAGTAAAATCTAAATTTCACATCCTGATGTCAGAAATTATTACCTCTCTCGTAGAATGAGTATGATCCTAATATTTAATATTAAATACACATTCCCTTACATTCATCAAACGCTGCACTCCCGCTGTAGAAGCGTTTTCGAGGGCACCCTTTATCACCTTCGTACATTCTCGAGACTGACCAAAACGGAAATAATCAGGGCCATGTGATTTATTTATGTTGGAGCTTTGGCTTAAAAAAATTTTGTTTTATTTTTGCCATTTTGGTTCGAAGAAAAAAATCCGGGTTATTTCCCGTGTCTTTCACAGCTCGTAAACAGCCAGGACGAGCAGAATGGCTGCTGGAGTTGTACTAATTTGAGACGCTTCGTCCAGTGAAGTGAAACGAGCGCGAAATTCGAAATGTGTAGCTCATGAGAACAAAAGAAGGAGCATATTTTATTCATTAGAAGAATATAATTGACATATTCTACATAAAGTTTTATGTTTTACTATTTCTATTTTCATCGCAAACGATTTTTTTATAGTAATTTTTCAATTCAATTTAATTTTAAATTGATAATTAATGTCCTTTATGAAAATTGAACAACTTTAAATCCAAATTAATTGTTTCTACCTTACATTTGATATTTTTCAATGAAAATTTATTGTAGGTTAAGTTTACAGTAGATGGAAAATTTTTTTTAGAAAGTCAAATATTTGGTTGACATTTTATGTATTTTGTGAAAAGTTTTTGTTTCTCGATGAGAAAAAGTAACCTTTTCGGCGGAAAATAAATTTTAGATGATTTAGTCTTCTATTTGTGTCTCGATA
>NC_046657.1:10961869-10966569 GCF_010883055.1 Belonocnema kinseyi | reverse complement strand
ATAAATATAATATATACATTATTATATGAATAATAATGACTGGTTGACCATTTATTTATCATATTAGTTCAACTTTTAACTAAATCAGTTAGTTTTCTGTCAAAAAAATTAATTTTGAAGAAAATACATAAATTAAAAAAATGGTCAAAACTGTTTTAAACAAAATAGTTAAATGTTTGAACAAAAAGTTAAATTTTTATCTAAAAGGCTGAACTGTATACTAAAAGGAATTTTTGATAAAATACATGAATTTTTCACAAAAGAAATTTATTTTCCACTAAGACTAATTTTGTATACAAAAAATCAATGTTTAGTCATAATTAATGTTGCGACAAAAAAGATGAATTTTTTACTAAGAAAGACGAGTATTCAATAAAATACAAAAATTTTTAATTAAAAAGATCACTTTTCAATAAAACATAGAATAGTTGAATTTGTAGTTAAAAAAATTGATTTTTAACCCAAAACATAAAGAATTTCCTGCAAAATAGTTAAATTTTCAGAAAACAAATTTTTCCAACTAAATTTATGAATCACCAATCCAAAAATTAAATTTTTAACAAAGTAGTTCCACCTCCAACCAGAAAATATGAAAAAAATCATTTAAATTCTTTGAAGTCGATTGAAATTATTGAAATAAAATGAAAATTCTTTGGAATGTTTTAAAATATTCTAAAATATTTTACATCCTTTAAAATCTCTTGAAGTTTTTCAAAGCTCTTGAAAATTCCTTGCAATTTTAAAAATACACTAAAATATTTTCAATCCTTTAAAAACTCATACTAAATTATTAAAATCAATTGAAAATGCCTTGGAATCTATTGAAATATCCTAAGATATATCAAATCCTTTAAAATCTCACATTAAATTACTGTAATAATTTGAAAATTCATTGGAACCTTTTAAAATCCTCTCCAATTTTTCAAATCCTTCGAAATATTTTAAAATACCTAGAACTTTTTCTTAAGATTTCTAATGTACTTTGGAATTTTAAAAAATGGTTCTTCTAAATTTTTGTTAATTCTTTGAAATTCTTTCAAATTATAGAAAATAGATGGAAAATTCCTTAACATCTTTCAATTCATCCTTAAATATTTAAAACTTAAAATGCGATTCCGAAAATATTACAAAAATTTAATTGTAGGATCTAAACCTATATTTTGTTGTGAGCAACTTTTAACCAATATTTTGTTTATTTGCTATGTTTTCATAAGCATTCCAGTCCTGAAACTCATTTCACGGTTTCATTAAACATTTAGATTTTAATTGTTTCATTGCTTTGTTGTTGCATTTTTTCATGTTATAAGCTCATAATTTGTAAATATTAGAAATATTGTATATATTTCGTTCTGATCGAGGACAATATAATCCTTAGAAATTTTCAATTAAACAAATATTATAAAAATTAAGTGTTTATCATCTTTTAGATTAATAGTAATATGAAGGAGATCCCGTGAATTTCGTTCTTGCTGAAATAAATAGGAAAATTCCAAAATTTTAAATTTCTGACACTTGATAATCAGAATTTTGTAAAGGCCACGGTTTCTAAAGACCAAAGTTTTCTAAATTTTTGTCTAAAACTTTAAAGAATATTCAGAAGTTTCAGAAGATTTTTAAGGATTTTAAATATTTGAGGATGTTTTAAAAGATGTCAAGGAATTTTCAATTTATTTTGATAATTTAAAGGAATTTTAAAGAATTAAAAAGTTCCGATGTACTTTAGAAATCTTAAAAAAAAAGTTCTAGGTATTTCAGAAATTTTGAAGGATTTGAAAAATTGGAGAGAATTTTAAAAGATTCCAAAGATTTTGAAGAATTCGAAAAATTGGAGAGAAAATGCCTTCAAAAGTCGAAACTGAAAATTTATGGCGTCCTAAACTGATAGATGAAATAAGCTGATAGATGAAATAATATGCTTTTTGCAAATTGTAACTGAACTAATAAAATTACTTTAATACTCGTATGAATTTTATTTCATTTTATTATGTACTCGTACGTACAATGCATGTTTATTTTATTTTATATACATTGTATGTCAGAAAGATAATAAATGTACTAAAATGTTGATGTAAATTGATTCTTATTATAGTTCATCCACCTCTTTCGCAAATCACCTTTATATCGTAACAATTTTAAATAAAAAAGTACTTCTCAAAAGCTTGATATAGTGAAAATATAAATAAAATACATTTTTAACCAAGAAGAAGCTATTCTCGAAATATTTATACGTGAAAAATTACATGAAACATTTAAATTAAATAAAAAATTAATTTAAAAAATTAATGTAAAAAAATTGTTTTCAATAAAAATTGGGATAGTTGGATTTTCACTTATAAAAATGAATTTTCGGTTAAGAAAATAAATTTTCATATAAAAACTTATTTTTCGCCGAAGAGATTAATTTTCACATCGAGAAACAAAGATTTTTCACAAAATACATGAAATGTCAAACGAATATTTGAATTTCTGAAGAAATTCTCCGTCAACCATAAACATAACATTCAATACATGTCCTTTGAAAAAGATCAAATTTAAGGTAGAATATATAAATATCGATTTCAAGTTGTTCAATTTTCATAAAGCACATAAATTTTTAATTAAAACTTTAATTTAATTTAAAAATTACTATAAAACAATGTTTTCAATAAAAATTAGAATAGTAAGATTTTCAGTTCCAAAATTAATTTTTGTTTAAGAAAATGAATTTTCATCTGAAATTTATTTTTTCCGCCGAAAAGGTTACTTTTTCTCACCGAGAAACCAAAACTTTTCACAAAACACATAAGATGTCAACCAAATATTTTATTTTCTAAAGAAATTTTCCATATACTGTAAATTTAACCTACAATAAATTTTCATCCAAAAAGATCAAATGTAAGGCAGAACCAATAAATTTGGATTTAAAGTTGTTCAATTTTCATGAAGGACATTCATTATCAATTTAAAATTAAATTAAATTGAAAAATTACTATAAAAAAATCGTTTTCGATAAAAATGGGAATAGTAAAACATAAGACCTTATGTAGAACATGACAATTATATTCTTCTAATAAATAAAATATGCTCCTTCTTTTGTTCTCATGAACTACACATTTCGAATTTCGCGCTTGTTTCACTTACTTCACTGGATGACCATTGAGAGCGCTCAGTGTCAAAACCCTCTTTCAATTTGCCTCAAACTCCCTTTGGCAGATACACTGCTATCTCGTATCCAGTATGTATATATATACAAAAATTTGTCATAAGGACAACCGCAGGATTTCGCCGTGAGATAGGTGGTTACAGTCTGTAAAGGAATCAATACGACGATCCAGCAAAAGCCTCGTGCACCCTAAGAACACGGAGTGACCCAAGGACAACCGCCTTCTGCATTTTTCCCGCAAGTGTTCTAGCATATTGTTGACACGCAGAAATCCTTTTTAGGCTATTAGCAAGTGAAAGCTTGGCACCACCAAGAGCGCCGATGATAAGGACGATCAGTTTAACAGAATATTCCGGGTACAATCGTTGCAACTCCCTTATAAGGTCTGGATACCTCTCTTTCTTTTCATTCTCCTTGGCTATGATGTTTTTGTCAGCTGGTGCCGAAAATTCGATAACGAAAATGGTTCGCTTCTCGAAGTCAAGAAGAACCATGTCAGGCCTCGAGTGAGCAACAGAAACAATTGACGAGAATATAAAGTTCCAGTATATGCGGCACTTACCATTCTCGACAATTGACTCAATTTCCCTAGGAGCATTTAGAGGAGCGATATAAAGGTGAATGCTGTAGGAGTGACAGAGATGGTAATAAAGCACTCTTAGTGCCGCATTGTGCCCTTGAATGTAGGTCGTTCCCGCGTGTGTTGGACAACTAGATAGTATGTGAGCTAAATGCTCGGGGTGTGCATAGCATGCCCTGCAGCTATCATCGGGAATGCCTTGGCTCAAAATGTGGAGACGGTAAGTTAAGGTAGAAATGACACCGTCTTGGCATGCAAAAATAAAACCCTCTATACCAGACTTCAATCCGGGCGATTTAAGGAAAGCAAACGTTAGCTCACAAAACATTGACTGATCCTTCACATTTCTGTGGAAGATACCGTGCATCCTCTTATCGAGGAGCTGTTCACGAAAGTTTTTCTTTTGTGCTTTCTTAATCCGGGCTTTCAGGAGTGAGTACTCGAGATAGATTAGATTTGATGCATTTTCCTCACCCCTAAGACTGAAGTCAAGTCCGACTGTTTCAGCAGCCTCCTCCGCTGCTTTGTATAGAAATGCTCCTTTGCCCACTTCTTCGTGATTGCTGCCCATTTTAAGAAGAGGGTCTCTTCCATTTGCAACTCTATTTGCTGTACCCAGAATAATCCTGTTGTGAAGATATTCAAGACTCAATATTCCGCGACCCCCTTGACGGCGTGAGAGCATTTGTCTAACCCAAATTCCATTCCAAATTCGTTAGTATATCGTTCGACAATCCCTAGAGCTAGATGCAGTTGCTCTCTGTTTTTAGCGTAGATCTTAAGATCGTCCATGTAAAATACATGAGTGACCGTGTACTTTCGATCTGCAGATTTGCAGCACAAGTACCCGCCGGAATGGCGCAGTGCTAGAGATACTGGCAATAATGTAAGGCAAAAGAGGAGTGGGCTCATTGTGTCGCCCTGAAAGACACCTCTCTGAAACGTGACCTTGTTAGTTGTCACACGATTTTTTCCAGA
>NC_046657.1:10937238-10961769 GCF_010883055.1 Belonocnema kinseyi | reverse complement strand
ACTTCAAATATGAGGTGAAAATACGGGCCAAATGCTGATGTGTTGAAGAAAACTTCTTCCACCAGAAGGTTTTGATACAATCTGGTCCCGGTTCGGAATAGTCAATCAAAGTGGGTTGATTCCAAATCGCCCAAGTTTCAACGTAAAGTGTCAAGCGTCAAAAATATTTCTATTATTATTTGGAAAAGTGACAAAATAAGTGGGAAAAAATGCCAAAAGTGAGCACAAGACGAATGTGTAGGTATCGTATACTTCAAAATAATCTTGAGTTACGTGTTAAAGACAATAATAAGTAAATTTATTCAGAATGTTAAGATGAAACCTAACTTCGAAATGAGATTATTTATTTATAAGAAAAGTAGCAAAAGTAATATTTCATTTGTTGAATGTGAAAACGAATTAGATCAACAATGACGTCATAAACAAATTTATTTTCACGTACTTTTAGGTGATTTGATACTTTCCACAAGTAGGTTCAATATAGAAATGGAAAGCAACTTCAATTTAGAAACTAAAAACCATAAATATATTGCAAAATACTTAAATAGTTTACCATATACAAATGCTGGCTGTTATGTTGCGTCGTTTGACTTTTTCCGTTTGCTCGAAAAAAAGTGTCTGACATACTCCAATTTTTTCATATCGCGATCTGTTACATAACCTGATATTTATATTCTCAAATTTCAGTCAAGGAGGTGATATATTCGATTTTAATATTATTTTATTTAAGAATCCCTTTTAATTAAGAATAAGAATAATAAATTAATATGGGCCCGATCGGGGCCAGGTATGGTTATCTCTGCGCGCAGCGCTTGGGCCCCGATCGGGCATCCTGTTTCATTTCGAGTCTGGCCCCATCTAGATAGCCTGATTTGGGCCAAATTCTGCCCGATCTGGCCCCGATTAGATCCAAATTGGAATTTTTGCACGGGATGTATTATAAACCTGGGCTCTTCTTTTAGTAAAAGTAAAATAAGACACCGTGCACAATTCAAATGGTTTTGAATAATTTTAACCTTTACTGTTTACCTATTCTGAAAAATGTTGATAATCATATGCTTTCTAACTGTAAACTGGGTATACGAACTGGATATACGAACTGGGTATACGAATTTGAACGAGACTTTGCAAATGGAAAAGTGCAATATAGAAAAGTTCAATAAAGGAATCCGAATGTTTCTTGCGAACAAGACTAAAAATTTATCACACAAGTGGGTGTCTTATTTATCTTATCATCGATTTAGAGTTTTAGTTACATCTTCATCAAATCTAAAAGTCTTATTAAGTTGCAATTTTGTATACATTTTCCGTTCATCTAATTTCTGGGTAGTTCTATTTCGCCCCAATTAAATTAGAAACCCAGGTGGGAAAATTATGCATACGGAAATTATTATAAATAATTAGAATTTGTTTCATACATTTTTTGTATATTAAGAATTAAAATGACACATCATTTCTTTCACTATGTATAAAATAAATATAATTTTTCCATGTGGGTATTGCGTACCATATTAAACTTTATTCATGACCATAACAAAGCAATATTGTTAAACTTGAAAACAGCCTTTATGAATTGCTTCTACATATGCTTGTCAATAACATACTAATTTATGATGTACATTGTCATGTGCTAATGACATACTAAAATATAGAGCAGTAATTCATTGACAATAAATCTGTTGTTAGGCTCTGGAAAGAATTTTAAATCAACATATTTTGTTTTGATTCGACGTTATCTCTTGTTTATAGTTTTCTCAAGTTACTGCAAACTTGTTTTTGTATTTGTAAATAGATGAATTGCAAAAATTAATTTGCTGGAGGTAACTTTCGAAATAAATATGTTTGTCTCATTACTTGTAAAATGATAATGCATTGCGGAAGAATTTAGAAGTCTGATTAACATAGCCACTAGTACATATACATTGACACCCTTTCAAAAATATTCATCAGTTACACTCTTAACAAAATTCTACATTAGTTGGTTTCCTTTACGACAAGAAAATGAAGATTCTGATGGCTTCTGTATTACTCACCTTATCGTTGTTTCCTAAAGGTAAGAATAATAATATCTATTACTGTGCATCATCTATTATTGTGCATTCTAAGTCTATATTCAGAGAAAATACACGTTTAAATAAAATAAATAGTTCCTTAAATTTAATTTTTTAAATTCCTTCTTACTAATTAAACCCACTTCTACGTGCAACACTTTAGAACCGTTTAGTAACAAACGTTCTGCAAAAGTATGTTAAATGAAATTCTCGTTATAGGTTTTAGGTACTTTGAATATATTAATTATTTTCCGACATTTTATACATTGTATGTGAAAAATAAATTATTTTTAAATAATAAGACACTGAAAAAGCTTAAATTAAAAATGTCCCGTGAATTTTTGCAGACTTTTAAATTATACTTTTTAGGGTATGTGAAGTCAATTTTTCCCAAAAAATAGTTAATCTTATTTCAATTGTTGTGAAGAATTAAGAAAAATTATGCAAGGTTCTCTAGAGTCCATGTTTACAAAAAGTTGCTTGTTTGGTTTTTAATTCAATCAGGGTGTAGGAATCATAAAATATATCCAATTTTAAAAATAACTTCGATTACAAAAATTAAAGAAACTTTAAGATTGTTTCAAAGAGGGAAAAAGTGAAATTCAGTAATATTTACTTTTAAAAAAAAAAGACTAATAAGCTCGCTTTGTTTTAATTTCTAACAAGGAAATCTATTTAGTTATCGCTTCAGATTTTCTTCATTTTAACATATATTTTAGTACTTGCATAGCTAAGCAAATGTGCTTTGTTATCTGCCCAATCAGTGTTTCGGGGTGAAAACAGCCATTAAAAATTGGGGCACAAAATACCCATCTAACTTTTTCACATTTTTTTAATTATAAAAACAACCCGGAAGTACGTTTTATTATATTTTTCTAAAATAAAATAGATTTTTTGAACAAATCAATTCGAAACGCAATGAGGGAAGAAAAATGTTATTTTCTGAAATTTTTCGAAAATTCTTTGGTGGGGTGAACTAGATCCTAAAATTTTCTAGAAGTTAACTAAACTGATTTACATTTTACTATGTTCCCCTAAAATAAAGTAGTTTATGTGAAGAAAGAAAAAACAATTAGAGAAATTTCTTCACAATGTGAGATCAAAAATCTGATTTTCACTTTCTCAAAAAATTGTTTGTTGGTGATGTTTTTGCATTTTCACAAAAAATGCTTCGTGGGTGGTTTCGTTTCCATAATATGATTTTCCAGAAAGATTTAAGAAAAAAATTATTATTTTATTATCGCGAGCCAATACTCGTATTGGCGGAAAGGCATCTCGTTGCTAGTCATATAAATAGTGTTATATAAACTCCTACGGCCAATCAACGAAGGACTTACACCTCGAAGTAATTATAAATAAGCTAAATTGGTTATTTATAACTTTTAGGGGCGAAGGGTGTTGCACAACCAGAAAAATTTCAGTAATTTTCAGCCTTGCAAATTTTTGATAATAATGCAAAATGGTTGTGAAAATAATATTTTGGAAATTTTTATTCATTTTCATGAAAACGATCAGTTAGCGAATTGAAAAGTTGTATAGAAACATGTTCGTCACCTTATTCTGCACATATAAGGTCCTTTCGACTTTTTTGTATCATTAACTCTTTACCTAAAAAAATAAGGTAAAGAACAACTTTGCACAAAAATATTCTTGCCTCATTTATTACTCATTTTTGACGCAAGGGAACCTAAATTATGTCCATAAATATTTCTATCAGGTACCTACCACTTCTTATAAAGAAAGTTTCGATAAATTAAATATCACCTCAATAAATAAATATTTTTTGTCCATCTCCAGACCTCAACAGGGCAAAATTTGGCCTTAGAGTAGTGGCTTCGTAGGACGATTGCTTGGAATATATGCAAGATAAATGCAAAGTTTGAATAATTTTCCATCATTTTTTATCATCAAAAAGTAAGCTTTAGTAAACATATGTCAAATATCTATGAAAGCTAAAAAGCCAAAAATCCATGCGCAACAATAGGAATAGTACGAAGTCGTAAACCTTGTACATTCCCTCCATGCCTTGCGTAGGACCAAGTGTCCAACATTTTCATGGCTGAAGCCGAAAAACTCATATTGACTCTTTCTTACTATATTTGAGTACATTATATCACAGCATTTTATCTGTCATATTCTGCATACATTTAGTTTAAAATATTCTTTATTTTGAAAACAATTATTATATTTATATAAAAAGTATTTACAGATACTTGGTTTTCAAATGCTGCTTAAAATAAAAAAGCATTTTTTCCGATAACTTTATTCCTAAACATTAAATATATTAAAAAATCAGAAATTTGCAAAAATGGATACATTTTCACCCACAGCTTCGCTCTGATATCGATTACCGGCATTAAAATTTGTTATAAAATTTACAGGAATTGTATCTTAAATTCGATTTTTAACTGAAACTTACTGAAATTCATTATAACTTTAAATATTCCTTTTTCAAGATCTCAGCAAAAATCTGGGTTTAAATTAATTAACCTTACCCCTCAAAAACATACTCACGTGTAGTAAATAATGAGAAATACATTTTGCGCCCTTCTCACTACGGAATCCACTTTCTTCTTCGCAATTTTTAACTGAAATGTACTAAAATTACATGCGAAATTAAATAAACCTTTCTCAAGGTGTAGGGAAAATATGGATTTTAATTAATTATCCTCCCCCCTCAAAATACACTCAAGAGCCATGAGTGTTGAGAGATGCATTTCGATTACTTTGTATTACTGTATCTAGTTTCACCTTTACAATTTTAACTGAAATTCACTAAAATATAATATCACATTAAATAGACTTTTGTCAAGGTCTCTGTGAAAATCTGGATTTAAATTAATTAGCCTCACCCCTCAAAATAGACCCAATAGTCATAGATGCATTTCGACCAATTTTTAATGCTGTGTCTATCATCATGTTTCCAATTTTTAACTGAAGTTTATCATGACATTGAATAGAAGTTTCTCAAGGTGTCTGCAGCAAATCTGGATTTAAATTAATTAGCCTTAACCCTCTAAAGGCACCCATAAGTCATCAATGCTGAGAAACGCTATTTGAGCACTTTGTGCTACTGTATGTATTTTTATGTATACATGTTCTGACTGAAATTTACTAAAATTTATCATGAAATTAGGTATTTCTTTCTCAATATCTCTGCAAAAATCTGAATTTAAAGTAATCAGCCATATCCCTCAAAATACAACCGCGAGTAATAAATGATAAGAAATACATTTTGAGCACTCCTTACTGCTTAAACCATTTTTTTCGTTGCAACTTTTACTGGAATTTACTAAAATAAAGTATGAAATTAAATAAACCTTTATGAACAGTTCTGCAGAAATCTGGATTTAAATTAATTAGCCTTGTCCCCTAAAATAAATCCATGAATCACAAATGCTGAGAAACGCATTTCGAGCACTTTTTACTACTCTATCTATTTTCACGTTTACAATTTTTAAGTGTAATTTACTGAATATTATTATGAAAATAAATACACTGTAACTCCGCTTTAGTTTACTCCTCCGAAACGAAAACATCTCACTTAGGTTTACTCAGGAAGGACTCCCACCATCGTTCTCACCACGAAAGGAGCCCCTCCACATGCTGATGCGATTGGTTGACATATATATGGGAAGCTTCAATGGTCGGAGCACTGAGAACTTGTTGGGGAGTGACAATAAACATAAACGAAAAGCAACGCATCAACTTAAATGAGAGTGAACTTATCTGGGCGCAAACTCACACGGGGTTTCAGTGTATCCCTTTCTCAAGGTCTCTGCAAAAAATCGGGATTTAAATTACTAGCCTTATCTCTCAAAATACACCCGCGAGTAATAAATGATGAGACATACATTTTGTGCACTTCTTACTACTTACTCCATTTTCTTCTTCGCAGTTCGACCACTTTTTAATAATTTTTCCATTCTTACGTTTACAATGTTGAACTTAAATTTAGTGTGGTTGAATATAAAATTGAAGACACCTTCCCCAAGGTCTCTGCCAGAATCTGGATTTAAATTAATTTTCCTTGCCCTTCAAAATATACCCATTAGTTATAAATGCTTAATAAATGTATTTCGATAACTTTTCATTTCTGTATGTATTTCCTCTCTTACTATTTTAACTGAAATTTACTTTATATGAATATTGCCCTCTTCCTCAAAATAAATAAATATTATAATTAATTTCGGTGAATTTCAGTTAAAAATTGGATGGGGGAAAATCTATGTAGTATGGACATAGTGCTTAAAATCTGTACCACGGTATTGATAACTCTTGAAGTGACTTTTATTAGTAATAATAATTGATATAAATTCATATTTTCGCAAAGGGTTTGAAAAAAATCTATTGAATTCAATCAAATCTGTTTCTTTGATTAATTTTTTGCTTGTTGAAAAAATTATTATTTGAAGAGAACCAATATAACTAAAACAAAGACAAACGCAAAATATTAAACGAATTTATCTTTAAAATGAAATCTTTCAAACTATTTTTGTACCCGACTGTGCAGGCAGGGAGTAGCTGACCATTTTTCACAATCGCAGGCAAAAATGGAGGTAGACGCGGCCCGTCATTGTCGCAGCTCCGAGCAAGCGTAAGATTTCGGAGCTTTATAAGAAATTTGACATAGTTTTATTGAAAACAACTTTTCGATGATAAAAAATTATGGTGAATTACTCAAACTTTGCAGTTATCTTCTACACATGTTAAACAAGCGTCTTACAAAGTCACGACTCTCAGGCCACAACTTCAGTGTACCAAATTAAGGCCTTAGGGTGGATGAAGAAATTTACTAACTAAGGTGGTAATTAATTTTTCGAAAGATTCTTCATGAGAAGTGGTAGGTAATTGAGAGAAATGCTTATGGCCATAATTTAGGTTCGCTGACTTCAAAAACGATTAATCATAGAGACAAGAATATTTTTGTGCATAGCTGTTCTTTACCTCATTTTTTTAAGGTAAAGGGTAACAAAACAAAAAAGTCGAAAGGACCTTATTTGTGAAAACCTTATTCTACAATCTTGTAAGGGAAGGAAACCACCCCTGTAGCTTGTCACAGAAATCATGTTGCTCAAACCCATACCCCTTTCCAAGGTCTCGCGGGGGCAGGAAAGCACTTATGTGATAGATTTCAGAAACAATCTTGGTCAAATTCCTACCCCTTCTTAATATCTCGTGGGGCGGGAAAGCACCCCTGTGACTGGTCAAAGAAAAATGTTGGTTTCTATTCATACTTCTTCTCAACTTATCGTAGTGGCTCTAATGCATCTTGTTACTATTCATAGAAATAGTGTTATTTTTAACTCTACCTTCGTCTAGCGTCTTAAAAGGGCGGGAAAGCATCCCTATGACTGGACACAGAAATAATGTTTTCCCCTTAAGTACCCCTTAAATAGTCCTATAAATAATCTTGCTTAAGCCTATTCCCCTTTCCAATGCCTCGTGGGGTGGAAAAGGACCCCTGTGACTGGTAATAGAAATAATGTTGGAAAATCCGCTAACTCTTTCCAATGTCTCTTAGGGGCAGGTAGGACCCCCTATGACTGTTTACAAAAACAATCTTGGTCTTGTTTATACTCCGTTTCAGCGTTTCGAAGGGGCGAGAAGGCCTTCTGTCACTGGTCACAGAAATAGTGCTGTCCAAGCCCCTACCACGTCCCAACGTCTCGTAATGGCGCGAAAGCACCCTAGTGACTGATCACAGAAATAATGTTGCTCAAACCGATACTCCTTGCCAAGATCTCGCGGGGGTGGGAATTACTTTCGGCGACTGGTCGTAAAAATAATTTTGATCAATCACCTACCCCATTCCAATTTCTCGCGGGGCGAAAAGGCTTCCACGTAAATGTGAACAGATACAATATTGGTCTTATTGAAATCGAGACTTTGAAAAGCGTTTCCAAAATCTCTATAAAGCGAGAAAGCACCCCTGCAACGTCAGAGAAATAATGTTTTTAAAACCCATACCCCTTTCGAAAGACTCGCGGGGGTTGGAAGGCACCTCTGTAACTGTTTACAGAAAGATACTTATCTACTGTTAACCATGTTTACAATTTTCTTACACCTACCTCCACTCCTATTTACAATCTTTCCTCCTCCATTCTTCTTCCTTCGTCCTTATCTTCTTCTTCATCTTACTTAACCCCCTTCGCCCAAATGAACATCCACACCCCCATTTCTCCGAAATAGGAAGCCCAAGTACGCAAACTCTTTCACCTCCTGCACCGCGTTTCTCTTCCACTTTCACTTCCCTCTCTTATCCCTTCCACCTCCTTTCCTGAATACCATAACCTTGAACTTTTCCGGATTCAACCTTAGCCTATGCTTACCCAGGTATCTTCTCGACCTCTTCATCATCTGTTTTTAAGACCTTATCGCTATTTGCTAGCAGCACTATGTCATCTGCAAACGCGAGTGACCATACCCTAACCCCTCCTACAATAACTCCTCCTACCACTTCGATCACTACCTTACTTGATGTATCCGCTATTAAAATCGCAAAAAGCCTAGGACTATGCTCCTCTAACTCTATCTTTCGTCTTTTCAAATGCCTCACTTACCTTCTCGATCAGGCCTCTCTCCACTCCCCTCTCCTCCATCGCCTCTCACAACCTCTCCCTATCCACCGAAGGAAATGCGCCTCTGAGATCGACAAAAATTGCATATACGTATTCCCCTGCTTCGGTAACTATCTTCCCATCGCATGCTGCGGCCAATAACATCGCTCATACTTTGACCATTCTAATTTCAAATAGAAATATCGAGTTGTATCCTAATTCACCTAATATTGACGATTGTAAATAAAAATTTTAAATTGCATATTTTTCTTAGGGTAAATACGCGTTAAACTTCTTATGGTTTGCCGAACCTCTCAATGCAATTTTTTTAA
Organism: Belonocnema kinseyi; assembly: GCF_010883055.1. NCBI lineage: Eukaryota > Metazoa > Arthropoda > Insecta > Hymenoptera > Cynipidae > Belonocnema > Belonocnema kinseyi. Next base: position 10,952,826 of record NC_046657.1, on the reverse strand, counting down.
ACTTGCTTGAATATTCTTTCAAATACTTTGAAATGCTTTAAAACGTAGTTTAGTATTGATGATTTTATTTCTTAATTATTTCGTTTGGAGATTTAATAATAATTCAAAAATTAACAATGTTGGTATACCTAACCTTTTTTTAATACAAATGTAGATAATGATTCTCAATTTTGCGATACTTCACACTGACGCAAAATTCATATCACTCATGAAACTATAAAAAAATTATAGAGCTAACTGCTTCGGTAATTTGTTGCAGGTAAGAGTTTAAATTTGATGAGTAGATTATGAAAACAAGTGAATTATTTTCCAAAATAATTCCTCACATTGGCTAATAATTAAAATTTAATAATAGGCTAACAAATTAAAAGTTTTAAATATAATCATTCAAGCTAAACAGCAAATACCTAAATATTCGATTCTGTTTTAATTAGAATTTTAACAATTAAGAGTGAATAATGTTTACGCTTCGGCAGCATGAAGTTGGTTTGCATATATGCTTTTACTTTTTTATTCCCTTTTTAAATTCATTGGTTTGTTTCATTATTCAACGTTTGAAACCACGCAAGCGTAAAAGGAAACAATGTTCGATTTATAAATAAATGAGATTCTCCGCGATTAATTTTAAATCTTAAAAATTTTACGAAAAAAAAAAATTATATTCACAACTGGAAACTAATGTTTTCGAAGTCAATAAATTACTAAATTCCTTTAATTTTCTTTTCCAGATAATGAATTTTTCATTTTTAAATTACTTACAATACTTTAAATAAAAGATTCCGTAAAAATAATTTAATTGCTTAAAACTATCACAATTATAATTTTTTAATTTGAAGCATGAGTGGAATTTTTAACCTTTTTAAATCCTTAAAAATCATAAATTAAACAATTTCTATTCATGTTGATCAACTTGCAATATTTGAATAAGTCCAAATTCAAATTGATCGATATTAAACTATATTATTAATTAATATTATAACACTTTATTATTTTTAAATATTTAATTATATCAGAGCATATTAATTTTCTTAAGATCAATCAATTCTACAAATCAAAAATGGACCATTTTGAAATACAAATAATTGAAAATTGAATTTTTTAAAATTTGATTTGCTCAAAAATGGTAGGATAACAGATCTATAGCTTTTAAAATAAAAAATTAACAGCTTTCACGAATAAAGTAAAATGTTTGTATTCCTTTTTTTGAATAAAGAGTTTTATGCTTATAGAAATAAAAAGTTGGCAGAATCCCCGAATTTCGGCAAAATCTCTTAATTCCTTGAAATATAAAAAATCCTTGATTACTCTGAATTCTCTGACATTCTTAAATATTAATTACTATTCGGATTTCTCTGAAGTTCCTGAATATTCAAAATTTCTAATATTCCAGCAATTCACTCAATTCCCTAAATTCTTCCCAATCTTTCTAATTCTTTGAACTCCATGAATTCATAGAGTTTCTTGAAATTATTTAAATCTTCTAAATTTCTCGAAATTCTTATTATTTTTGTTTAAAGTCCTTGGAATTCATGGAGTTCGCAATACCCTAGAAATTCAATGAATTCAAGAAATTCAATGAATTCAAGAAATTCATAATGAAAAAAAATTTAATAACTTTGATGTAAAATTATTTTACCTCAATACCCCTTATACATTTATCTGTAAAGAAATATAAAACAATTACTAGAAGAATGAAAACATTCCTCTACAAATATTTTCTTCAGTGATTAAGCCGTAAAAGTTTTAATCAGTAATCATATTTCTCTTATTTTATATTTGAAAATGGGTAATTGGCAATGCCACGCTGAAAAAATGGTTAGTTGCGACAAGAAGCGTCTTACTAGTAGAGTTGGTATTAGTTGCAATAACTACTCCGATGAAAGTTATATTAGTGAGGATAGTAATTGTAGTCACAACAAATAAATTAGTTACATTTACCAGCAATTTATTTTCCAAGAAATGAAAGTATAGTAATGGTGACAAGTATCGCCCCTTGGCGATATTGGCTGAACTGAAATCTGAGAAGTGCTGCCAACATTCGCATAGAAATATCACGTCATGTTTGTAATGATCGCCATTTTCATCGGAACCTTTACGTATAATGTGTAATTTATTTCTAGTTACTTTATTGGTGTATAGCAAATTGAATTGATTAATAACCTATATGCGAACTAGTAAATACACCTACCTGACAGCAGTATCTACCATCGAAAGTTGTAGCGGGAACTAATAAAGTAGAAAGGACAACTACTATCAATCTTACGAATAAAAGTAGTAGCCACAAACACTTCAATAGCAAAAGCATATATTATAAACTAAAATAGTTTAGGCCGTAGGGCCTATGAGAAAGCCACCGAACACGCCTTCAGGTTGCGGATAGAGGGTTTCTATACCAAAGCTTTCTCCTTAATATAGTTATAAAAGTTAATAAGCAGTCGCAGGCATTAGTCCATGGATGGTCCCTAAGGAATAACCCCTGAGCGGAGGCGTAACAACCGTGTCGAATACTGAATTTCACCTGGGCGAGGTGTTTTAAACGGTAACTCTGGGATACCGGGCAACCTCTCAAAGTAAGCAGCCTTATTCTTGCATGCGGGTCTCTACAAGGATGGAAGAAACCTTTGCGTAGCTGCTGTTGGGACAATAATGACACCATTAATGAGGTTTAAAACGATCGAACGCACAGAGCATACGACAATGAGTCGGCAAGCAGTGCCGATCACCCTAGAGTTTATGGCTCTGAAAATAATTGAGATGAAAACACGACAAAGAACCGGCGAAACGCCCACATTTAATGGGCGAATTAGCTCAAGGATGACTTGCTAAACTCTTACGATGCCAGCATTATCCCTGCATAGGAAGGCTCTATGGTGCCTATGCACACTCTGTGATTCCACAAACACGCCGAGGTGCAGCACGTTTTGCAGCCATTGTTGCGAAATAAAGACAAAAAAGTGTAGAAAAAAGTAAAAGCTCCAATCTTGTACGCGGAATACTTCTAATGCTGATTGAACAAACCGCAGAAGAAGATGAGGAAGCGACATTAAGACCAACTGTGGAATTTACGCATCTTTTTATAGCGAATAGCGATTTTAGGAAAAGAAGGGACATAAACATGCTAAAACCGATGCTGGATCAAAAGATCAAAAGACGCTTATATCAAGCAATCAAGAAGATTGGATGGGCAAGACAGAATGAGTCCCGTATTCAGTGTGTGATTGATCTATAACTGAGGATCTACAATCAAACACTGAATAAGTCAAAGCTTCTCAATATAAAGCAGCATATTGTTGAAAAAATATAAGTGTTATCTGAAGCAAATTAGAGAATACTAAAACCGGATAGATAAATCAGGGGAACCAACAGTTTCTCACCGACACATCTTGCCTTTCCAGAGATCACCTTGCTTGTGGTAGAGACTTTTTTGAAAGAGGTACACAAGATCACGAAGTCCCTGTAGTTGAAAAGAGATACTGACAATATCCTTTACTTCAAGGAGTTTTGCGTCAACTCTATAACATCTGAGAAGGGATGTTCATTAATCACTGCAGAACTGGTAAAAGCCACTTAGGAGTACGGACTACTTTTTTCGCTGCGGAACCAAATCGTATCAAGAACTTCTGGCGGAAGAAGTTTATTCTATACACCAATATCTGATCCGCATACTCACCTCATATTTAAGGTCATTAACGCCCATTCCTCAGGGGCTGGTCTCAGGACGCACTATACTCCTAACGGGAAAAGGCAACTTGTTCAACCCAGATAATCACGGAACAATAACTTGTTTGAACACACTGTATAAGATATTTGCAGCTGTCCTGAATAACGCGATTGACAGAAGAATTTAGCCTGTGTGGAGAGAGATGTATAAAGAACGTGGGTTGCAAAAGATGTAACAGGCTGCCGAGCGAAGTTGTTAATTGACAGATGCGTCTACAAAGATGCAGCAGCTCATCAGCGTATCCTGTCAATGGTCTAGATTGACTATCGGAAAGCTTTCGTGTGAACCTCTCATAGACTTATCAACTTTCTGTTGGAAAGCTTGAAGGTTCATCCACACATAGTGAGATGCATAGAGAGATTGATGAAAATTCCAAAAACTATATTTACTATCTCCTGTGTATATGCTTATTTGAAGACGAAATTCATGTCAAGAAAAACTAGATTATTGGCGTTCCCAAAGACTGTAATGAAACCAAATGCAATGAAACCAAAAAAAAAAGACTTTGACCATTCATTGATCGTGTCATTTATTGCAGGAAGGAATATTTTTTACGGTTCACGGGGAAAAGATTGTTAAGCATATTAAGTTTTTTTACAAAGCACTAAATATTCTGCAGAAGATGACTCATTTTATAATAATGAGCTATGAAATAATAACAAATGTAATAAAAATTATTAATAGTGCACAAAATACTTGAAAACACTCTACTTGTGTATTAAGGATTATGTATTTGCGAAAATTCTAGAAAATATTGTCTTTAGTCTGAATTTGTTAGAAAACAGTGGTGTAAATTTCATTTCTCCAATTGCTTGTGATTATATAAATAAATAAATTATGTTAATTAAAATTGAATTATTCAATGATTTTATAATGTCAGTTTTTATAACTGGCCGAAATCTCATAATAATTCCGAGGTTCATTCGTTCCGGGTCATTCTTCTCCCTGCGGGGAGTCTGCTGACTGGATTACGACGAGGGTGAGCAGGCTCGCTGCGGACATGCGTCAACAGCTATCATTGACTGATGAGGTATGCAAAAGAATGAGACAAAAATATTCAACCGTGCGGCCGTTCAACCGTTCAACCGTTCAAGACGTTCAAACCGTTCAACCGTGCTTCGGACGTGATTAAAGATTCTGATAAAGGGCCTTAATATCGCAGCACTTAATATCATACAGATGCACAATAGCTTGCATATCAATTTGTTTTCTTTTTAATTATACATCTCACGACTTCAAGGCGGACATCTGAATCCCTAATGCCTTCCGAAACGAATTGTTCCAAGTGCAGCTGACATCGATTGCATGGAAGAGATCCTCTCCTAACAAATCGCAGAGCAGACGCCCGGGAAACTTGATGTTTTCTGCCCCAATTATACTTAATTTTATAAAAATTATGATTCTAAGTTATCCCAAAAAATGCACCATTACAATTATCTTATATGATTAAACTGCATAATATGCATTGATATTGACAAAAAAGTATTTTTATTGTCTTTTTTTATAATTAAAAAAGTGCACGTCCTATATAAAACAGAAAAAATGTGATCAATCACATTTTATTGCACCTTATGTCATTTTTTTAAGGAATTATAATACATTTTTTATTTCCTATGTTATTTTTTAAGATTTAAACAAAACATGCCGATAAAAGATATTTCATATTATTTTTTCTACATGTAAGCCGACGTGATTACAAATTCTAAAGTTAAGAAGTTCTAAACGCTTAATATGTTATAAATCAAGAAGGTACACAAAACTCTGAGATAAAAAATCAGGCGTCGTTTTCGTTTCTCTTAATTAAAAATAATTATCTTGAGCAGTTACGTTTACAATTTTCTTGAAAATCAGTTTCCAGTTCTATAAAACCATCTCGAAAATAATAAAAGAATGAAGCTCTTCATTCTCATATTTGGATTCTTGCTTTTCAATAATATTGCTAGTAAGTTTATCTTATTATTTAAACAGAAGAAATTATTTCTTTAAATTGACACATTCACTTTACACTGTTCCACGTCCTGCTTACGTGGTGTGAAACGCCACGTCGCGTTAGTTGCTGGTGACTAAATGCGACGTGGTTTAAAATTCTAAAAAATAATATTTTGCTCGTTTATTATAAATAATATTATTTCCACTTATCAAAATGTCCATTAGATCAAATTAATGAATCTCATAAAAATAACAATTAATGATATTCTAATCAAAATTAAAACATCTTCTCAACATTGAGAAGCAAAATTTCTTTCTTCGATCAATTTAAATAGTTAACTTGATATCAAGAATACTCATGTACCCACTACCCACTCAATATTATCTTTAGATGTGGTTTCTATGTTCGATAACATTCCGTTAGATGTACTTCCTGATTGCATAGAAGAAAAATTACAAGTTTATAAAGATTCAACAAAAATATCTAATTCTGAAATTTTAATAGCTGTTAGAACAGTATTTGCTAATACTTCTATAAAAGGTACGTGGATGACATATTCACTAGAGTTCCCACTAATAACATTTAAGAATTAATTAACACATTAAATAGTATAGAAGAATCCTTACAATTTCCTTTTTAATCAGAAAATAATAACACCTTAAATTATTTGGATCTATCACTTAAAAAACTGAAAATGGAAGTTTAATTACCAATTGGTGCAAAAAGCCTTCATGGTCAGGGCAATATTTAAATTATAATTCACACCATCAATTTTACTAAAAAGTTGGAATTATAAAAGGACTAGTAGATGTATGCATAAAACTAAGCAATTTCACTTTTAGAGAAGAAAATTTAAAAGAATTAAAAATTACATTACACCAAAATAATTATCTACTACTTTTAATAGAAAGTGCGATCAAAGAAATAAAAAACGAGATTTACAATAGTTCCAATAAACAAAGTAAATGGTTAGATAATTACAAAAAAACTGATTGACATGTATCGTTACCATATGTACAAGATTTATCAGAGAGATTAAAAAGTGCTTTGAAAAAATTCAGCATTAATGTATATTTTAGAAACAATCACAAATTGGAAAAGTCTTTTATAAATAAGAAAGATTCTGAAAAAATTGAAAATTTGTCAAACGTAGTTTATTTAATAAAATGCAAAGGTTGCAAATAGTTTATATTGGTGAAACAGGTAGAAGGTTAAGAACAAGAATAGCTGAACATGTTTGTCACAACAATCGTGGAATTTTGATCACCTTTTTGATTTTCACTTTGATAATATGGTATAAAGATTTTAGCAAAAAAAAACAACACTCATAAATGTAAAATTTTATAATGGATTTTCATTAACAAATATAAGAACTGTTCCATTAATTTAAAAACAGAAATACTTAATGTAACTCAACATTACCATAATATAATAAATTGAATAGTAAATTTCTAAAATACATTGGCGCGCTTTTTTCTCTAAATTTAAATTAGGTCCTCTAAATTGAAAACTCTGTACTAAATACCTAACATAACCCAAATATAGCTTCCTCTCACTATTACCTGCTTGTCCGTCGTTTGAACAAATGTTCATATTAAGTTAATGATATTCTGTAACTAAAATGTTAAACAAGTTTATTTTCCGATCATTTTCGTTCTTCAAGTGACAACTAAAATTTGTTTAGAAACGTTCCAAAATTTCAAGTGGTAGGGAATCTTATCGCAAAAAAAATTAAACTATCATTTATTAGGATCGCATTTTTTTAATTTGCTAAGAAGTTTCATAGACAAAAAAAACTGGTTGCTGGAAGGAAACATTTTTTTTCTAAAACCTGTTCTTTGCTTGCTCTTACTACTTTTATTTTGACAGAAAATACCTTTACTGGAAATTCTAAAGATTGAGGTGGTCGTCGAAAGGAGAAGACCATTCACTAGTTTCGAGTTGAATTAAATTAAATCTTCATTCGCGAAATTAATAAATGGATTATAATGAGACTGACTGGCACCGATCGGGAATCCCTTCTGGCCCCGTTTGGGGCGTTTGTTTCATCCGCGATCTGGTCTTGGTCGGAATCCCCTGTCTGGACCCAGTCTGGCCCCGATCGGAGCCAGATCGAAATTTCTGCGCGGCATATATAAACAATAGTTTTTAAAAAAGATCATGAAAAACATGAAAATACACTCAGAAAAATGTTTGTATACAGTAGCGTGATCGCTGTACTTCAAAATTAGAAATTAGCAGGCATTTGAATTTATTGAAATTTAGAAATTAAAAATTTACAATCGATTATGAACTGCATTTTCTTCTACAGGTTTGTATATATTAGAGAAAAATTTACGAATAAAATTTCAATTAAAAAAATATATATTCACGTAATGAAACTTTATCAGAGAGATATCTTGTAGAGATATCTGGTATCTTGTATTCCTCTTCCTATTTTGCATCTTGTACTTAATTACAAAATACTTTTTTCAGGCAATTTTCTCTTTTTCGCGATTTTATGTTAAGAATAGCATTTAGGTTTTCATATTACTTTTTTTAGACAAAGCAAAATATCATACAAGTCTTCTTTTATATCCTGGCGTAATATTGGAATTTTCGATTTTCTGCATATTACTTACGATAAATAAAAACAAAATAAAGTCCTATTGGAAAATGTTGAAGTCAGTTGGTAGTTTATTTCAAAAGCTATAATTTATCTTTGAGACTTTTTTTGTCGTTTGGTTCAAAATTTGAATATCGTGGTGTCAAATTTCGGACAATTCCAATACTTTCTTAATAATAAATAACGAGAATGTAATAAGTCATTACAAATTTTTTTTTTTTTTTTTGATAAATAACTTTTTCCTATCAATTTGTTTTTGTATGTTTTGTCTTTTGCACAAATTTTTTATTTTTATTTTTAATATTATGTTTTACGATTAAAATAAAAAGTTTGCGTTCTATCAAAAAGTGATTATAAAAAAATTTGCAGATCTGTTTTGTGATAAAAATTTTTGTTTATTTAACTTTTTTCGTATCCTGCATAGTTTAAACACAAAATGGAATTTTTTATTTTTCATTATTTTTCGTGCAATCAAAATTAGAATTTTAGATTTTTCAAAAAAATCCAAAATTTTGTTAGGCTAATCTTGTAGGGCTTTTAAAAACAATTTTGTTCTTTTCTTCACTCTTTTCACGCCGTGCGTTGTTTGGCTTAAGATTTTGATTTTAAATTGATTTTTAAAATTATGAGAATGCTATAACTCTGAGAATTTTCTTTTAATCGAAACCGTGGTTAAGATAAATTGTTTTGACTTTATAAGTAATATAAATAGCCGTACATAAAAATTTTAATTATAATAAAAAAAACTTCCCAAAAAATTGAAAAATGCAAAGATCGATTTGATCCGTTTTATTTTTTCGAGAGTTATCGTGTTTGCGGACGTGAAATTTTGGACAATTCAAATACATTCTCAATCATGAATTATGAGAATCTAAAAATTGACGGATAAATTACCCTTAACAATTTAATTTTTTGACCATTTTTGATGAATTTGGCACCCTATGAGGAAGAGATCATGTGAGTTTTATGCGGTCTAAATGATCTTCTTCACCAAGAGACCTTCTTTTATAAAATTGATTTTCTGAATTTTTCTCAGAAAGAAGGCCTGTGCAATTTTAAGATAATAAGTGAAAAGTCCGCAAAATGGATGCAAAAACTACCTCTTGCTCTTTCGCGATATATAGAATCATTATGAAAAAATTAGAAAACAATGTTTGAAGGAATAAGAACATCCAATTTATCCCGTATAAAGACTCAACAAGTATCTTTCAATTATATTCAGAATATCTGTTTAAATAATATGAAAAATAAAAAGAATTGCGTTTTTCAGAAAACATAGTTTCTGTACAATTGCTGATGACATAGGGAAAAAAGTGTCGGCCCAAAGCATTTCAGAGTCTGGGAAGTTTTGTTTCCTAATAACATAATTATGAAATCTTTCTCGTGAACGATACGAGCTATCTCAAAAGAGCAATTTGTAAGTTTGTAGAACTTATTGAGACATACACAAATATATAGTGAATTCTGCTCATCATTTCTAATTTCTTAAAACAGGTGAAAATTAGTTTTTATGAACAGAAAATTTCCTGGCAACAAAAATTCTTTATCCCATTTAAAACTCACAAGATGTCTTTCTTATATAAAGTTGAATGGCACAAGAAATTGACAAAAAACTTGACAGTAAAAACAACAATTAATTTACTACTTATAATTTGTTTTTGCAGAAATATCTTCTGTCCTTTGCTGGGGAAAACAAGCTGTAGCTGATGAAATAATTATTCCAAGTAATTTGGAAGGAAATATTGAGGGAATAGACCGTTCCCTATTGAGAGTAGGATTAAGCGACAATTGTAAATACGTAATTGGATATGCTATTCCAGTTGGAGACAACTATAAGCTGATTCCATGCAAGGCCTATTTACCGAATCATGATATTCTAAGAACCGTTAAGTTACGCATAGAGCGCGACAACAAGGCTAAGGAAGTTTTTAAGATGGGACCGCATGATAAAGCAAGAAAAGAGTTGAATACAATAATCAACAAGGCACGAACTCATCCTTTCATTTGGACGAATGAATTTCAACTTCGTAATCCAAGCTATTATCACCCCTCCGGTACAGAGCATACAAGTGTCTTCAATGGACCATTGCCTCGCATTAGGTCCGCAACTTCTATCAATACAAACCAATTGTCGCACATAAATCCACAAACAAATTCTCCCAGTAGACAGCCAGTCTCAAGTTTTACAGATACAAGCACCTCGTTTCCATTTACTGGATCAATGAGCATCATGCCCAGATAACATCGTAAACTTAAATCAAATCAGAATCAGAGAGTGAAACTGATGCAAAATGTAATTAGTGGCATTTATTACAGGTAACACAAAAGAAGTTCTTTGAGGAGTAAAGAATCATTGATTATATTTCTATCAGTAATACGTTCTTTGAATACCAGGTCACATTTATATAAAATATTATGGTTTCTTTATGTATTTTTTTGACATTATTCTATAAAAATTATTTCAATGTTTCAATTTTCCACTTTAAAAATACATACTTACTTTTATTCCTGCGATTTAAATTTTCTACTTACGTATTTTCACTTTCAATTGAATTAAATTTATTTATATTCACCAATAATTTAATTAATCATTTGATTTACCCATTTCCTTCAATTATAATAACGATATCTAATTTTAATTCGAGCTACAACTACAAAACTACAACTAAAACTGCAACTTTTCGAGAATATATTATTCTGAAATTATGTGTCAAATTTGCTTTTTTACGACAAAAGCAGGTAGATGTTGACCAAGAGGTCATAATCATGTTACTTAAAATAATAGCCTTTCCTTTTGAATCATCTAATTGTCATTGGGGTATTCTAAAGAATGGAAAAGATTGAAAGTACATATTAATGATCCTAAGTCAAATGACACCGAAAAATTAAAAATCAATATACTCTGCTGATAAAATGACACTGGGCTACCAGTGTGTTTTGAAGGATTCTTTGTTCTGATTTCGGTACCTAAACGGCAGTCAGGATTTAGGATCATTTAAAAGATCAAGCGCGTGGGTCCTATATTGACAATTTCTTGTTGAATGTAAGTTTTGGCTGATTCTACTTCTATTTCTGTAATTATAATTCTATAACAGCTGTTTTTCCAAACATTAATTGCTTCTTCTCTTTAGGACGAATTTAAACTATTAGTCTGCCAGATGTAGCATTCATAAGGTTATTTTGCCTGCATTTATGAATTACAATTTTTCTCAGTCGTAAACAAATAAAACTTGCTCTGTTGATAAATTAATTTGTTAGCACATCAATTAAACTCAAATTCATTATTATTACGAGGTACCGTTTATAATGTATGAATAAAATGAAAAATAAGTGAAAAAGTATCTGTTATTTTTACTCTTAAAACCCAGTAGTGGCCTTGATTCAATTTCGATCATTGTTCTTGAAGCTTCCCCCTGTTTCTATCTAGAAGGGCCTTTCTCATGGAGAATATAGTATTACTTAATTTTTCACGCTACTAAATTCAATGAAATTCAGCTGTACCTAATATGTTACGTTGTCTTCTCCGCGGTATGGTCGTGCATTCATACAACATGTGATTCTTCAGGAAAGATCAAGTGAATTTATGAACAAAAAAGGATTATTCATAACCTTATTACCAAAAATAATAATTATATTATTATAAAATACAGTACACGGAAAGCTCCATGTTGCTAGGGTAGCAATATTAGATTCGTCGCGAGGTTAAGAGGTCGTTGTCAACACGATACAAAGAGTATCGTGGTCGGAAGTATACACGTAGCGGTCTGACAACGCTTTACTCACTATAAAACGCTGTGTCGCTGTCAGAGCGACACACTTTGCTGCACACGCAATACACTGGGTAAGGATCTCAACTATAAGAATTGAATAGTTATGAGAAAGACATATGCATTTACGTGAAAAGTGCATGTTGATAGTTATTAGATACTTACCTTTGAACAATTTGATGTTGTTTCGAATTCCCAAACGGCTAATTTGATTCCAACCACGCACCCGCTATTAACTGAAATTTAATTCACCGAAACTTGATTATGTCAAAATGGGACATGATTTAAAAGTATGCGAAAATTTACCTGCGCAGATAGACAGCGCATCCTTACGTATAGACGTTGCAACGCCACCGTGGCGCTGTCGCAGCTCTGCCGCATGGGCGTCAGAGCGATACACTTTTCGTGGCTGCCGTAGAAATACGCATACTGCTACTAGAGCGGAACTGTATTGCTACTGAGGCTATTTTGAGAGCTTCGCTGTATTAGCATTCTGCCATCGTTCTAACAGTGATACATATACCTCACATGGGATTTTGAAAAATTAATAAGGCTGTAGCGCTGTCACAGGAACATGCAGTTTACCGTGTAGGTGAACCTAAATTGTGGATTTTCGTATTTGTTTTGTAAAAATCAGTTATTGTAAGCTTGAAGAAAAATTTGACATATTTTGAACTGAATATTGAACAGTGAAGTGTTTCTGTCTATAAATTAAAACATGCAATTCAGATTTATCATAAGTATTATAAAAGTTATGTTAAGTTGTGGTAAGACTTGAAACAATTCGTACATTATGCAGCATCACATTTGCGCAAGAACAGCGAGATTTGGTCTCACCATTCTTTCAACCGCAGTGTCGTCGTTTCTGATTTGCAAGTTTTTCTAAGAAATTATCCTCTTCGTCAAATCTTGATTGATTGAATGTTTTCATTGTCCAAGGACCACTTTCCTTCTTCTGGGTATTCAATTTCTTCAAGTACGTCAGTGCAATTCTTCTTCTGAAATCCAGCTGAGAAATGGTGTTTCCAGCAAGTCGATGCAGATTCCAGGAATTTTAAAGAGATAAATTCAATATCCAGGTAACTAAAGGACAGTAATATTTTCTGTTCCTTATTTGGATATGGTATAGATTCACGTTTTGCTCCATCCATTATGTACCACTCATTCCTTCATCATACTCACTCAGCAGTGCAGGGCGGGGAACCTGGACCTGTGCCTTCCTCGCAAATGAATACCGAAAAACTTTGGTCACAGGATTGGTCCTATGTGTATTAGAACAAGCAACAACTACTAAATTATCCATATGTCTGGCAGATGAGAACACCATGTGTTCTACTACAACATGTGTTCAACACTACGAGAGAATTTCTTCAAAACTCTGTTGCTGGCCAGAGGACGAGACTTGGGAATTCCATTTTTACGCGAAGTGCCTTTTGCACCATATCTTTACTGTTGCATGTGTGAGAGCAGTTTAAATGTTGCAAACAAATTGTCGATGTAGAAATGAAAAGATAAGGACTTTCGTTTTTCTGGTAAGTCTTCTGTCATTTTCAGAAAATGAGCAGCCGATTTTCCTACAAATTTGTCAACGTCAGTGTAGTCATTCCCACTCTTTCCCTGTTGAATATCGAAATCAACAAGGTGCCCACTGAGTGTTTTCAATGACCACACCTTGTAACCAAAACGAATAGACTTTGTTGGGATGAACGGTTTTCGATGAAATTACACAAAATACCTCACCATACTCTCATCGTGTGACATGCTTTTATCAGGGACGAAATGTAGATAGAATTTCTTCTTCAATTTATCCTATGAGGGCATGCATTTTGCCCAATAAACCTAGCCTAATCGATCACAAAATTTAGCAATCGCTAAGTTTTTTCCTAAACATACCATTTAATTGTTCGTTTGTTTTTCTTCCGAGTAAAATTGAAAATACGAGAAAATCCACAAATCTTGCCATGATAGCATGGCCTTCAACATAATTTCGTTACGCAAAATGGCTTACCACTTAGCACACTCCTGACAATCTATTTTCTTGAAGCCACTATTTTCTCGGAAATCACTGAGAGTTAAGAAACTACGAAGATTAACTTCGTATTTCTCGAGAACCGATATCACTCTAGGAAGTAGATAGAGAATCAAGAAGTTTGGCTTCATGCTTCTCGTATTCAAATTGTTCCACGATGCACTTAAGAGAGCTGGTGAAAGATTTTGCGGGACCCTCTTGCTCCAACCCAGGACAATGCGACCCTCCAAAAACCTTTGTCAGGATTCAAAAGCGACCACATACCTTCATTGAATAAAACAAAGAAACAACAATTAATGACTGAGTAGACCTAACTTAGTATCGCTCACTGCGATTTTTAAATATTTTCAAATACAATTTCCTCTTGACTCAGTATCGGTAGAATAACATTTTCGACCTACTCAATCCAACTCTGTCTAAGATCAAACGGTCTTAAACTTAACAATCAGGAAGAATGTTTACCCTCGAGGAAATCTAGACGATTTCTAGATAATATCGTCTAGGAACACATCATCTAGAATTGACCTCTTGCTAAATTATAACTAGACGACTGCTAGACTCACAAGGGTCACCATCCTCAGTACATTTTTAATGGGGTAAGCAGTAAAGAGGTAAAGTCTGCTTAAGGCGGAACAGTAGGTTTTACTGAGCACCCGAAGGACTACAGCGACAAATATAAGACTTCAATCCGGGCGATTTAAGGAAAGCAAACGTTAGCTCACAAGACATTGACTGATCCTTCACATTTCTGTGGAAGATACCGTGCATCCTCTTATCTAGGAGCTGTTCACGAAAGTTTTTCTCTTGAGCTTTCCTAATCCGGGCTTTCAGGAGTGAGTACTCGAGATGCATTAGATTTGATGCATTTTGCTCGACCCTAATACTGAAGTCAAGTCCGAGTGTTTCAGCAGCCTCCTCCGCTGCTTTGCACAGTAATGCTCTTTTGCTTACTTCATCGTGATTCCTGAACAGTTTAAGAAGAGGATCTCTTCCATTTGCAACTCTATGTGCTGTACCCAGAATAATCCTGTTGTGATGACATTCAAGACTTAATATTCCGCGACCCCCTTGACGGCGTGAGATGTACAGTCGCGGAACGGAAGACTTAAGATGCATGCTTTTGTTCATGTGCATAACCTTTCTTGTCCCGATATCAAGAGATCTGAGCTCGTTCTTCGTCCATGGAACTACTCCAAATGAATAGAGTAGTACCAGGACGGCAAGGATGTTCGTTGCAGATACTTTGTTCCTTGCCGACAGTTCGGAAGACCAAATCTGTCGGATGAGACGTTTGTATCTGCTTCGGAGAGTATCCTTTATATATGTCACATCGTGAATGCGGCTCTGTGGCACGCCCAGGTATGTATAAGTCTCTCCAGCGCAAAGGTGTCGTATGTCGCTTCTATCAACGAGCTCAGGATCTTCAGGATCCTGATGGCAATAATGTAAGGCAAAAGAGGAGTGGGCTCATGGTGTCGCCCTGAAAGACACCTCTCTGAAACGTGACCTTGTTAGTTGTCACACGATTTTTGCCAG
>NC_046657.1:10904183-10937138 GCF_010883055.1 Belonocnema kinseyi | reverse complement strand
CGCCTGGTATCCCAGAGTCACCGTTCTAGACACCTCACCCAGGTGCCATTCAGCTTTCGGCACGGTTTTCACACCTCCGCTTGGGGGTTAATGCCTTCGGGAACACCCCTGGAGAATTGTCCGCGACTGCCTATTTATTTTTGTAACCATATTCAGCAGAAACCCTTGGTACAAGGATCCTCTATCCGCAACCCGAGGGCGCGTTCGGTGGCTTTGTCATAGGCCCTTCGGTTTGATTCTATAGGCATCAAAACCGAACCGAAAATATATATATATCCTTAATATGAAATCTCTAAACGTTCTTGTCGATTTCGATTGTCACACTACTCGATTTTTATTGCTATATGTGTGAGACACGAGATATGAATGGATTAGACAGAGTTGGAAAATATTGAAAAAATTGTCACGATTACTCTTTCTTTGATAGCTACACGCGTGCGAAAGGGACACTTGTGAGTCACCGTGATATAGACAGTAATAGAACGTTACACGCGTTTTATTGAAGTTAAATGATCCCAACGGAGATGGGTTGATCTGCGCTTGCTTGGATTTGAATGACGTTCATTGGCTAAGGTGCGCCTCTGTACTTGATTTTTAAATACGTACGCGAACTAGAGCCAATGAGCGACGCACAGTTCAAGCATGCGCAAGTAATTTTAGATCACTATTGGGAATAATAATCGAATCAAATTTCGAGGTCGATGATACTAATCAACGCTTCTCATTTACCACCACATTTCCACCCGTACCTTTGCAATCGCAATACAGGGCATCTGCTTGTTATTTATGATCCAATTCTTATTTCAATTTAAGCCTCTCTTCTTGTTATTTATGATCGTATTTTTATTTCAAGTTCGGAAAGAACATTTTAAAGCCTTCAAAACGTTTGAACGAACTATCTGGACCATTAAACATATCTACCTTGAGTGTCTGCGGAGAATTTCTCCGAGCTTTTCAGAGCCTTGAGAATCTTTAGCATATACTTTGAGATTTCTATCGGTAGGTTTAGTATGTTTTTAATTATAATTTAATGTTTATTCTATTATTTGATATTCATATACACATCAACATTAAGTAATATTTATATGAAGCATGGAATTTGTTATTAAAGTCCATTGCTTGTGGAAAATGCGATAACAACTTTTGAAATTTTGAGGCTAGGAATTACTTTTAGAATACAAAAGCGAACTGCTGGACGCAGAATTAGATAGTTTTGGCCACTTTAATATAAATCTTCCGTATATATCTACAAAAATCTGTCAAATATAATCATTTACTATGAAAGGTTACGAAGATGTACTACAAAAACTTTAAGAAAGTTAAGCTTTTACTGAAATTTTTCTTACAAATTACACAAAGATTTCATTCAAATTTATAAAATTTTTGGTGAAAAAACAGAAACTATTTTAATTAGGATTAGAATAAAAAATAGCTTTTTATGTTTTCATTTTACGTCTTTTTGATAAATTTGTTTATTGCGAGCAGTTCGCTCTTGAATTGCAAAATGTAATATTAACCTCAAAATCTCAAAAAGTTGCTACCGTATTTTTTATCGGCAATGAAATTTTTTAACAAATGCAAATAATAACGCATAATATGAAAAAAAGATAAGAGAAAAAGAGCTTTGGTTTTTAAAAGCCCTACTAGATAATCATAACAACTTTTCTCATTTGGACGAAAAGTTGAAAATTCAAAATTTCATCATACAAAAACCTTTAAAACCACATTTTTCAATATTTTAAAATTCTATATGCTGTTATTTATAGTATTCAAAAACTCCAATAATTTATTCCTAAAACTTTTTTCTACTAAAAGAAAATTACCAGAATTAGAGCATTTTTAATATCCCAAAAACCAAAATGAAATTAATATTTCAAACCAAACAACACATGGTACGAACAAAAGTAAAGAGAAAAAAAACTTTAATATAAAAAAAGGCCAAAAGAAGAAAAACTTTGCTCTTTGAAAGCCCTAGAGAACTACGATAACAACTTTTTTAATTTGGTGGAAGAGTTGAACATTCCAAATTTGATGGTACCAAAAATAATGAAAAATGCAAAAATTCAATTTTTGGTCATACTATGCAAGATACGAAAAAAATGAAAAAGCTCAAATTTCGCGCCCTGGAAAGAACTACAAATTCATAATGAATCATTTTTCGATATAAGCTACGAAAAAAATGAGGCAAAAATTGTTCATCCAAAAAAGAGCTTTAATTTTTGATAGGACACGTAGTTTTTGCTTTCGTCGTAAAAAATATCATTCAAAATAAAAATATTAAATTTGTTTGAAAAAGCGAAACAAGGTATGAACCTAAATTACCAGACAAAAGTTGTTCGCCTAAAAAGATCTATAAATTTATTATTAATCATTTTTCGATTGGACGAGTAGATCTTCTTTTAATCGTAAAACATAAGATAAAAAATGCAAAAATGAACGTTTTGGAAAAAGAATAGAAAAGACGAAAGAGGGCATAGGCTCCTATATAGGACCCTATATACAGGGTTTTTTCCGGAAAGTAATAGGACTGATTTTCTTCCGCCGCGGCTGTACTTCGGAGCGTGCGTGCACCGACTGGATTTGGTAGAGGGCGTTCCTAGCTAACGAACGAGCGGCTGGTCAGTTGTCTCCGAGGACTTGGAGAGTCAGGGCAGGCATTTTCATGCGACGTGTTTCTGTGAGTGGTGCAAGTCGAAAATGCAGCGTTCGTTAGAGCAGAGGTGCGCGATTAAAGTCTGTGTGAAACTCGGTGTATCTGCGACAGAGACGTTTTATATGATCAAGCAGGCTTATCCAGATGTTGCTTTAGCAAGAAGTGGTGTGTTTCTGTGGCACCATGCCTTTTTGGAGGGCCGGGAAGAGGTCGCCGATGAAGACCGTGCTGGTAGACCTTCGACTTCGACAAACACCGACAATGTGACTCGTGTGCGCAAAGTTTTGAACTCAGATCGTCGACTGAGTATTCGTTTAATTGCCCATATGTTAAATTGATCAAAATCTGTGGTTCATGACATCGCAGCAGACTGGAAGTTGCACCACGACAACGTCCCGGCTCACACCACCTTTTTTGTGAACAGCTACCTGACCAAGGCCGGCATCCCAACGCTTCCGCAGCCGCCCTACAGCCCAGATGTGGCCCCCCCAGACTTTTTTTTGTTTCCTCGCCTAAAAAGGCCGATGAAAGGCAAGCATTTTGAGACGACAGAGGGGATCTAAGCAGCATGCACCGCGGCTCTCAAGGCTATTCCGGAGAATGGCTTCCGTGACGCCTTCAATGCTTGAAAATCGCGCTGGCAGCGCTGCATCGACGCAGAAGAAGCCTATTTTGAAAGTTTTTAAAGAATTATAACGAATGGCTCAATACATTTTTTTAAATCGACTCAGTTCTATTAATTACCGGACAAACCCTGTATACTTAAAAAGTTAAAAAAATGTGATATTAGAAAATATCACCTATTAAGTGTATTTGTCATTTGCAGGCAGAGTTACATAAAAAATGTATTATAATTGATATAAAAGTGTCATGTATAATGGAGAAAAGTTCACGTGTTGGACCAAATCGAGTCCGAAATACGTGATGAGAACGTGTTCGTTAAAGCCAAAAGAGCTTTAACAAAAGAGAGTTGAAAATCACAAAATTACAGTTTTCGGTCCGTTCAGCTTTGATTTTAAAAGGTCTGTGTCGCCCGCCGTA
The DNA here is from genome assembly GCF_010883055.1 of Belonocnema kinseyi. NCBI lineage: Eukaryota > Metazoa > Arthropoda > Insecta > Hymenoptera > Cynipidae > Belonocnema > Belonocnema kinseyi. The sequence continues at coordinate 10,933,444 of NC_046657.1, read as the reverse complement.
GGTGCGCTCAAACTCTCTTTTAACGAAAGAGAATTCACAATTACAAAATTACAGTGGTGCATGTTTTGAGTCTTAATTTTTAAATGTTTACGCAAGAAAGTGCGAAAATATAAAGACTTATTTATAAATATAAAGATTTATTTCTTTGCTTAATAATTTGACAGGTTGTTCGTAATTTTTTCTGTTTGATGGAAGAATATTTCTTACTTAAAAAATCGAATTTATAAAGTAGTCTTTTTCAGTTCCTCATACCCCCTACTACGTCTTTCGTTGAAAAAAATGTGGTTGGAATAAAAATTTCATTACTTGAGTGTAAGTCAAACTTTTTTGTTGAAAGTTAATTTTTATGGTTGAAGATACACCATTGCAAACAAAAATTCAGTTCTTTGGTTTAACATACATTTTTTTTTAATAGAAAATTTATCTCTTCCATTTTCGTTTGCAAATTACCTTCTTTTTATTAGTTCTTTTTTTTATAAAAATTAACCTTCTTGGTTAAAAATTAATCTATTTTATTAAAAATCGGAAAATTCTGATTAAAGATTCACTATTCTGTAGAAAATGTATCTTTTTGGCTTAAAATCCAACTATTACAGTTTGAAGAGTCATAATTTGAGATGAAAATTCATCGCTTTGTTTGAAAATGTAACTATTTTTTTCAAATAAGTTTTTTTTGTTGATATTAATTTTTTTAAACAAAAAATGTAACTATTTCAATAGAATGTTCCCCTATTGTTATTTAAAATTTAGCTCTTTGGTTGAAAATTAATTTTATGAACAGAAAATGTAATTATTCAATTTTTTAATTGAAAATTTGCGTTTTGTATTTGAAAATTTATCTTTTTGGCATAAAGTTAATCTATGCGAGTTGTAGTCAGAATTTTAGTTGCAAATTCATCAGTTCTGTTAAAAAAAAATTTTAACTGTAAATTTTTACTATTCCATTTGTAGTTCAAAACTGATTTTTCTTAGTTCGAAATTCCACTATTTGGTTGCAAAATTGTCCTCTTCATTTAAAAATTCATGTATTCTTTTGAAAACCTGTTTATATTTTGGTAGAAAATAGTTCTCTTTGTTTTAAAATTAATCTTATTTTAAAATTCACTTTTTTGTTAAAAATTAAACTATTCCATTTTAAGGTTAAACCCTTTTGTAAAAATTTCATCTTTTTTATTTAAAATTGACCTATTCAACTTACATATGCAATCAATTCAGTTTAAAATTATTCTCTTTGGTTGAAAATTCAATTATTCTAGTAAAAGATTCCTAATTTGTAGTGGAAAAATCATAACTTTGTTTGCAAATGTGACTATTTAAAAAAATTTGTTTTGGTTGAAATATACAGGGAATATTTTAAATGGAAACACCCTTTTTTACAGCTGCAATTTATAGTGACTTGAATAGCGTGAGTCCCGTTGCCTCTCACGCTTTGCGGTTGCGTTGAGTATACTTTGCTCTTTAAATAACCCCAAAGAAAATAGTCGAGAGGCGTCAGATCAGGAGATCTAGCAGGCCACTCGATTTCACCCTTTCTTCCAATCCACCTTTGAGGGAACTGAGTATCCAAATATGCTCGAACCTCCTTACCGTAATGAGCCGATGCTCCGTCCTGCTGGAATCAAATATTTTGAAAATTATCGCCTGTAATCTCCCTTATTCTTGGTACAATTTGGTTTCTGAGAAGCTGTTTATATGCACGGGCATTGAGATTACCATCGATGAAGAAAGGACCTATCAATTTATCATTCAAGATACCGGCCCAAACATTTATCTTTTTCTTTTTGCATATTGTGTGTGACTCTACAACATCCAATCAAAATTTATGCCGGACCAATATCTACATTTTTGCCTGTTAACTTCACCTTTTAAAATGAAAGTAGATTCATCTGAGAATACTGTATTGTACAAGAAAAGGGGATCTCTATCAATTCTGTCCATTATAATTTCACAAAATTCAACCCAACGATCAGCATCGTTTTCATTAAGTTCTTGTACTAGATGAACTTTGTCAGGATGGAAATGAATGCTTTTTAAAACATTTCGCACTGACTCAGGAGCAGCGTCACGCTCATCACTAGCTCGACGTAAACTAAGGTGTGGGTTTTCAACAAATCCTTGGGCTATGTCCATCTGCATCTCGTCTGATCCTGCAGATTTTGGTGGACCAGTTCTCTGAAGGTCCTTGATAAATCCATGATTCATAAAGCGCCTTACAGTTCTTTCAATTGTTGATTTTAAGACAGGATTTAACCCTTCTGCAATACGAAAAGTGCGATTAAAAAGCAAACGAACTTGATCATAAGATCGAACAGAACTCTCACCAGAATACCTGGAACTTTTAATGAAAAATTTCCTTCTGAGTAATGAGGCAAAAAGGGGGAAAGGAAGAGAGAAACGTGAAAATAGCTTTCTGTAATGCGTCATGTTTGTGTATATAGAAGAAGAGGGGAATAGGAAGACTGGAGAGTAATAAGGAGGTGATGGGGAAAAAGGAAGAAGAATTGGTTTTGATAAAAGGGGACTTAAATGTATGGACTGGCGCACAAGAGGAAGGGTTATGGGATGACGAGAAGGAGGCAAATATAAGGAACTCCAAAAATAAAAAGACGGACAGGGAGGGGAGGAAGTTACTAGATATGATAGGAGAAACAGGACGGTTTATATGTAATGGCAATATGAAAGGAGATGAGGATGGAGAGATCACATTCATAGGAGAGGGAGAAACAGTAATAGACTACATATTGACTGAAGAAAGAATGTGTCATATGATTGGGAGATGAAGGTATGAAATGAAATAAGGTCCGAGCACTTCCCGGGCATAGCTACATTAAAAAGAGGCGTCATTAACCGTAAAGGATGAGCTGGGTACTAATGAAGAAAACGTACGGGGAAAGAGAGCCTGGTGGGACGAGGAATGCTGCAGTGTAAAGAGAGAATTTAAGAGTTTGTAAGCAAATGAAGAAAAGGGGAAATGGAGAAAGAGCAGTTTAACAGGAGGAAAGAAGAACATGAGCAGATGCCGGAAAGGAAAAGACAAAGGGAAAAGGAAGAATATAAAGCAGAAGTAGAACAAGCGATCAAAGAAGGTAGAGTGTGGGACGTTATAAATAGAGATACAGGGGGAAGAAAGAATGTTAACGAAGAAATAGAAATGAAGGAATGGATAGATTATTTCAAGGGTCTATTAAGGGGAGAGCAAAATAAGATCAAAGCGGAAAAGCATAGGATAGTCCAAGGAGAAATGGAGGAAGGGAGTGAGATAACAAGAGTAAAAGTGGGTGAGGCAATAAATAGGCTAAAAAGAAACAGGGCGATAGGAGAAGATGGAATTGAGAACAAAGCGATCAAGTATGGAGGAGAGGGGATTAGGGATGGGATGTGGAGAATCTGCAACAAGGTCTGGAAAGGGGAAGGTTGGCCGGAAAAGGAGATGACGGGACTAGTGTTACCGCTTGTCAAGAAAGAGGAAGAAAAGAAGGTACAGGAATACAGAGGGATCACTCTTATTTCAGTAGGGTGGAAAGATTAAAATGAATTTTTACTGAAACCGGGATAAGGGTAAAAATAGGTAAGAACAAAGGGCAGGTTTTCTGGACAGACAGAGGTCTAAGGCAAGGGTGCCCGTTGAGTCCGTTACTATATAATATCCGCTGCAGATGAGGAAAAGAATTAAATGTGCGAGTAAAGTAATGTGCCCAATTATGAAATATAGGAAAGAGAAGGTTCAAGCACGATTGGAAAATGAACGTCTGGTTGTTTGATGCGTTGGTATGTGCAGTGTTTTGTTATGGGGTGGAGATCTGGGGATGAAAGGAACATAGGAAAGTTGAGACAACGCATGAGTGATTTTTCAGGTGGGTAATGGGGGTTAGCTGAAGTTGCCCAGGATACATGTTAAAAGAAGAGTTAGGAATAAATTAACAGAAATTAAGAGAGTCTGGAGGTTTGAAGAGAAGCTAAAAAGGGGAGAAGGAACCAGAATAGCACAAGCATGTTTGGGCGAAATTCGTAACAATGAAGCGAGAGGCAATTTGGGAAATTTAAAATGGGATGAACAAAGGAGAAAAATGAGAAGAATTTGTAATATGCGAGGAGGGGTTATGGAGTGGCAGGACATAGAGTTAGAGCTATTAGTTAAACAAGGAGAAGAGAGATGGACAAAGATAATCGATTCGAGGTATAATAGATAGTATATGATGGTCAAAAGGTTGACGGAACCAGAATATCTGTAAAAAATAAAAAAGGAAGAAAACTGGAGTAGGTTTGTATGGTTTAGAATGGGAGAAGGAGTGAGAGCATGCAGATATTGGATGTATGAAGAGGATAATTTATGCAGACTGTGTGGATACAAAATGGATTCATGGGGAGGAAAAGGGACGGATGAGTGAGGATGAGAATGTAAGATGGACCTTGTTGGTAGAGGATAGGGAGTAATGCGGATAAAAAAACTGCAAAAAGTAAGGGAAGACAAGGGAGTAGGGTAGAGACAAATGGGTAAACCTGAAAAAGGACAGTAAACAGCGAAAATTATTTTCAATATCGTGGAAAATGCATTTTTATGGTAAGAGGAAACGGAAGCCCTGGAATCTCGCTCATTTTAAGAATAAATGTTACGACTGTTACTATTGTTCATCCTACGTAATGCGAAAGAGTAGAATATAAGTAGTAGTTAAGTTCGACTAAGGGTGAAATTGATCATTCAACCCATAAAAGGGAGGGATGAAATACATACATAAAAACTATAACCTTGGCTATTAGAAAGTTATTTATTGGCCACAATTTCAGCCAATCAAAAAATTATAACTTCTCCTTAAATATTGGCTGAGCTCTGGCAAATAACTATTTTAAATTTTAGGCTGCCAGGCTATTGCCTATTGTTAGGCCAATTATTTATGTTTTAAAATAAATGAGAGTTACTAAATTGCCTGAAGGGCGCCAGATCGTTTATCAAATTAATGAGTACCCCTAAACGATCAAAAGGATACTAGGATGATTTTTTATGATTCCTACCCATTATGATTTATCTCCACACTAGCTTAACACAAATCGCTTAGTCATTTAATAAACGACCTTCCAACATTGCGGTCCATGAATGACCTGTGAAGTCATTTGAGGTTACCACCATCTTGGATTGTCGTACATGAGTGAGCTTCCCGCACACGGACTGAAAACCCTACGCCCCAGCTAGTTCCCTAAGACTAGCCGTTCTAACGACCGTCCATCATGGCGTTCCATTCTTGACAAGAAAGGTCAGTAAAAGTTGCCGCCATCTTGGACAATCATACATGTCGATAATGAGCACTCAGCCCCGACCAATTTAGATAAATTTTAAATAAAATCACTTCCCGTGTTAACATGTACTACGCCCAATCGAATATCAAATTTTCCATGATTATTTATTTTCTCGTCCCTTGGCGTCGTTTATTTATACAGAGTTATTCTTAGGTAGGCCATACGATGATCGAACAAAGAGTGAAGATTAACGAGGCTGAGTACAGAATTGGCGCCTAGGCCATAGATGATACACCTAGAGTGCCGACTATGCTACGCAACTAAGCGTGTGAAGGCACACTTAAATTTGAGTGTTCCATAGTGAGTAGCCATTTTCCCTGATTTTTTGGTAAAATTTTAAAATGGATTCAATAATAACCTTTTGCAAGAATCTTTTGGATAATTTCGAAAAGGGTTGTGTTGTCTACATGATCACTTAAAACATTTGTAAGATGACTTACGTGGGACAGACTGTCAGACTTCTTAATACTCGGATAGAGGAACACAAAAGTGATGTTCGTTTGGGACACAGTTATAAGAGTATTCTTGCCAGATAAACAGAGGAATTTATTGATGTTGACCATTTTTACGATAACGTAAAGACACATTAACGACGTGGACATAGAATATTGTAAAGTTGTCGTATAGAGGTCGTAACGATGTCTTAAAGACTTCGCCAATTTTTATGCCCATTGGGTAATTGCAATATATAATAAAGTTGATTAACAATAGCGACCATATATTACTTATTATTCAAATTTAGTCAAACAAAAAGTACTTTCGTGTTAAAAACGAGAATTTTGCATTAAAAAAGGACAAGCTTTTCAGGAAAAAGTTTAATTATCGATTGAAAATTATTTTTATTTAACATTTTGAACTTTTCAATAAGGTAATTAAGGTTTCAACAAGACATTTGAATCTGTTACCAAACTGTTTCAGTTGAAAGTTTAAATATTCTAGAAAATAGTTGATTTTTGAAACGAAAGAGAAGAATTTTTAGCAGGAAAATTAATATCATAAGAAATTTCTGCCGTGGGCAGGGTTTGAAACCTATTTGAGTTTACATAAATTTTTGTTCTATTTTTAAATTTAAAAAAATTTAAGTTATGCTTAGTACAAAAAAAATAGATAAAATTTGATACACAGGCTACGGATATGGGCCAAAACTTGAATTAAACCATTAAAAGATCTATAAAGGATTATTATTGATCATTCTTTGGGTAATTGTTTATTTAATTCCCAAAGAAAGTAATTTTCAAGTTTCAAATTAAAAATGAAAATTGTTGAACTATTTAGTCAAAAAGACGAAGTTTCGAGAAAATAGTTTTTTTACCTAAAATATGAATTAAAAAAGAATTCATTTGGGACCAAATAGTTGATTTATTTATTAGAATGACAAAATCATTGAATAAAAGAGACTGCATTAAATACAAAGTTTCCTGAAGGAAGAATCACGTAACCTTTTCCGGTTATATATTCAAAAAGAGGATATGAATTTTTAATGTGGTAACTAACTTATGATATTTCGATTCAAGTGAAATCTATTAAACTTAAGTTCTAAAATAAAAAAAAAAAATAAAAAGATTTGAAACCTTAGGTATATCTATTGCCCCTGTTGCGCAGGCTTTCTAAAATGATGTCGAAGCAAAACATGATTTATCTTAGTTTATAATTTAAAATTCGTACCTTTAGTTTTCGTTTCTTTCTTCATTGGCAAACACTTTGCTTCAGTTTGTTTTATTTATGAAATAAATTGAGAAAAATAATTCGTGGATTTCCGAATTAAATTTTAAACAAAGTTTAGAAAAAAAGTTTTAGTCTCAACCAGAGCAAAGAATAAATTTCCTGCAGATACCCAAGAGGACACACCTTCAGTTACTTTTTGATTGTTCCTGACATAATGGATCGAAGCAGGCGCGGATCCAGAGAAGGGCTTTTGGGGCGGGGGGGGGGCACACAATGATTGCCCTCTCCCCTCCACTCTCAAGGGGGAGGTTAATAATAATTTTAAAATTATTCTTCGCCCGGTTCAAATCTGGGCTAGGCTGATTTTTTCTTTTTCTTGAAAAATTATTTGTATGAGAAAATCGTTTTAAAGAATCAAAACTTGTATTATTTATGAATGAGCGCTATCATTTTCAATGTCTGAAATTCAATAATCAATAAACAAGCTTATGAAGCTTTTAAAATGCCTAAAAACCTACCAAATTTTGTATTAAAATCTTTAAAAATCTACATTTTCTTTTAAAAGTTTTGGAATCTTTACATTATTATTTTTACAATTTTGAAAATTTTTAAAAATCCTTTTAAATATTCTGTTGAAATTAATTTTTCAATTAATTAATATTCAATTGTTATTTATCAACATTTTCAATTGTTTTCAAATATTCCTAAATATTCTTTTAAAATTAATTTTTCGAAATAAAAAAATCATTTTGAATTTTACCAGGAATCCTAAGACCATTTTTTTACTATATTAAAACCTTTTATAATCCTTAAAAGGTTAAAAATTTGACATTGTGACGTTCTAACTTTGAGTTTAGCTCTTTGAAATTTTAACGATTCAAGGCTTTATATTTCAAACATTTTAGTTTCAAATTGTTCAGTTTTTAATATTCCATTTAAAATAAACACTCAAAAATTGCTGACTATTAAAAAAATGCTCTTTTTCTTAATTAAAAATGTTTAAATTGAAAAGGCTAAAAATGGTATATTTTCTACTAAAACAACAGACTGTTTATAAAGTTACAGTCGGGAGTTTACGTTTGATTAACTACTAAGGCTTTTGAATTAAAGTAGTTCAATTTTTAACGTCAAAATTCGTAAATTATTTCATTTCAACTGATTTAGAATCGCCCCATAAAATCATCAAATTATTGTTCAATTTCGAAAACACGAACTACAGTTTTTCAAAAATCATTAATGAATTTATATTTACAGTTGATCAACTCGAAACTTTTTTTGTAAAAAAATTTCAATCGCAAAAACTTTTAATCTTTTATTAAGTAAGCCTTCAAAACTGCAATTTAAAATACTTTAAATGGAAAATGTACCCTAAAAAATGAAAATCTAAAATGGAAAATTGTTATGGTAAAAGATTTTCGAATTACACATTGTAAACTTAATGATTTTATGATTGAAAACGTTAACAATTACGCTTCGCATTTAAAAAAAAGTTGAAATCAAACTTATTTTAAATTGTATTATGTATATTGTGATATACAATTCTTGATATTTCAAGTGATTGGATAGAATTTTCTTCTAAAAATTAGTAAAAGTCCCGGTCAAAGAAAAAATTCACTATAACTTGCCGGTCTAAAATAATTCCTTGTCATTTCCCAGTTTCCCGGTCCAGCGGTCACCCTGAATCAGGATATTTCAGAACCTAATTTCTTCCTTCTCGAATGATAATACATATTTGGTGCTTGGTGTTTTAACAATTTGTCATTGATGAATCAATTAAAATAATATATAGTTAAATAATTCAGTCATTTTTCCATTTTTTAAAAGCACATTCATTTGATTTTTAAGTCTTACTTTCTTTAATTTATGCAATCACTAGTTGATTTTCGCATTTTTTCAGTTCTTGGTATCAGCTTGAACTTTTGGTGTCAAGAGTGACAAGAGTGACAGCGCCAGTGTTGGGAACACATTGCAACATTGATCTACGTTACCAGAGTATCTTTGCGTAACTACATGATATAAAATGGGCGCTACATTTGAAAAATACACGCTGAGAATTGATGTTTTCTCTATAACCGTATTCAAGGAGGAAATTCGCTTTCCAGTATTATATATAATAAGCTTCAATTATCTTATACGCAAAATTTGAGTCTGTACTTTGAGGGGGGGGGGGGAGCCGCCGTGGCCCTCTCTGGATCCGCGCCTGAATCGAAGGCCAAAACACACTAAAACAATCACAGAAGTTACGAGTCTGCTTTTCTGAGGAGCAGAAAACCAAAGCAGGCCCTCACTATGAACCAGGCACCGTGACTCAATGCTAAGTTTGCGGTGACATCCAGTAAGCGAAGCATCACGTACAACAAGCAAGAGAACAAAAATTTCGTGCGCATGTGTTACTGAGTGTACATATGCATACGTGGGTATACATAGGCGACATACAGTATAATACATTGAAATAATTGTACCCATTTGCGAAGCCATATTGCATGATTGGGCATTAATGACACAGTTAAAGCTGTTGCCGCAAAGAATAAAAAGGACTCTACAAAGAACTAAATCACAACAAACAGACTTCATGTATTTTTCGAACTAAGAGACACACCCATGAGGATGATACCTTGCCAGAATTATACTTCTGTTTTTGTTAGGCTAAAGCCAATGTCTCTGGCTGTGACCGTGCTGTACCTGACGGCTCAGCTCAGCTGACCCTTTGCGATAGTACCCCCCTGACCAAAGATTTTCCCCACTTTGCTGAAATTCATCATCAGAGCCATCTAAAATAAGGAATACAACTACTTTACTAGCTCGCCATCTTTTAAATTGGAGTCAACGATGCCTGCTATGAGCCCTAGGTCGCGAGTGAAGAAACAATTTGAATGGTGCGAGCTGGCTACGTACCATTCACCTATCGGATCGGCACGACAGAAGCAGAAGGTTGCGATATTGCCAATATTCTTATGCTCCCGGATAGTGTAATGTTTATCATTGTGAAAAATCCTGTTTTGAAGGCTGATTTAAAAAGTGATATTTTTTGAATATTTCGAATATCTCTGACAAGCTTCGTAGTTATTTATGTGTATTTTATGGACAAAATAGTTATTTGCTCCATCTCCAGACTCTTCTATTTTTACGCTCATATATATTGTTTGAAAACTTGATGCAAGCATACAGTCCCCTAATTTCAAAATTTACCAATTGAAGCTATTTATCTGAAATCGTAAAACCAGCTTAAGTTCTCAGTAAATTGTTCACAGAAAACAATATAAATCCTGTGACGGACGAAGACAGTAAGCGAGATTAATTTTGCCTATCATATTATTCTCGCCATCACAAAACCAGTTTACAAAATTTCCACAAATAAATTATTAATCGAAAAATGAAATGAATTTTCAATAAAATAATTCATTTTTTAACTGAAAAAGATTAATTTTTTACAAAATACCTCAATTTTTCACATAAAAATATTACTTTTCAACCATAAATGGTATTCGCGAGCGAGAGAAGTTTATGTAAGAGAAGAAGACGTAACGTTTCTAAACCTTTTTAACGACAAACAGATTGAAGTATGGGCCACTGAGATTAGGAATAAAACACATCTCTTTTTAATATAAAAAAATAAATCGATAACACTTAGAAACTTGGATTCCATTTGAATTTAAACATGTAAAATTAGATTCTAAATGGAAAAGTCAATGATAAATAAATGAAATTAAAATAAAACAATGTAGTTCATAAAATATGAGAGTCAATTCCGAACATTCCGCCCGCATTGTCGGGACAAAATTAGAAAAAAGTTTCACACAGGTCATTCAAAAAACAAATATTTGATAATAACAATAAAAAAAAATTTTAATTTAAAAGAAGAAAACCGATTATAAGTTTCTAACGACGATCAAATAAATACGTAGTTAAAACTGTTATAATAGAACAAGACTTTGTAAGCCTTTGTAAGACACAATTTTACTATCGGGCGTTTAGAAAAACCATGTATAAGGAGTCCTCCGCTTCGAATAAGGTTAAAGCTCTTTTAATTAGTCCGAGGACCAATATTTCTAGAAATTCTGACGCATTTGTTGTAACGATTGCCATCGAGATAAGCGATTTGAGGAAATTTTATTGTAACTTGGCTCAGAGATACTGTTGAGGGATTCTCCAATCAAAAAATGACCTGGAGTAAGATCCGTAAGAAATGTGAGAGAAATGTGATTATTCCTTCGTATGTGAGTGTAGTATCACCGATGACTCGTCGAAGGTGGTGTTTCGCTGACTTCACTATCGCTTTCCAAATTTTCCCAAAGTGCGGCGCACCTGATGGATTCAATCGCCACTTAGTGTCATACGAAGCAAGACATGAGGCTAAAAGGGTTGACTCCTTTGAAGCTGCTAAAAACATCGCTCCAAGCTTAGCGTCTGCTCCAACGAAGTTTGCACCTTGATTGTGGATCAAGGCAGCTCAAATTCCACGTAGAGAAATAAATCTTTACTAGGCAGCTAGAAAGGCATCATCCGTATAGTCCAAAACATCTTCTAATTGTATAGCTCGAGTAGAAGAGCAAACGAATACTGCGATGTAGCCTTTATATAATCGATAACCACGAATCTTAGTTGTTTGCAAGTAAATGGATCAAGCATAATCGACGCCAGTATGTAGGAATGGCAGACTCGGAGCAAAGCAAATTGCTGGAAGGTCTGCCATAAATTGTTGAAGCTTCACGGCTCGATGCCGTAGGTATGGTAAACGTAACAAGAAGTATGGTAACAAGAGTTAGCTGGACATCACCATGAAGACAACGTCGATGATGATGATCAATAAAAAGAGTGGTCATCGTTGATTTGGAGCTGAGAATGAGAGCATGTTTCTGTTCAGGATCTAAGGCTTAATTCTTCAACGTACCTCCTACACGAAGCAGTTGTTGATAATCTAAGTAAGATTTTAAACGACCTAACTTGAATTGCTTAAAAACATGTTGGATAAATCGTTGTAATTGGACAGTCGCTCCTAAAAGTTTATCTAAAGAAGATTGGCAATGGAGAAGCACCCACATAGCTGGAATACAGCTAGAAGTATGAACTTTTAATTTTCTTTCTTCTAAGTTCACTTCAGGATTAACTGATGATGAAATTCATAACAAAAGATGTGGAAACAGCAGCCAATTTGGTCCTTGCCACTAAAAAGAAAATGATAATAGCTCCTTGGGAGAGAGACCTCTTTAAGCACATTTGGCAGGGTTACTTTTGAATCGCACCATAGATGACCAAAGTGTTTGCTGAACGTGATGCATAAGTTGGAAGAGACGAACTGCTTAACACAGTTCTAAGCATGGTTGTGATATCTATTTTAAGGGAGCGACCTTAGTTTTCGAAATCAATAGCAAAGCTGACTACGTATCAGAATAAGAGGTCACAAAAAGAAAAACTGATGCGTCGAAGGCTCTCTCTGAAGCATCGGAGAATCCATACAGCTCATTGAAACCAGAAGAGAATAATGAATTGAGGATATGTCACGAAGGCAATCTCGATATGCAAGGCAACTTTGGCGAATCTGCTGAGGGAGAGGATCGTCCCACGTTTTCTTTCAAAGCCATAAAATTTGAATAAGGATCTTAGCTGTTATTACAACTGAAATAAACTATTCCAGCGGATCGAACAGGTAAGCTATTTTACTTTAAACTGTACGTTTTTTCGGACCCCAGAACAGTCTGATTACTGGACGTCGAAAGTTATCACATCTCGAACAGTCGATGTAATTGATTCTATAAAGAAATCGCCTCATTGAGGTTATCTATACCTGTGATTACGTCGTCCACATAAGTTCTTCAAGGTACAATTTCTGCTGCTTTTCGACAGTTTTCACACTCATCAAGGGCAAATTGTTGAATGCGACGAAGTAAAAGAAAAGGAACACAAGATAAACCGTAATTAACAATCGTAAGACAAAAGGTTTCAACTAAATTAATTAGAGATATTCTCCACAGGATCAGTTAAAGATTCTGATCGTCATTGTGCACCTAGATTTGTTGGTACATTTTCTCTACGTCAGCACAGAGAGCCATGCAGAAACATCTCGAACGAAGCACAATGTCGACTATATTTGGGAGTAGTGTACCTCCAGTGTGCAATCATTTCTCAAGCGAAATTCTAGCTTCAGTTTTCTGAGATCCATTGAAGACTACTCTCAATTCGGTAGTAGCGCTTGATATACGCCATACTCCGTGATGTGGAAGGTGAAAGGAGCGAGAAAAATAACGACAAACAGAAAACTCAGTGTCAAGTACCATGTGGGCAAGACATTCCTTAAGAAATTCCTCATAGGCCCTCAAGATGGAAGCATCACTCGCGAGGCGACGTTCAATGCGTTGCATGATCCAGAAGGCTAGCCAAATGATGAAATGTCTTGATTCATAGGAAGATGAACAGCATATCGCCCTTCAGGAGTGCTTGAATGAGTTGACATGAAGAAATATTCACACTCCTGTTCTTCAGACGTCAGTATAAACTTTGATGAAAACTCTTGTCCCTCCCAGAACCTTTGGAGGTCAGAGGCTACGGTATTTTACACAAAAACATGTATCCCCAGTACTGAAGAAGAGCCTTCAGTTGATTTAACTAAAAAATCTCTTGTAGTGTTCCCAGATAAGGTTCAACCGAAGTATATTTCCTGTGCAACAGGAGCGTTAAAGGGACCTTTCCGAATATTCGGAAAAAGCAGGTAAGGACAAGCGTCTGCTCCAATTATCACCTCGACCATTTTTGAGTTTTTGAAATCTAGGTCCGCTAGATTTAAACCTCGAAGATGAGACCAATTTCCATTGCCCTTTTCTAAACTTGGGTGGAGTAAAGTAAGACGCGGAAGTACGAGCGCGTTCAGTGGATACTCCGAAGTCGGATTGAAAACTTGGCACAAGAATACACAAGACTGACACCGTGAGTTGGTGAAGATCGTCCTGCACTGATAGTTAGCAAATCTAACTCACAACTTAATCGCACGAGCATGAGTGGCTGAGCGAGATATTTAGACACGAGAGACACTTCAGAACCCTGAATAAGGAGTGCACGCACAAACACTGAAGCACTCCTAATTAACTTGACCTTGATAACAGCAGTAGATAGGTGATAACCTCGATGTCGTCGCATCTTGATGAAACAAGGTGTGATGTTTCTCATCACAGAATCGACACGTTCTTGTTGAAGGACATTTGCTTGTTGCATGTTGGCGCAGACAGTTGAGGCATAATTTCCTTTTAGCTGCGAAATCCTTTCGTTGTATTCCATTGATATTTTTAAATTGAGCGAAATACATAAAGAAGGGTGCTGGCCCACAGCCGAAGCATTTTTAAAAGAATCCTGAAACTGATCTGTTGAAAGGTGAGATGATCATGCAGAACTCTTGTTCGAAGGCGGAATTTGAAACAAAAATTCTTTACTCCGGTTATTTTTGCAATACAAATTATTTTACCTTATAACTTAATGGTTTCATAAACACTTCAGGTCCGGTCTATAACTGCTCGCCCTCGCAGTTTCTCAGGGAGCAGGACGAGAGTTGGTTGCGACCCTCTCCTAAGAAAGCCTTGGCAGGGCCGCAGCGCACGAGGACTCATTCAGTTTATTCAGATTAATCAGAACAATAGATGAAATAATTTCGAAGGCGGCATGTTTTTTATAATCGCCGGTATTCATACATATAAAAAGATAATTTATATTATTGAGATTTAAAGAATATATAACACAATTCAAGTGTGCGCTTAGTAGCCCACCAGCATTTCGAGTATTACTGAAGGTAGTTTATCGAAATACACCAAACTCTCGCTTTCAGTCAAGTATTTGGGGTTGCTTTCAAAAGCCTTGGAATGCTTTCAGGACGATCGAAATGTAAACAGTGAGAGTCGCTCTGCTCTCCTGAGAGTTTGTGGGAGCCAGCAGTTCTAGGAAAGCTGAGAACGAGCTGACTGGACGCAAGAGTTTGGTGTATATTTTTTATTGCACCGCCATCATAATTGCGATTTTAGGTACTGGAAACGATACCAAACACAGCACTTTTTAGAGTCGGCCCTAACATTTTTACTTAACGTATATTGTGTATGTAGAGTATTTATTTGTGGTACTTAGGGAACTTGCAATATTTTATTACTTACTGTATGCAACCTATTTGCACTTATATTTGCCTGATGTATTACAAAATAGTATTAGCAGTCGGCCCCTAAATGGAGATTTGCCTCGTACTGAAACGTTCACACTCGGCTGAAAATTTTCTACTTAGGTTGCTTGTATTACAAGTAACTATTTTGTGAAATTGATGTATTTAAGATAACTTATAACGATGATACGTAAGTGATAGACAAGAACAGAGGGCCCAGATATGTTTTAAACGATGCTGACGTGAAATTATAATTAAAACTTCACTTACAAATACGTTAATTTAATCGGTTAATTTTCTACCTAAAAGAAACACTTATAACTCAGAAAGGAAAATTTCAAAAGAAAAGTGGAATAGCTACATCTTCAAATGAAAAAATTAATTTTAAATATAAAAAAATTAAAGAAAATGTTAAATACGGAAAAATAAACAATTTAATTTTGAACTCAATAACTTAGCGGACCAAGTGAACGGAAAGAATATTCTACAGAGTATCCGCTGTAAAAAAACTAAATAAAACAACAAGATCAACTTTTAAAATGGTGAAATTCGGATTGTACATTAAAATTCTCATTAGAATGTCACGGAGTTATCGAAATAGTTTTTTTTTTTATAACGGTCAGAAGTTTTAAAAAATAAGACGTATAACGCCTGTTAACTGCTACACTACAAACGCATAATCTGTAAGTAGAAGTCAAAAGGCGTTGTAGGTCTTGTATATATTTTTTAAATATTTTTTAACGTTGCAAACAAACTATTGCAATTCCTTCGTGACCTTTTAATGGGAATTTTAACGCAGAATCCAAATTTCACCAATTTAAGACTTGATCTTGCCTTTTTAAGGCTTTCTAGCATGATATCGAAGAAATATTATGTGGATACTATGAGGGTACTCTGTAAAAAAGAACTTATAAATATTTTAGCCGAAAAAAAACAAAGTTTCAGCGTAGTTTGTAATAAGTTACATTTTAACAAAAACGATTTTTTTTTTGAAGAAAGAACCGTTGAGTTAAACAAAAAATTACCAGTTTTCAAAAAAGAACATGAATTTTCAACATCGAAAATGTTTAACTATAACAGATGAATTTTTAACCAAAAAGAAAATTTTTAAACAAAAATCTAAATTTTCAACAACAAAAAATGGAACAGTTGTATTCACGGTTACAAAAATTAATTTCCAACACAAAAAGATCGTATGAGTAGTTTCGGATTTATGGGACCTACAAGTACCAGAGTGTGAATGATTTTGCGTGTGTGGATAGATTAAGCTGGAAGTGAAAGTAAGAATGCACGCAAGTTTTGAACAGCTTAGATTGTTGAAAAAAATTTCAGACCTTGGAATCTGTCACTTAAAAGTAAGGCATGGAAAAGTCGGAAAATCGACGAAAATTCGGAAAAACCGAGGGAAAATAGTTTAGAATCTGAGTTATATCCTCGTAATAAAAACATATACATTTTTTAGACTAGAAGCTCTCATATTACTATAACGTTTGGGTAAATCGGACAATCTCTGGAAAAACCTAAAAAGAACGTTTTTTTTTTTTGTGAAAAAGTCGAATTTTCCCCTGGATTATCTATAAATAGCATTTCACAGAACTCAGAAATTCGCAGTATTTTATTTGATATCTATAGATATGTACTGTAAACAAACAATTAGGGCACAACCAACGTTTTTGTTCACTAGGGCTGCCCCTTAATGTATACAAACAGAATATAAACGTTTTGACGTCCTCTTGCCGTTACCCAGGATCAACGAGGTGGACATGGAAGGCTAGCTGATCCCGTAAGTGTTTGTGTGAGTGTGTATATATACACGGGAAAATTATGACTAAAAATCGATCAGTGCATTATGGATAACCGAACGGTGTATAGAGCGTTTTTCACGCGCCTCGAGCACACACGAAAGTCAAAACATTCGAAACCTTAAGAGCAACAGTAGCGTGCGTGCTGTTGGTTTTTCAGTGACCGGCGCACGGTTATTCGCTGGCCGCTTGTGTGAGCGAAAATCCTGCTTAGCCTGCAGGCTTTATATTACGAAAAAAAAAAAAAAAAGGTGGGAGATTCGCGCGAACATTTGAATGTCTGTGGCTGTGATGAGCAGACAGCACTGAGTAGAATGAAAAGAAAATAGAACGAAATGATACGTCGTCATCAATGCAAATACAGGATGGCCGCTGACCAGGAAATCGGAAAATGACAATGAATTTATTTTTTGACCGGGAATTTTTAAAATGTATAGAAAAGTAATATGTCCAACTTTAATTATAACCGTGTTTTAAATAATTCGCTAAACTGCTGTATTTGTCAAATATGATATCATTCAGTTTAGAATGCGTTATTCGAAAATCTTTCACTTTAAAAATCTTCTATTTTAATTTTAAGCGTAAAGTTTTATTTAAAGAATTTCAGAATGCAGTTTTGAAGATTTAAATAATTAAAAACTAGAAATGTGTTAAATAGATGGTTTAGGATCAAAAACAAACATTTTTCGTCGATAAAATTATATAAAAGTTAATTAATCATTTTTTAATTCAACTGTATTCTAAGAATTCAAACGCAAATAATAATTGATTTCACAAGACAATTCGGAATCAGTTCATAATTTTAGAATTTTCAGATTCAAAATTAAAAAAATAAACTCTTTAAATTTTAAAATATATATTCGTAATTAAAGGCTTTAATTAAATTAAAAATTTTGTTTCAGTTTAAAATATTCTATTTTTTAACTATTCAATTTGAAATTTTTTTAATTAAGAGAAATAACAATTATTTGATATTTAGGAATATCTGACTGTTTATTTAAAATTCGTAATTTAAAATCAAAAACACGAAACTAAACAAAAAACTAAACTTTAAACGCTACAATTTTAATTACTCTATTAAAAAAATTTAATTTATTACTCACATTGCTGAATCGGTATATATAAAAAACCATTTAACACCTACTATCCTTGGAAAAAATTCGAGTAAGTTCAATAAATATTCAGAAGTTTTGAAAAAATGCAAACTTAATTAAATATCTGAAATTATTTCAAATAATTTTAAAGATTTTTAAGAACTAACTAATAAGACTTTCAAATTTAAACAGTTTAATTTTTAAAGTTTAAATCTGGAGATTCTAAAATTGTAAACTGATTCCGAATTGTCTTGTTAAATCAATTATCATTTACTTTTTAATACTTAAAGTACAGTTCAATTGAATAAATATTAATTAATTCATATCCGCGTTTGATCGACTAAAAATGTTTTTTTTTATCCTAAACCATCTATTTCAAAAATTTCTAATTTTTAATTTTTTAAGTCTTTAAAACTGCATTTTAAAATTCTTTTAATAAAAATGCACGCTTAAAAATTAAAATACAAAATTTTTTTAATGTAAGATTTTCAAATTACGCATTCTAAACTTAATGATATCATAATTGAAAAATATAACAATTTAGCCAATTATTTAAAACACGGTTGAAATCAAAGCTGTACAGATTTATTTTCTAAAAATTTACAAAATTCCCAGTCATCACAGCCAAGGACATTCAAATGTTCGCGCGGCTCTCCAACCACAATTTAAAAAAGAAGAGCTTTTTCAAAATTTTAGAGATTTTTCGATCTCTGATTTTTAACGGATCTTTACGTTTCGGCACTCACAGAATCCGAAAATCACAAAATGTATCGGTGTCTGTCTGTATGTATGGCTACATAAATGTGTAGTGACGCTTACTTTTGAAGCACTTGCCCAATCAAGTTAGCATTTGATACACTTCTTAAGGTTCCCAAAATGAAGGTAAAGTTCATTAATCAAATATTTCTAACTATAATAAAATAATACAGATCATTTTCAAAATAAAAATTTTTTCTTCCAAATTTAAACATTGTTGTTAAAATTTCTTATATATGAGTAGAAGACTTGCAAGTTATCCAAACAAAATTTTCAATTTAAATTAAAATTAGAAAAGTTATATACTTTTGAAAATTTTCAAAATGTGCAGAAAAATATTTTAAAAATATTTTTCTAATAGATTAGGAAATTTCATTTAAATAATCATTAAGTATAAAACATATATGGAAACTATGACAGTTACGTTTTTCGATCAGATAAAAATTCAAAAAGTTTGAGTTCATTCAAAATTTGAATAAAAATTTGTTATGAGTTTTAGAAATTTTTGTCAAATTTTGTGGTACGCGTACAAAAGACTTGCAAATTATCCAAATTTCTACTAGATATAAAATATATGTTTTTCGAAACTATTATCATGAAATTTCTCAGTTAGACAAAAGCTGAAAAAGTTGGATCATTTTTAGAAATAGGTAATTATGGATTTTTTCAATTGTACACAAGTTATCGAGCGCAAAGCGCGAGTTTCGTAATGAAAGTGTAATCGTTAAAGCCGTAGGTGCTTGAGAACCTTCTTTAAAAACAAATCGAAAAACATTTCAGTAAAAAATTTATGGCTGTAACTCCTCAGAAGTTTAAATCAAAGTTTTCGGATTAAACTCTGGGAAAGCCTAGAAAGAAAATTCATTGAAATCTATGTGCTCGGTCTTAAGGCCATATCATGAGTGGGTCACGTGACTAGATTCCTACCTTACCACCACTTTTTTTATTTCCCTACTTTTTCACACAAGGCGCCACATCGTGTTTAAAATTTGGGATAATAAATGAGAAGCTTTAAGAAAGGTGGGTCTGGTTTAAAATTTTAATAATTATGAAAAAAGCAAAAAAAAAAAATATTTACAACAAAAAACTTTTTTCATAATTATACAAATTTATGATTAGACCCACCATTCTTAGTGCTTTTTGATTAGTATCCCATATTTTTAACTCAATGTTGCGTCGTAAATATGTCGTAAGGATGTCGTAACGATGTCGTGAAAACGTCGCCAAATTTTGTGCCCACTGGGAATGCACATGCATAAAATTTTTGTTTAGAAAAATATATTTGTTTTGTTATTATCCCTCAAAAAAGAATCCAGGACGTCCGTTATGATATTTTATAGCATCTCCGAATTCAGTTCTAAAAATATTCATTTTTATGGGAAAGAAGCTGGGGGAACTGTACTGTCTGATCCTGCTCGGAGTATACGCTAGATGGGACAGCGTTCAAGCAACGCGCTCACCATTATATTTGCTGTTGAAGATAATCACCCGCTGGGAGGCTTGACTCGGCTTTGAGGTTATTTTAATGTGGCTTAAATAAAAATGCAAATAAACTCATTATACGAACATAATTTTCTTCGTCAACCATATTTTCATGAAGAAAACAATGAAAACATTAATAGAAATACATAAATAATAATTCTAATAATTATTTATAATTTTCTGTTTGTTTTTATTGCTATCTTCATCTCATTTACTTTTTGCAGTTAATTATCTAAAAACTACCTGAAAGGAATGTGACGTCATGAATTATCTTATCTTAGGGATCGGAGTATACGTTAGATGGCGTCTATGACCCTTTATCTAGAATGTATTGAGTGCACAGGAAAAAAGGAACGATTGAACTGGAGCGCTTTGAAATGTATATTTTAAAATTCCAGATTGAGAAAGTTGCATTTCAATTGTTTTGGGACTCTTTGATTGACAGAAGAAACACATGCATCGTTTCAAGTTCTCAATGAAATGGAGTTTGAAAGATGTCAAACTGAATGGAGAAGTGCAGGTTCCCTTTTACAGAAACGAATATGCATCATACAATTAATGTTTGATGAAGTCCGATGAATTGTATAATGCAGATTACGGTCTTCATTGTTTAATTGTAGTAAACGGAAAGTGGCTGCAAGTAAATTTGAATAGAAAAATGCAGATAAGATAGGAACTGTCCACTGTCGCGAACTTGTGAAAACAGGTAGCATTATTAAGTTACATTTTAAATTGGGTTTAAAACCAATTTCAGCAATGTTTTTACTAGTTTAGAACAATCAGCGAATACAAAAAATTAATATTTTTCGGAAACGAAGTGTTCAATGTAGAATTTTTATGGTACTCAGTGAAAAAGAAATTTCCTGTTAAAACTGTTTTTGTCAAGAAAATAATTATTTTACTACATCATATAAGTTTAAACACACCATAAGCTAAAATGAAGTTTAGCTAATGCATATACAGAATAAATTTGGTTCAAAACATGCAAAGAATATTAATTATAGATCAGAAATGAAATATGATTTGTAAACTACGTTATAGGTTATAATTATTTAGATAGTAAATATTCCATGTTTAAATTATTCAAAACTTATCTTAAGTTCACTTTTATGGCAAGGTAAGTTAATTGAAGCTTTTAATTTGTTTAAACATATATAATATACTAAAATAATGATTTTGTTGACAAAAACAGTTTTAACATAAATCGTATTTTTTCGTTATATGCGATAAAAATTACACACATGTAACACTTAGTTTTCAATAAATCTTAATTGTTTTCATTCACTTAGTAGTTTGAACTATGTGAAATGATTTTAAAAAAAGGTTGTTAAGCTCAAATTAAAATGCATCTTCAAAATTCTAGCTCATGGTTTCGCCAATTCACAGTTTGGCCGCATTGAAAAAATAGATGGCGTATTGAAGCACAGTAGATCCCAATAGTATTATTACGATTAACCGTCGTTTTTAATCGATAACGAAATATTTGTTGGTGAATCGTAAAATAATCACTTCTCCAATTCATTGGTACCTCTAACCTATCGTCAGCAATCTGTCATTCCTCTGTAAGATAAATATTTCATACGACTTGAAATACGATTGAAACGCGGTCTATCGTTTCTTGTTTCCAGGGTGTCCACACCCTGCTCGATCCAGGGCCACGCCGCAGTGGCGTGTGAAAAAATCCCTTCCCGTTTCCGTCACTTCTAGCACTCTAGTTAACCATTTCCTGCTTTCCGTTGCCATGCTCTTTCGTCCGTCGCGGGAACTTCTCTTCACAGCACTTTATTCTAACTTTAGCAGCTCTTGCAGACATTCCTCCTCCGGAACATCCCCTAAAAATATAAGAACCACCCTTGCCCCGATCAAAAGTCATAAACGCTTGTCCACAACTTGACCTTAATCAGTGTCAACTTCACCTCACTTTCCGTATTTTACTAAACATCCTTACCCATCTCCTAAAACCTTCACACTCCACTCACACCTTCAACACAAACACTCTAAAAACCACTTGCAACCTGTCAGCGAACACATTCTCACTACCGCAACCATTTTTTCATGATTTTCTCACTATGCAGTCATAAATGTAGGTATTTTATCTTGATATTATTCCTGATCTAATTTGAAATTTTAAAATACTGTGTAAAATAGCATTTTTATACATTATGCAAATTTGAAACTTTATGAAAATTTTTTAACCAAATACAAAAATGAATGAATGCATACAAATATCACATTTTTTCATTCTAATATGTGTCCGTCATCTTATTGGGTTCCAACTCTAGTCACATTTAGCGAAAAGGTTTACGAGCAAAAATATAAATAACTGCAATTATCGTGTAAACGATGCCGTTTCAAATAGATATATTATTTTGAAGCCATAATTCTAAAAATTATGCAAGTTTGCCACATTATTATAGATTATTCCATAAAGTTATTACAAAAAATTTCATAAATAGGGATGCTTCCGATCTAAAAATAGTTCACACATGTAGATTTCGCGTTAAAAAAGAAATTGCTATCTACTTTTAAATTTGAAAAAATATTAAATTTTGTTAAGTATTTAAAAAAAATGGTTTTCCTAAAATTTCAAACGATCCCGACATCTGAAGGAATAGCAAATTGACTTTATTTCTTATTTTAAAGTGATTCTTCAAAAATGCAAAGTTTCAGAAATATCAGATTCAACTTAAGATTTTTCGGCTACTGACTGCTCTACCATATAATAAAGAACATTATTTTTTGTCAGTACGCTCTCTTTGGCACCAAGACAATTAATAATTTATAATCTTTTTATAATCTTTTTGTTCTACTACATTGCAATAATGCTTTCAGATTTCTGACATAATGAAGTACAATTTAGTAATTGCTTGTGAAGGACGATACAGTTTTATTTTCCAATAAAAAATGGTACATTCATTTAAAATAGACAGGATAGGAAACATGAAAGTGAACGCAAACTGATGAATAACATTTTTAATTTTATTTCTACTTTATTACTGAAATCTATATACTTTTTGGACATTTACATTTTCATAAAACTTAACCTTACTAAATATCCCCTAACATCTGCAGCCGCATTTATAGTGAAGACGCTAACATTTGGTTGGAGTTTAGGCCAAGGAACGGAAAAACTGCAGAGAATCTGTCCCAAGCGCTGACGATTAACGACAGTCGAGTTAGGATGTAGACATTTCATACAATAATGTGTAAATACCCACCCCGGTTGATAAACCTAACGCTCGAAATAGGGAAATAGAGTAGAATACTAAACTAAACGAAAAATCACGAACTGTCACTCATCCGAACGCTAACCACGCCTGTCCGTGCTTAACGTCCGAAACCCGATGAGTCGAGTATCACCGAGCAGCTACAGCCCTTAGTCACTCGAAATTTAATGTGAAATCGTATACTTATTAAAATAATAGGATTAAATTTCTTAAAATAAGTACATTTTAATATCCCGATGAAACCAGATCAAGCAACCTAGTCCACACAGGGACCTTTGAGACTATTTAATTAGTATCAGAAAATTAGAAAATAGTTGTTCCAACTATTAAAATAACAATCTTTTACAAACTGAGAAGTTTTCCTAACTAAACATTTTTTCAGTGATCAGTCATCAGTTTATCTAAAGACATTCGCCAAAAGTCAAAAAGCCAAAAATGTGACTAGGGAATTACATTTTTCATAAACTTTACTCCTTGATTATGATTTGATTGTCAGATGATGTTCTTATCTTGGGCGCACTGTAGGAAACGGGAACGCATTGAATGAATTTGTGTAACTCAAGGATCTGAATCCATTGGCAGGATTTTCGTTTTCACGGGAAGGACTTGAGTTCACACTGGGAGGATTTGAGCCCACATGGGAAGGACTTGCGTGCACTCTTTGAGAATTTGTCTGCATTTGGGAAGGACTTTCGTGCACATTGGTATTATTTATATGCATTTGAGAAGTACTTGCGCGCCCACTGGCAAAAATTGGAGACGCATTATCAGAGCTAGGTACAAAATAGGCACGTCGTAAGTATGATTTCTTTATGTCACGGAAAAACTGATGATTCAAAGGATCATCCGGTGTTATTGGTACCTGGTAGTAAGCATGTGTGCCTATTCTTCTTATCGTAACTCTTATTAATTCGTTCTTTGTTCGTTGTGAAGCAGCCACGAGTGGACACAACTTAAATTTACCACCTGGGCCCTCTTCGGCATATCCAATGACGTACATATCTACCCTATCCATTCCTACATGCCAGATGCCTTCAGAATGTAGTCGTCGATATCTACCTGGCACTGTCCAACTTTCGTACATATCAGCTTGAACCACAAGGGGCTCTAGCTCTGAAGGTTTTCCGCAGGAAAAAACAGACCATAATTCTGAAAAGACAAATTATAAGTATATACAAAATTTTTTTTTTATTGTTCGGTGGCCGTCTTTTTCTGATTTTTCAGATTCAACCAAAAAATTGTTCAGAGTTTGTAAGCATCAAATTTGCGCAAAAATTGTGATTATCGTAGTTAAATTTTTTAGAAAGAATATACATATTATTTCTAGAGAAATGTCTTTTGAATAAAAATTGCAGCTAATTAAAAGATGAAGTCTTATTTTATTTTTGACCATCAGACTGGCAATCTAAAAGACCTGGGCTCATATCCCAATGCAGCTAGAGAGCTTTTGTTCACAATCTTAAGATTAATCAATATATTAATAATATTGATTTAGACCAAGTAAACAAACAGAATTAACATCTAAAAGTATTAAAAGGAGAAGACTCTCATTTTGTGCCCGATTGAATGAAAAATTGTGTGGCGCTGGGAAAAGTTATAAAGAGCATGATTTCTTAATAACAGGCAAATACAATTTTTTCTAAATCCTAATTTGACAAGGCTTTCTCAATCACTAAAATTTTATAAAATAGCAATATACATAAACATGAAGAGGAAAGAATAACTTATGTTATATGAAAAAAAAAAAAAACGTTTCACAAGGCATGATGAAATCACAATGAAAAACAAGCGAAATCCTCATGTGTTACGTCTTTTTTTTAAGTTTGAGAATTTTTTACCATTTTTCAATGTGAGGTAATATTCAGAGGCACCCAAAAAAGTGCGCTGCAATTAAAAATTAGGCCTATAAATCCTGGTGTATATTGACGTGTTGAAACCGAAACCGGAGTCAGGAATGCTCTCTGCCACACTATCTTCTATAAAAATGCAGAAAGCCACCCTTAAAAACCAAAAATTCCACTGTGAGTTGGATTGGCATTAGAAAAACGTATAAAAATGATTGTGAGACCGAATATAGAAGTAATTTTACTTTATTTTTTAAATATTCTTTTCATTTTTTAGTGTTTTTTAAGCTACAAAAAATACCCTTGAAATTGAAAATTTTACTGTAAGGTGCATCAGCATTAGGAAGTCCAAAAATGACTTAAGAACCTAATCTATATGTAATTGGATGCGCCGTATGTGGTTAGAATTGCTCTATCGGCTTTCCTCTCCTCACTTTTTGGTAAATAGTTCAAAAAACCTTCAAGCCGTAAAATTTCCTGTGAGAAAGATCAGCATTAGGAAACCGACTGAGAATTACAAAGAAATTCAAACCATACTTATTTTGATGCACCAAAGCATACTCCAAATTCAGAATTACTTCCCCCTCCATCAAGTGCCGCCATTTTTGGAAGTCACCAGAAATACAATCAAAAACGGAAAATTTCAGGTTCAGATGGATCAACATTAGGCTTGCGTTTAAAAGTGATTGTGAGACCCAATTTATATGCAATTTGATGAGCTGACTCTAAATCTGGAGCTATAATTGCTCCAACGCCGGCCCCTTGCCCCCTTTCCTACCTACCAATATGTTGAAATCGTAAAAAGTCATCCCTAATAACTGAAGAGACCACTCTACTTCTCATGAGTGTGATAAATGTGATTGGTTCTGCTATGTTTGTGAGGAATTTCACGTTCGTCGAAATCGAAGAAGTTTATGTAAAAACATTCAATCTATTTACAAAGATTGTAATATGATAGGCAAAGGAGGTAATAATGTAAGTATTTAATCAAAACACTAATACGCGTATCGCCAATGTTTCTTCACGAGAAAGACCAACAGC
The DNA here is from genome assembly GCF_010883055.1 of Belonocnema kinseyi. Classification (NCBI taxonomy): domain Eukaryota; kingdom Metazoa; phylum Arthropoda; class Insecta; order Hymenoptera; family Cynipidae; genus Belonocnema; species Belonocnema kinseyi. Next base: position 10,907,110 of record NC_046657.1, on the reverse strand, counting down.
ATCTTCTGCATATATAACTGGAAAGAACCAAGCAGCTATGGATATTCACAATTCTTTCGTGCAAGAGGAAATGAAAGTTGATAAAAGCTGCGAAGAAGAAAGGTAAAATAATAGTGAAGGTGAATATTTGTCAGCAGGTGAAAATAAGAACCTCGAAACTTTCAATCAGAAGTAGTCGAATAGCCTCATAAGAGAACTGGGATTACCCAGAGATGCAGCCAAGTATCTTGCAGCAGTATTGAAAAAAATCTTATTGTGAAAAGGAACCAAAGCTTATTTATATCGAGATGGAGAAGAAGAATTTCGAAAATTCTACACTAAAGAGGCGGAACTTTCATTGACATAGTTTAGAAGCGTGAAAGTACTAGCGAATGAATTCAAACGTAATATTTATAAAGATTAAGAACGGAGACGATTTATTGATTCTTAAAGACAAAGCCTGAAAGCTGTTCTTCTCTACAATGGAAATACGTATGAACCTATTCCATAAGCCCACTTAGCGATGCTGAAGTAAACCTACGAGAATTTACAAATGGTATTGGATAAAATAAAGTACTAATAAAACAATTAGCAACTTTGCGGCGTTTTTAAGATTTTAACAGTGATTCTTAGGCAGCAGTCAGGATATACAAAATTACCAAGTTTCTCAGTATGTGTAAGGTATAGTTGAGCTAGGGAGAAACACTATACGCATTACGAAATGAAGAAAAAAATAGATTTCCAGCAAGGTTTGCTAAACATCATGCGCGAAATATTTAGTTCATCCATTCTGCTTCCACCTCTCACGTCAAACTAAGTATCGTGAAACAGCGCGTCAATACCCGGTAACAAGCGTTGAATTCAGAAAAATTAAGAATTTGTATTTCTATCAATACGCGATTTTTCCTCCGTCTAAAAATCCCCCAACGGGAGCAGAAAAAGTGCAAATCCTAATCCTCTCAATCGACTTAGTAAAATTTAACAAAAGCATTTATTTAACCTATTTTTCATTATTCAATCTTATTATAACTTATAAATTCGAAAAATATACAAATTTATATTTATTTATATTTTGATAATTTATTTAAACGTCTTAAAAACGCGACAAAGAGATCCATGAAAATGTGTGAATTTAAATAATTTTAACTCTAGAGAGGCAGAGTTGAATTGGCGAGAATTAAAATTTTAGAATTTACATTCCGCATGAAGGAATTAAAACAACTTATTACACATATTTTCTGAACTTATCTAAAGGAATTAAATAAAATCAAAATATGACCACTTCTGAGGAATAAAAAATATCTTAGTGAGGTGCGTTACCAGTAAAATTAGAAGGAATTAAATATATTTAAACACGTTCTCTTTGAGAGAATAGAAAACTGTGTGGCGGTCGCTATAGAAATAGAAGTGAATAAGTTTAGGAGGTATCTTATTCTTGTTGTGGCATTTTAGGCAGATGGAAAAATCGCGAATTCAAAATAATAGAATAATCTTCACTTTTGCTCTGAAATCTGAAAATCTTAATTTTTCTCTATTCTACACTTATTACCGTGTATAGTAAAAAAGGATGAATTTTGTTGCAAAGCATTTTGCCGCAAGGATCATTTGACTGTCGACATCATAATGATCTGTCCATTCGGATCAATTTCACCTTATTTTGTAGGTTATTTGTCAGACTAAACAAAATGTCCGCCAATTTTTAGCGCACGCAAATGACAAATACACTTAATAGGTGATATTTGCTAATATCAGATTTTTTTTAACTTTTTAAGTATACAGGGCTTGTCCGGAAAGTAATAGGACTGAGTCGATTTAAAAAAATTTATTGAGCCATTCGTTACAATTCTTGAAAAACTTTGAAAATAGGCTCCTTCTGCGTCGATGCAGCGCTGCCAGCGCGATTTCCAAGCATTGAAGGCGTCACGGAAGCCATTCTCCGGAATAGCCTTGAGAGCCGCGGTGCATGCTGCTTGGATCCCTTCTGTCTTCTCAAAATGCTTGCCTTTTATCGGCCTTTTCAGGCGAGGAAACAAAAAAAAAGTCTGGGGGGAGGCACATCTAGGCTGTAGGGCGGCTGCGGAAGCGTTGGTTTGCCGGCCTTGGTCAGGTAGCTGTTCACAAGAAAGGCGGTGTAAGCCGGGGCGTTGCCGTGGTGCAACTTCCAGTCGGCTGCGATGTCTTGTCGGACCCGATTGACCCTTCGTTCGAGTCTCTTGACCACTGGCATGTAAAACTTGGCGTTGACGGTTTGTCCGGGAGGAACAAATTCATGGTGGACGATGCCTTTGATGTCAAAAAAGACAATGAGCATCTTTTTCACTTTGGATTTGCTCACTCTTCCCGGCCCTCCAAAAAGGCCTGGTGCCACCGAAACACACCACTTCTTGCGAAAGCAACATCTGGGTAAGCCTGCTTGATCATATCAAACGTCTCTGTCGCAGATTTACCGAGTTTCACACAGAATTTAATCGCGTACCTCTGCTCTAACGAACGCTGCATTTTCGGCTTGCACCACTCACAGAAACACGTCGCGTGAAAATGCCTGTCCTGACTCTCCAGGTGCTCGGAGACAACTGACCAGCGGCTCGTTCGTTAGCTAGGAACGCCCTCTACCAAATGCAGTCGGTGCGCGCACGCTCCGAAGTACAGTCGCGGCGGAAGAAAATCAGTCCTATTATTTTGCGGACAAACCCTGTACAGTGTATGATCCGAAACCATATAGTACGTCTCCATGCAAGAACAAGACGTAGATTTTTTTAGCGGGCCAGCGCTGACCCCTAAAGACTAATACTTCAAATTGAAAGTTTTGAATTTGAAAACATTTATTATTGTAGATAATTATAGTTTGCATCTTTTTTGACTTCACAAGACAACCGTATCTTTTTTATTTATTGTAACAAATTGCAACTCGAGCCACGGTCGCAGAAAGCGTATGGAATCTGGGGGGG
>NC_046657.1:10888004-10904173 GCF_010883055.1 Belonocnema kinseyi | reverse complement strand
TCAATGCTGACTGAATAAGTGGAATTTGCCGACTGCAACGATTCATTGTAAAAAAGTATATCTTTTCTGTGGATAGAGATTTTAGGCTGAAATCTAGCTTAAAAGAAGCTTTTTGATTCACCGGCTTGATCATAAAATTTCAATGGTCAATAAAAATAATTAATGACTTAATCAAAAGCGCCAGAATAATTACGATCTTAATGAGTTTCAATACTGGAAAATTCTTATATCTAATAATATAATAATATATAATACAATAATTCGTTTTCATGCTTTTAGGAAGGAAAAATTGTTTAAAGAAATAAAAATTGCTTATAAATGACCAAATATGTTAAGCAACAAGTTCTACTCTTAGCATTCTTCAAATTTTTACAATTTATACCGATAGATAAAAGCTTTTCGCAATTTGAATGAAGAACGAAATTTTTCAGACAAATGATAATTGTTGGAACAATTGAAAATTATTTGAAAATGATGAGATGATTTTGGGAATAGAAAATTGTTTAAGAAATGACTCAATATGTTAAAAAAGAAGTTCTACCCTTAGCCACAGTTCATGATTTTTCATGTTCAAGCACATCAATCACTAGAAGTCGAAGATTTACATTTTATTGAGGTTTTATTATTTTTTAAATTAGAAGTTTAAACAATATAAACTGCAAAAGCTGCAGTGAATGAACGTTTTTCAACCTTCTTTTAAGCTAGATTTTGGCTTTAATTCTGTATCCACAGTCGAAATATTTATTTTTTACATTTTTAACTCTACTAACTTCAATAATCATTTAATTGAAGTATAACACATTGCCATTTGTTAAATACTTGTTACATAATATTCATGAATTTTTTTAAATTGTTGGTAAACTTTGTTAAACTTGAGGAGAAATTAAAAATTCGACGTTGTGAAAGGTGAGGGTAATTTGTCCTGTTTTGTGACATATTTTCTGTCATTGAGAAGACAACGAATTTTGTGAGAAAATCAAACTAATATCGTCTTACAATTATAATGGTGAAAAATGTTTTTGTCTTTAACTCAACTTTCTGCGATTTTTTCTTGTCGAGCAATAAGGCTTCAAAGATTTTTTAATGACTGATCATAGAAATTCATAATTTTTTAAAATTTTTTGTTCAATCTTTATTTATTTAAAATACAACTTCTTGCGTCGAAATGAATGTGCTGTAGGTCAGAATTGATTAACTATTTTAGATGGGGACCGAGCAATAGAATTATACACTGGAGTCTCGTAGGAAAAGTTCCCGTTATAGAGGACAAGGTGTTCCAAGTGGGCGAGAGGGTGGCGCTGCTGGTTAGCGGAGCAACTCTACAACAACTGAAGCCTGTATAAATAAAAGCGGACAGTATCCTCCATGATTTATCCTGTCGTCTGCTTCAGTTATCTACAGTCAGTGGCGAAAATTTCGCAGGACAATCGCTTCAGTTCGTTTTCAGTCAATCAGTGTTTAGGTCATGTGTTGCGTAACCAGGTGTAATCAGGCATTACGAAAATGTCGAAGGAAATTAAGAGGAAGTGCTTATCTTTCGAAGAGAAATATAAGAGGAAGTGAAATCCGGTGCCTCAAAGCAGTCTATTTTGCAAAATTCATTTTTTGACCGGGCAATTTACAAATATTTAGAATAAAAATCTGTCCAAGTTCGTTTTTAACAGCTTTAAAAATAATGAGTTTAATTTTTATCTTTTTCAATTATGATGCAATTCACTTTAGGCTGATATTTTCAATTTAAAGAATTTCAAAATGCAGACTTGAACTCATGAACAATTAAAAATAAAAAGCGTTTGAATTGGAAAATTTTTGATAAAAAACATTGATATTCACCATTTATTACTTTTTAAAATATATAGCTGTTCTGAAAATACTTCAAAAATAATTTTAAATTGGAAAAAATTTAAACAACTTCTAGATTTCTCAAGATTCGGGAATAAAAATTTAGATCTTTTCAACGTTCATTGATTCGTTCTTGAATTTAGAGCATTAAAAATGGTAACGTGGATTTATATTCTTGGAATTGCATTTGAATCTTTTAACTCTATCATTTATAAATTCTAAATTTGCAGATTATCTCCATTTCATTTAAACTTGTTTAGCGGGTAAGAGTTTCTACTTTCAATTTCATACCTATACATTTTTGAGCATTCAATTGCAAAGTATTTTAATTAACAATTTTTGAAACGTCAATTGAAAATGCTTAAAACTTAAGAGTTCCAATTTGAATGCCTTAATTTTCAGTTTGTTTTTTATTACTTTAAATGGAAAATTGCTTAGCCTTAGAGTTCGAATTTTTTATTTTATTGACTGTAAAAAATGTTTGCGAACCGAAAAAGACATTTTTAATTGAAATAGATTTATTAAATTTCAGATTCAAAAATGTCTAGACGCTCATTTTAAATGAAAAAATGAAGCAAGAATTTGATAATTAAGTGAGCCTAGAAAATGATTGATTCCGCAAAATTAATGGGTAATTAAATGAGTCTCTGAAAATTATTAATTCCAAGAAACAGTCTATTTAAAATCGTCGATCTAAATATATTTTTCGAGATTTCAATTGAACAAGGCCGTCGATTTTCCGAGTTATATCTTTACATTTTCCCAAGATAGAAATAATAATTTTCTTCCATTTAGATCAAAAAGCTATGAATTAATTAGCATTTTCGGAAAGTAAAACCTTGAAAAATACCGAGTGACATATATACAATAAAATGCCGAATTTTGGAAACAAGGAAATATATTGGTATGAAGATCCATATTCGCTTCTCATTCTTTAACATTTCTTGCCTAAAAATGTTTAAAAATGGACGATTTTATCTAAAATTACCGAAATTCCTTGTACGTTAGTTGAGTTTATTGATGAAGTATCCTAGATTTGCCGACTTTTAAAGGTGGGGGGGGGGGGGTCGAACCCCAACTCCCTCGTTAGGCCCCGTACTCGAGCTCAAATCCACAGTTTTTTAATTTTTCTTTATAAAATTCGGAGAGATCACTCCTTATCTTATTCTTGTCATGAGAGCAATTACACTTTGCAAATTCCGAAAATCATAAAATGTGGTGGGTGTCTGTTCTTTCTGTATATCTGTCTGTATGTCTGTATGCCTGTCTATCTGCATGTCTGCCTGTATGACTGTCTATATGTATTTTTGTATGTCTGTATGTATGTCTGCCTGTATGCCTACCTGTATGTCTGTCTGTATGTCTTTCTGTCTTTATGTATGTATGCAAATGTTATACGTGCCCTATTTCAGAAATATTTAATTATATAAAGATAGATTTTAATATTAAGTAGATTTTAGTTGGATGCTGAAACAGGAAGAACAACCAATCAGACGGAAAAAAAGAAATCCCCTACATAGATAGTTTCAAGACAAAAGATGACTTATGAAAGGAAGAAGGAGTTGAAGAACTTCTTTGCTGAAATTTAACTAATCGCTCTGTGGCAATCAAATGACAGAAGACCTACTTATCCACGGAAAGGATTTCCTGGATTTTAGAATCATTTTACACAATATGAAGATACTGTAAGGTTCGTAAGCGATTTAATTTTCCGCTTTATAAAAATACATATAAACTGGACCTGGCAAGCATTCACAGTTGGTTTTCATATCTATACATAATGCTGATTTTGCTTAAAAAGAAGTGTTCTGTTTTTAACGTTAGTTATTAGCGTTCAAAAAACGGGAGGGGGGCGATGGAGCAGTTATAGTCCCAGATTGGGCTTCAGCGCATGAAATCACATTTGGAGTGGGTCATTTAGTCCATTTTAATCGGTTTCTACATGCATGCCTAATGCTAATCTGCCTTACAGCGATTCTTCCATTTTTAAGGGTTATTTTTGGTCAATTTACAAAAATGATCGCGGGTTGGGGAGGGGGTGTAATACTGGACCCGGATTTTTCTTCATTGCATAAAAATCAATATAGCTTGGATTTTGTATTGATTTTCAGTAATGCTGATCCCCCTTACAGGAAATTTTCCGTGTTGAATGATGTTTTTCAAGTATTTACTAAGAAAATGGAGAGTGAAAGCCGATAGAGCAATTCTGGCCATGTACTCGGAGTCAGCGCATCCAATTACGAATATAGGGTATCCAAGTATACAACAAACATTACCCAGTGAGCACAAATTTTTGCGACGTCTTTACGACATCTTTACGACATTTTTACGACATCCTATGTCCTTGTCGTTTCGGTGTATTTATGATATCGTGAAGACTGACTCATGCGACGTTTTTACGATATCGTAAAGACACATTAACGACATTGACATAGGATATTGTAAAGTTGTCGTAATGATGTCCTAACGATGTCGTCAAGACGTCGCCAAATTTTGTGCCCACTGCGTATTGTATTTTTAAATTCTCCGAAAAAATGAAGTCGCAAATAATTATAAAAAAATTCGCGAAGATTAAGAATTACCGAGTTATTAACAATTTAAGATTAAACAATCAGGAGCACTTGTAAACGGTCGAAAGTATACGTATGTGCCATCGACAAGAGTGTGTGCAGAAACGAGTTCAATTTCGTATAATTTCCCAACCGTTCGCTTTTCTATCAGGTTAGACTCTCTGGTGCTACGTCCGACCTCAACAAAATATAAACATTTAAAAATACGTTTTACAAAATCAACCAAAGTAAAAAATATTCTCATGTATTCTGTAAAATTCCCTTGAACTTTTAGAATTTTTTAGAACTAAGCAGAATTTTTCTGAATTCTGAATATTTCTCTTGAGTTCAGCAGAATTTTATTTAAATGAGTGAAATTCTCTACAATTCTATGGAATTCTTTTGATTTCAGCACAATTCTCTTTAATTCAATAAAATTCTTTTGATTTTTGTATCACTCCCATAAATTCAGTAGAATTATTTTAAGTTATGTGCAATTATCTAGAATTTATTATAATTCTTTAGAATTATGTGACATTTTCTTAAATTCACCTTCATGCTCATTTCGCATAATATTATCCATAATAAAGTACGTTTTAAGGTCTGGTTTCTACACGTGAGTCTGTTTCATGCTCTTTTTGACAAAAATTATTCATTAAAGAATAAGTTTCTTTAGTTTGCCTTGAGAATCTAATATCATTTTGTATTATGGTATATTTAGATACACAGCAATTGACGTGTCGAAATTTAGTCAAACTACTAATTTTTCTTCACATGTTTTGAACGTGAAAGAAGACAAAGAATTTTGTAACTTCTTATATCAATCTTCATAAGACAATAAAAATTATTCTCATTATTACACTTCAATTGCTGATCATTATTTTCTTAGCCCAATAATATTCAAGGTCCGGCTTTAGATGCAAATTTTAATTTTGCAATGCAGAAATGTCTCCAGCTTCTTCAGAATGTATTTTTTAATTAAATCAGCAATTCTTTTGATTGTAGATTATTTATTCGAAATTTTTTCCTATAATTCGAAAAGAGTTTTGTTGGGTTATCAACTCTTTCTTTCTTAAAAACAAAACAATATTTCCGGCAATATAATATTTACAACCATAATATTTTCGCAAACTATAATTTTTTAAAGAATTTTAGATTTTGTCTTTTGGTGAGAATTCAAATATTACAATTGTAGTACACTCGAGTGGCGGTACTGCAAAATTCAGTACTGCACACTCCCGCTACTAAGTAAGTTTTTCCGACGATAATGAGTACGTCACTATAACGCCTTCACCCCCATTACTCATTTTTACATTTGATGATTTCATTAAATGTACAATTCATTGTCACTTCAATTTTAATTCATAGTCAAATACATTCGATACTCACGGTGGAAGATTTTATATTAGTGGTATCTTTCAACATTTTGCTTCGCTCTGTCAATTAAATTTTTTTTAATAATAACGATTCAAATCGTTACTACAAACTGTCAGGATGTAATCAGTTGACATTTTAACATAGTAAATAGTCGGAGGAGTGGGGTCCCCTTATGTGTTCTCACTACTGAGGGCGGACCTGCGCTAAGTGTTCGCAGTATCGCGACTCGAGTGTATATTGATTCTTCATGATTTCCAAGTTTTCCCTGACCAGTAACCTCCATGGAATATGAAGAAATTCTTTGAAGAACTATGAATTATCATCAGAGATAGTTACCATCAATCAGCGACAATATATTTTTTACCGCCGTGACAATAGAGATGAACCTATTGATCACGTTAACTCTTCAAGTAACAGAAAGTACATAAACTCATAACAGCCTAGAGGGAAAATTAATTTAAAAAATTTTTCAAATTAGGTTTTTTCTGAAAAAAGATTTCCATATATGGCTCCTCTGGGAATCGGAACACAGAACTTCTGATTACCGTTCGGGTGCATTTTAATTAAGCTATTAGAAAGATTAAAAGAAGAATTTCTCTAAGAGCATACTGGGAAACTACTCTCAAAGATATCATTAAAACTAAAATATCATGGTTATATTCTTAAAATTCGGGAAGGAGTTACGTGCCACGAAATATATTTGATGTCTCACCTCGTATCAGATAACCAAATATAGTACACACAAGCGACGAACCTTAATTTCTTATCTGCACAGAAATTTTCATTATGTAGCTGAAATTTTTGTTATTATTACTCTTACAACGAGTAAAATTCATCCTTAATATTAGAAATTTCACAAAATTTTTTGCTATATTTGACAATTATGATTATGACCTAGAATATTATTCTTTTCCAATGAGTCTTTCCTGAAATTCGCAAATGTATTTACAATTCCCCAGGGTTCTAAATTCGGAGTGGCTAATTTCGAAAAAGGAATTAAAAAAATTGAATTCGAAAGTAACTTTTCTCGGTAAGTAGAATTAAAAAGCACAAACGGAAAAAAAGTTATCCGTAAAAGTCATGAACTTATAGCTAGCCCTCCGATACGGGATAAAAAAATGAAACATTAAATCCTTATTTTTATAAAGAATATATGGATAAATTACGAACACTTCGAATTTCCTACGATCAGTTCGTGAAAATCTCTGACTTAGATTTAAAAAGGGAAATATTTTATTTGTGGGATTCAATTTATATTTATTTGCGAATTCGCACCTCTGAGGACTCGAACCCTCGGAATTCTGACTCGACACTTTCTAAACATAAAGCAATAGTGCGTAAATATGCGCAGCTACCGAGACTAAACAATACGTGTGTGTACGAGTGTGTGATGTACGGTTTTAAACTTGTCACATAGAGTTCGTCCATTATTCCTCAAAATTCGCAGATTATTTACTAAAACACATCAATATCCGATTAATTTTTCTCATATCCAATATCTAGCGTTATGAGAATTTGAATTTAGTGGAATTCTCTAGAATTTTATACCATTCTGTTAAATTTACCAGAATTCTATTAAATTATGTAAAATTCTCTTAAATTCTGTTTAATTTTCTTGATTTCACTATCATTCTCTTACAATAATCGGATTGATTTCAAATAGGAAATAAATATCCTGTAACGAGAAATACAGTGGAAAATATAGATATGATTGCGCTCACCTTTGGGAAAAATCGCCAATATGAAGATGATAGTAGCAATCAGTGTCTTCATTTCTTGAACGGAAATTCAACGAACTGACGAAGAATTTTGATCAGGATATAATTACCCACGTCGAAAAAATAACATTATTACTTTATAACTAATGAAAATTTAAGAAAATGCTTGGGTCTATATACACTAGTCGCTATCTCGCTAATCACTCAAACATCATTGTGTAACATTTTCACCTCAATTGTAACGGTAGGTGCACAATATTTAATATCCAATAGTAGCATAACGTCGTAATCTCCAAGGACAATCATTTTATTCTAGACAAACCACGGAAAGGGCAGCGTCTCATTATATGGGAATGCACGAAGGCCCTCCCACTCTACTGACCGAACGGTTTTTCCCACCCTGCGCGGAAGTCGAGAAGCGGGGCGACGTCGTTCAGCCTCCCACTCCCCGATGACGGTTCAATCGGAGGAGCGCCTGCCGGAGGTTGGCGCGCTGTCTCAGGAATTGCGTGGGTTGGTTGGAAATTTTGCAAGGGCGCGATTAACATCTCTCTCTCACAATAGCATTACACTTCCTCTTAACCTAAGGTTCATCTTACTCTCTAATTTATTCGTGTATATACGCACCCACTTACATCCATACGTACACATAAACTCACACATGCATACACATATACGGCAAACCAACTAATAAAAATAACAATATTAAAAAAAAAAAGATTTATTAATAGCCAATTGGCCTTGTAACCTCTAGTATATTATATGCGTATTAGCTGCACTCGATATACACCCCAATTATACAAGGATATAAACTTACACACATATATCCGTAATAATAACTAAACTGTAGCACGTACGAGGTACGTGTTAAGAGGCTATATTGCTATTATATAAAAATAATATGAAAGTCGGAGAACGAAAAACAAAGCTCGTCGAGGTGAGTGTTTGGAATTCCGATCTGTTAAATTTATCGCGAAAGTTCTGAATTCCGAGGTCTCGGGTTATAAAATTTTAAATTTTATTGAAATGCATTTTTTGGTTTAATTCAGCTGTTGTTTTAAAATAGTCATATTTTTTAGTTTTTGGTTGAAAATTTGTCTACATATTTAAAAGTTAAACTATTTTGTTAAAATGTTATGTTTTTGGATGAAAAAGTAACTATTTGGTTGCAAATTCGTTAATTTCTTTAAACTAAAAATTAAGTTTTTTTATTTTCAGTGTAAACGGTTTTTTTCAAATATTGGCTTTTTATTGAAATATTTGCATTTACAGCCGAATAGTTTAACTTTTAATTAAATAGTTAAATTTTTAACCTAAAAATATACATTTTAAACTGAATGGCCATATTTTTAAACAAAAAATATTAATCCTTAACCATGAAGGGTTGCATTTAAAAAAAACTCTCAATGGAAACATAGTGGTGGACACCTTAAAACAAAAAGTTAAGTTTTTCAACAAAATATTTAAATTTTTAACCAGAGTTGAATTTTCGAACCAGTATGTAAATTTTCAGCAAAGTAGTTGAATTTTTATGCTTCAAATATGGATTTTCGATAGAAAATGTAATATTTGACATTTCAACTAATACAGATGTTACCAAGATATGCATTGTGAAAATAAGAAAACGAATATTATTGAATATAATTGTGAATATTATTGTGAAAAGTCCAGGGAAAAGTGGGAGACTTAACTAAGCCCGATATTCGACAATTAGAAGAAATTTTCGTTCAATAATCTAATTTTTTTCCTACTTTGTGAGGATTTATCTACTCTTGTAATCAAAATTCTTACAATAATCATACATCGTGTTATTTATTACAGAGTAGTGTAACAATTTTGTATAAATTGGAATAATGGAACAGTTATTACTCAAAATTTTATAAAATTGAACACATGAACTAATATTGGGGAGACTTAACCAAGATTTTCAGGGAAGAGTTTACCAATTGGCATTAAGCTTATTACATGTGTTTTTCTACCTATAAGGGCACTGCTTATTATAATAAGCGTTCAAAAATTTTGCTAAATTGATTTAGAAAAATTGTGGCGTAAAAGTACACAGTTCATTATTTAAAGAATATGATTATCGTCAGCGCGAGTTACAAAAATATAACAAGTGATATTCATTAATATTAGGTGCAAATTAATTTTTAAGAAAAAAAGCTCATTTGGAATGAAATAGTTCAATTTAATTTTCTAGAAAAGAATATAAAATTCTTAGAAATCCTATTATAAAAGAAACTATTATTTCGGCATTGTGAAGATACGTTCGGAATTTTTGTAAGGCCCAGACTATTCTTAGCAGCTCCTTCTTGGTGGTGAAATAGGTTAATTCAGGACCTTTGAGTGTCCTGCTTGCAAGAGTAATCATTTCTTTTTCCTCATTTTCATTTAGCTGATAAAAAACGGCTCCTAAGGCGTAGTTGCTTGCGTCTGTTTCCAGGTAGAAAGCTTTGCTAGGATCAGGAAAGTAAAGCATGATTGAGTCACTAAAGAGTCTCTGTATTCTCTCAAAACTCTCTTGTGCCCTTTTATCCCATCTCCAGGCAGCTCCCTTTTTTATCAGTTGTAATAGTGGTACGGTTTCGGTAGCGTGTTCTTTACTGAATTGTGAGAAGAAATTTACCAATCCTAGAAAGCCTCTTAATTGATTTACATTTCGTGGTACTGGAAAGTTCTGTATGTTGTGGATCTTGTAGGGATCCGGTTTAATTCCTTCCGTTGTCAATATGAATCCTAGGAATTTGGTTTCTTTTTTAAAGAAATACGATTTACTGAGATTTTATGTAAGATTGTTTCTTTTTAATCGCTCTAAGATCTCATTCAAACGTTCCAAGTGGGCTTCATTATTTTCTGATGTAATAAAAGTATCGTCGACAAATGAAATTATCTGGTCGCCCAGCCCCTGTAAGGCACAGTCTAGTCCTCTGACAAGTGCGGCTGTACTCGTTTTCAATCCGAACGGCACTACACGGAACTCCTAGCTTCTTCCACGGTATTGGAAGGCTATGTACTGTCTTAAGTTCGGATGTAGTGGCACTTGCCTGAAACTGCTTGTCATGTCTAAGTTAGGCATGAGATTTATTCCTTTGCATTTCTGAAAAAGGACCTCTGCTGGTTCTGGGCACTCCCAGTATTCTATTAAAATGCCATGTGGTTTCCGGGCATCTAGACATGAGCGTACCGTTCCGTCTTTTTTTATTACCGGCACTAGAGTGTGAATGTAGGGGCAATTTGATCTCTGGATGATTCCTAGCTTCATCATCCTTTGAAATTCTTTCTCCACTTTCGCTCGATGTGTCATGGGAATCGGGTAGCTTTTTCCGACGAAGGGTTGTCCTTCACGCACTTTCAGTTCATGCTGGTATTGCGGCAAAAGTCTAGGTTCCCTTCGAAATACTTGTCGATGGTTCCAGAGAATCTCACCGAGTTTTCTCTCTTCGTCTTTTGTCAGACCTTGACTCTCAGCTATTTTCGCCTCTATTTCTTCAGGAGTCACGTGTAATGGGAGTTCACTTCCTACATTCTCCTCCTCTTCTGGTCGTTTTTCACCTATAAACTCATTTTCCAGCGTTGACTCGATGGCACATAGGTTGTGGCTTCCATCTTCCGTGCTCACACTTTCATCTTGTAAGATTCGAATCGTTGGTTGGCCCACCAAATATGGGAAGGTTAAAAGTCGCGTGTTGACGTCAATATTGTCTATGTATTCGTCTAATACGTCGATTCCAATGATGCACGTTCTTGAAAGGCGTGGCACACTAGAAATGCTAATTCAACTATTATATTAAGCAGCTGTACATCAGCGTAGATTTGTCGATTAAGTCGCACTGCCTTGCCCCAGGGAGCCTGCCACCGCGACGCCGGCCAACGGTAGACAGGGTAGCGACCAAACCTCTCTTTGTTCGCATTTAGAAACTCCTCTGAGATGTAGGTAATTTCTGCGCCTGTGTCAATCAACGCTTTGGTTACGATGCCTGCCATTTGAATTTTGGCCGTATAACATCTTGACCGCTTTTTCTTTTCCACGTCCGTTGTTTCTTCCATTAATTCTGCACGGTTGTTTGTCAGCACATTAGTTATATATGTGACTTCTTGTAACACGTCAATCTTTGCATTATTCGCATTTATTGGCGTCGCTCTAGGTCATTTCCCGTCTCAGAAACAAAATTGTTGTTAGGTCGTTGTATGTTGTTGCTGGGGGGTTGCGAGATACAGCTTCCGTTATTTTGCCTTGGGTAGTTCATGTTTGTGTTATTGTGTCGCCATGTATTGGGGTTGTTAGGCGAGTCGCGAGCGATATATCCACGCGCTCTTGTGTCTCTGTTTTCATTGTAGTTTTTATTGGTGCTACCAATCCTATCACACTCTTCTAAAAGTTCGATTAATTATCCACTACGGTTGATGCCTCGTCATACCATGGCATATTTCATTTCATCATTATAGTGCCTGGCCAATTTTTTTACCATTTCTTTTTGTTCTGGTGTTTGTATAAGTTCGCTGACAATTTGGTAGCGTATTGAGCCCTTGATTTGTCCTGATTTTGTTGGTAGTGTCCGAATTTCAGTCTCTTTTTTATTTCGTGTTTCGTATGCTCCTGCCAATAGCGTTGTTGATATCTTGACATGAATTCTTCCAGACCGGTGATCTTGTTTTTAATCATAAGCCACAAATCATTGGGCGGTCCAGACAGGGATTTTTCAATCAGGTACTCGGCGCCACACGTTCGGGGGCGTACCACCTCCCAGTACTGTTTTAATTGGCAGAGGCAGCGCAGGGGAATACCTTCACCATTAAATTCGGGCAATACGTGTGGTTTGGGCGGTCTCGAAGCGGTTGAGTTGGGCTGGCATACCTGCCTCTCTCTCTTCCAACCCCTGTGCCATGGCACTGGTTGCCACTAATAAGCGACTTACACTAGTCTCCAGAGCAGCCATTTTTCTTTGTAGCTCTTTTTCCTTTTCAGCTTCAGCCTCTTCCCGTATCCTCCGATCTTCTTCTAGTCTCCTTTGTGTGCGCTGCTCTAATTCTTCCAACTTCTTTTTAATTAATGACCACATTTGATCAGAATTAGAGTTCATCGCATCGGACGGTGTGCTGCGTGTATCGTCCATGTGGTCCGGCGAAATGTTTCGTATCGTTGAATCTAGGTCTTCGATTTGACTAACATTTCCGACGCTCGCGTTTTTCGTGCTTCGCGACGATCTGAGACCTACTTTACTAATTTTGTCGACTTAGTAATAATAATATATACAAAAAAATATAGTAGTAAAGGGAGAATTGTTCCAATATTAATTGTCTTTGCACTGAGATATTTTCACTATTTATTCGTCATAGGATCTAGTGATTGTAAAATGTCTACAATCTACATAGTCTAAGGTCTCACTTCTGAGCATTATTTCTTTTTTAATTGTCCTTACTGCGGTATATTCTCCGTGAAATGCAAAAATGGACTCACTCTCGAATTCGATTTGTTCATTCCGTTCATCAAAAACGCGGTAATTTTCGCGAAAGATTATTTTTGTCTCTGTTACTACAGTAATTACTCCGTTACACTCGTATATTATAGTATACTGTTCGTACGACACTGAACTTTCTTCACTCATACAGGTATTATTTTTCATTGTCTTTTTTAACTGAATAACCTTTTATTATTTAGGCAATCTTTTGTTGGTTCAACTTCTGGTTGTGCTCAACTAACCATTTTTCTAAGCGAGCCAGTACCCGAAGGTACACTTTTTTCACTGATTGGTGGCGGTAGGAATACACGTTTACAATTCTCTTCGCCACGAAAGAAGGCGTCGACACGATCCCGTTGGTTTTTCTCCATTTTAACGCTATTACAAGAATTGAATTTCGACTAAGAACCTTATTCTTTCTTTCCAACTCTCAGTGCCCCACGTTAGGCGCCAATTGTAACCGCCAACTTTTATGGCTATGTTAACTAAGAGGATGCAATCTTTGAATTGCCATCGGAAGATAAAATTTATTATATGTGTAGAAAGGGGATCTTCTGGAGAGAAGAATAAGCTTCTTATTTTTCATAGAAATACATTATTTTATTCAAAAATGCCTAAGCCAACCTAATTTTACATTATTATTCTATACCAGCTGTAGATAAATATTTCTAATTGATAATTTATTCTATCAATAGTCTTTGGATTTTATTTTATTAATCAAATTTCTCAAAATTACTACTTGGCGACTCGGGCCATCTAAATTATTCTATGCTACCATTTAGAAAATCCAAGTGGGATCTCTCTTGTGTGTTTCTCTATTACAAACTCATTCTACTTCTACGTAGGTTTATTAATATCTAATAATCTATAAGAAGATTTCAATAATATGATGAATCTATCCGAATTTTCAATCTATCTCAACTATTCAATTTTTATTTCTTATTCTCTGTTATTCTACAGTTCGCCATATGATTGCTGTCGGCAGCAACTTAAGGTAAATGAACTCTTCTTCACCCGGAGTGACAATAGCAAAGGGTCATTTAAGTTTATACAATATTAGTATGACTAGGTTAATTAAATCCTAATACTTATTGTCTATTCAGAGGTGCTAATGTAACCTCAATTTACTGTTCAGGTAATCCGCCTCAGTGAGGGGTGAGACGCTCGTGCCTGCAATGAGTTGAGGCTTGGCTACGAGCCTCTCGGACGGGCGGTAGCCTGGGTCCGAAATATGGAGAATTTGAGAAGGGCGAAGGCCTCAGGGGAAAGCGTTTCAGAGTCGACCCTCAAGGAACCTATTGTTTCCGGTATTCCGGAATTTGACGACAAATGGGACTCGGAGTCCTTTCAAATCAAAAGCAAACATTTTCTCTCCTCATTATCTTTCTTAAAGGACATTTAACTCTTCGTCATTCGAATTCTCGACTGCCTGTTTCCGGAATAGGTAGAGAGGTAAAACTTCTCTGCTAGATCAAAGCAATCAGCGAGCTTTACGAATTATAAATCTTGAATTTTATTTGTCTAGACGAGCGTTAAGGTGAACCTTTAACGTCGATTGCAAATATAAATTCAGAAGTCACATTATTCGTAAATTTGGAATTACTCTCATGAAGAATTTTAATCTTTAAATATCAAGTAAGATTACTCTCAAAGAGAATATAAAATCTATGGTCGTTCTAGAACGCTTTCTAACAGATAAAATTCGCCTGGGAAATGCTTTGATTCGGTTTTTCAATCCCAGAATATTTTTCTATTGCAAATGAGTCAGGAGATCAATCCTCCTGGTCAGATATTTAGACAATATTTAGAAGGAAGTAAAATAACAAGTTTCAGAGAAACTGGGTATTTAAATTTCCAACGACTAAGACGTTTTTTTATAGGAGGGAAAAAGGATTAATCCTTGAGCTCTTCTTCAAATTTTTGTCTCCGATCCGACCTTTTCAGCAGCGAGACCCCATCTCCCCATTTTCGGCTTTGCCGCCTTTTTTATACTCTCGCACTCCCACGGACTCTCAAACTTACGTAATATCGTACAAATCTCATATAATATCGTAACCTTGTTACTTGAATTAAATTTCATTAGACCCACGTTAATGAGAACTATTAACTTACCGTCTAGCCAAGATCCGGGTGTAGGCTGAGGAATACTTTCAAATGTATTTTTAAATAAGACTGTTATTTTGTATAATGTTCGTGTGGGGACAACGATGACCGCCACACTTGCAGCATATCTCACCGCGAACACGGCGCACAGTTTTTAGGCCGTTTTTAGGCGAAAAGGAACCGTTTTTTCTTCCTATTGTATTGAAATTATGTTGGCAGTGATTTTTTCGAAAAAAATTTGCCACCCATAAATATTCGTTCATTTTATAAACAAATTATATAAACAAATTCACATTTTAGACGTTTTTAAACAAAAATTAATCGGTTTTTCCTCTCACCTTGCTGAAATTATATTTACAATGATGTTTTCTAAAAAAAAATTTACAAACCAGCAATAGAAGGCATGCAATACCAGTTGTAAAGCTCCACATACAACTGGGCAGTTTGAAAAGCATAAGATTCAAATTTTGTTGCATCTATTTTACGTCCACAGGAAAGAACCTGCAAGATTAGGCTAAATCGTTCGATCAAACGCAAATCAACCCCAGTAATTTGGGCTGTTAACTCAGGATCACTGAAAAATTTCCGCGCAGTATTCCCGTCATTTGAATTTCCTGATCCTTGCCTAGGAACATCTATTATGAGACCCATCTCTTTTCGGAAATCTTGCTGGATTCTCGATTTAGCAGTCTGCATCAAGGCTTTTTCATCTTTTGTTTTTGCTTGCCCCTTGCAGAATCCTAAACGATAAGCTATATGCAAAACTAGAGTCATGCAGCGTATCTTGGCATGAAGAGGCGAAAGACCTAACTGATAGTTCTCCTCAAAGACCTTCTTCTGCATAACTTTACTTATGTCATTCATCTCTGAAGGGTTCGCTTTACACAAGTGACAAGTTGCTGCACTCAGTGTACTGCTAAGATTCTGAGCTGTTTTCCCGTCCAACATGGTTAAGAACATCGCATGACTTACCTGACACCTAAATTTTCCAAATACAACATTGGTGGGCAAAAGTCGAGTTATTTCTCCTTTTATCCACCCTATTACAGATCTCGTCAAATCTGGGGTTTCCTTCGCGTACTGAAATTCTACTGGTATGCACAATTTGGTAGAGCCAGGAT
>NC_046657.1:10886872-10887904 GCF_010883055.1 Belonocnema kinseyi | reverse complement strand
TTAACTATGCAAGTTAAGAATTTTTTTATATTTCTTATACCCCTGTGCACTAAATTCAAGGGACGAGAAGTATAAGAAAAATTTTGTCTAAAAGATAAAAAAAGAAATTAGAAAAATCGACATTTTTTCGATGTTTGCATTAAAATAAAAATTAAATAAACAAAAAATTAAAAAATCTACTCTCACCATTTTCTGAAAAATTTAGTTCTAAATTTAAAAAAAAAAATTCTAAAATCGGTGCATAATTGCGTTCTAAATGTCATTTTGAACCTCGTTTTCCGATTTCACCCCACTGTGTGCCGAGAGAACCTGCTCATCGATAGATGTGTCTGTAAAGATGCAGCTTTCTACCAGCGTGACCTATCGATGGCCTAGATTGATTATCGGAAAGCTTTCGATTCAACCTCCCATAGACTTGTCATCTGTCTTTAGGATTAAACGTTCATCCGCAAATAGTTATGTTCATAGAGAGATTGATGCCGCTTTGGAAAACCAGATTTACTATCTCATCTGGAAAAAACCGTGTGACAACTAACAAGGTCACCTTTCAGAGATGTGTCTTTCAGAGCTCGTTGATAGAAGCGCTGTATGACACTTTTGCGCTGGAGAGACTTATACATACCTGGGCGTGCCACAGAGCCGCATTCAGGATGGGACATCTATAAAGGATACTCTCCGAAGCAGATACAAACGTCTGTTCCAACAGATTTGGTCTCCCGAACTGTCGGCGAGGAACAAAGTATCTGCAACGAACATGCTTGCCGTCCCGGTAGTACTCTATTCATTTGGAGTAGTTCCATGGACGAAAAGCGAGCTCAGATCCCTTGATATCGGGACAAGAAAGGTTATGCACATGCATCTTAAGCCTTCCGTTCCGCGACTGTACATATCACGCCCTCAAGGTGGATCGCCGATGATAAGGACGATCAATTTAACAGAATATTCCGGGTACAATCGTTGCAACTCCCTTATAAGGTCTCGATACCTCTCTTTCTTTTCATTCGCCTTGGCTATGATGTTTTTGTCAGCTGG
>NC_046657.1:10851861-10886772 GCF_010883055.1 Belonocnema kinseyi | reverse complement strand
GACTTTTTCAAAAAAGTAAGTTTTTTGGCTTTAATTTTTAAACTAAAAAAGTTACAACTTTTTGTCTTAAGAAAAAAAGATGCGCAATCAAATTTTACATCATAATAAACATAAATTTTTATTATTGTAGAGTGTTTAGTTGTAAGTATTAAAATTGAATTATGTAAAAAAAACATGCGAAACTGCATGATTGATCGCACATTTAAAAAATTAAAGTATCTTCGATTGCAAATCTGGAATAAAGACTTATTTCAAGAAGAGATATTCAAAATTTCCTCAAGTTATGTGTGTTATTCTTATTTTCATATACATAAGTTTCATGAAATATAATTAATAAATCCCGTGAAGCTTATTAGCTTGCATATTCGATTTAATTCCTGAAATTCTAACCTAATTTAATTCAAGAGATTTTTTATAAACTTAATTTTCAGGTTTTTAATGCTCAATTTTAATTGCTTGAATATTTAACATCAAAAAGATTTTTAAAAAGTAGGAGATGCAAACATTAAAAATATTAAAAATGAAATACTTTGGGGTTTCAAGGTGAGAACATTTTAAATAAAAAAATTATCCAATGTTTTCATTTACTTCCCATACTTTTGAAAACCTGCTCATCAATAAACTCATCAATAACTCGTACTTTAAATTTATATTCAAGATTTGTTTCCGGTATCCCAACTGTTAGGTTAGCCGTGAGGCTTACGCCGTTAGCGATAGAACATTTTTAAACGTCGGTTAGGTGGTTCGAAACCCTTCGCAGGGTTTTCGATTTTTAATAGCTCAAATATTGTTAAAAGCGTGCCATTGAGTTGATCAATGGTCATGGTAGCTGCCATGAGTTGATTTGCAACGAAATTGTATTCTGATGGGCTGCGACTAACTACCGAGTCCTCGACCGCGTTTTGCCAAATTGTTCATTAATCTTTATCCAACCTTTCATATATTTTACAATTATGTTCATTAAAATGTCAACTAACAAGTACCGTATTAATTAAAGTGAAGTCCGGTAGACATTAGTATCACTTTGTCACACTTTTATGTTTGTGGATGAGGCATGACCGATTTTCTTTTTACCGAATTAGAAGTGAAACTTTATCAAAATGTCCATATAACCCGAGTTTAC
Organism: Belonocnema kinseyi; assembly: GCF_010883055.1. Taxonomy (NCBI): domain Eukaryota; kingdom Metazoa; phylum Arthropoda; class Insecta; order Hymenoptera; family Cynipidae; genus Belonocnema; species Belonocnema kinseyi. The sequence continues at coordinate 10,885,649 of NC_046657.1, read as the reverse complement.
CGACTGAGTTAGGTAAAGTTTGTCGAACTATTTTTCTCCGTGTAGTAAAAAACTTTATCTATATTAGAGCCAAATAGTTGCCGTTTTTTCTGAAATTTTATTTTATTTCCTTCTTTCACTTAGAGGGGTAATAATGAATGAAAGTCAATAAAAACAGTTGCATACATAATTTATGGCGTCTTTTTTTAATGCTGAACTTTGCTACCTACTTCTAATTATTCGGTAGCATCATTGATATTTATCTTTAGAAAGCTTGTTTTGTTGTTTTTCAAACATGTGAGGGAACTGATAAGGTCTTACTTTTATGACAAATACTTATCTGCTTTTGAAAAGAGGTGAAATGCTGCCGAAATTTCAAATTATTTACATTTTTCTTGTTTTTGAGAAAATAATGCACTACTTACGGTATAATATTTAAAATGAATGTTTTAAATGTTTTTTAGGTAGTTTTTTAAACCATGAATGATGAAAACAAGGACTCATTTAGACGACAAACTCTTGACTATTTTCAAAAAGGGACCACAGACCGCCTAATTCAGAATTTTGTTCACTCTTCTCGTGATTATCAAAGAAAAATGTATTACTTTTTGTAGCGTGATCAAATCTGACGATTTAAAAGTTTTTTGGTTAATTTTTCGAACATGTAATAAAATTGGTAATGTATTTTTTCGAAGAAAAACCCTTATTTGTTTTAAAAAAGAGGCTAAATGCCACCAAAACAGGGAATTATTTACATTTCTCATGATTTTCGGAAAATAAGTTATTACTTCCCGTGGCAAGATTGGAATTAACGTTTTAAAAGTTTTTGTGTAGTTTTTTGATCCGCATCTTGCACGGAAAGTCGTTTATGTGCTTTTAAAACCTGGAAAGATGAGGCTGTTGAACCTCATTTACGAAACTTGTGATTAGTTTCCAAAAGTTTCCAAAGTTTTTAGAGTAGTTTTTCGTTTAAAACAAAAAATTATTTTCTGAAACTCATGAGAAATGTAATTAATTTCCAGTCAAGTTATTTGGCAAAGTTTAAAAAATATATGAAAGTTTTTCGTAAAAATAAGATCTTAACTTTGTATTCCTCGTTTTAAAAACTATACTAAACCTTTCTCTAAAAAATAGGTGTCTCATGAATTTCTCAAAATCATTGTTTTTGCTTTTCCTCAATTCCTATTGGCAAATTTGATAAATTCGAAGGAAGGCATTTTGCCAAATTCAGATATATAATTAAGACTGAGTTTCATTTGAAGAGCAATGTCGAACAATATAACATATGTGTAGAGAATAGAACTGAACAAATTTTAAACTCATTATTGCAAACTTTTATGATGACATTTTTACTTAAAGTAATAATTTTCAACCCAGAAAAAAGTGAATTTTACAAAAAATAGTTAAATTTTTAACCAAACTGATAAATTTTTGATACAAAAAATGAATTCTCAACAAAAAGTGTAACAGTTGATATTTTTACCAAAAAAATTTGAGTCTTTATTAAAAGACTTTTAAACTAAACCAGAAAATACGAATTATTAACAAAAGATTCGAAATTTTAACCAATAAAGATTTGAGTTTACAAATCATAAAGACAACTTTTTTTTAAAAGCTTGAATTTAGAACTAAAAAATATGCATTTTCTGCGAAAATATATTATGTATTTGAACAATCGGTTCCCCGAGACACGTACAAAAGAGAAACTAGAATTTCGAGTACTTTCGGGTTGAACTTCATCAAGGCTAGCCATGAAAAGTCTAAAAGCTTAAGATTTCAGAAAAACCGCTACATAATAGCATTAGCCTAAGAGAAGATAGTTATAAACCATAATTAATTGTTTAAATAATGAGGTTTGTTAACTATTATGATCATAATCTCATTATTTTTCTTATTCAAACATCCACATGTAGTCCTAAGATATTATTGTACTATGCTTATTCACTTAGAATAATGATTTTCACTTATTGTTTATTCTGTAGTGAGCACCAGAACCAATAAAAGAGCGAAACAGCAAAGTTATAAATCTTAACGTATGATACATATTAGTAGACAGATATAATAGAACATGTCAATATAAGAGAGGGCATTAAGGGCTTGCTCTTCGTGACCACGTGACCATCCTACTCCCTGGTTATGAGCATTCTTTGGTGTTCACCGTGTCCACACGGATTGAGATATCGTGTTTGAAATTTGACAGATTAAATAAAAAGCACTAAAGAACGTTTGTATACAGCAATATGTTTATCGTTTTAAAGAAAGTTTATTTATAAATCAATGAAATAGTTATAGCACTTTGCAGATCATTTTTGGTTTGATGCAATTCGGATTTTTTGGGTCGTTATTGGTTCAGTATAACTCATAATTGTTTTACACTGGTACAAGAAATTCACAAGAATATATAACCATTGGAAAATTTTAATTATTTTCTGAAGATGAACATTTTTCGAGATGGGACTTGGACGGATTTTCGAGTATCACATTCCAAGCTGTTCCTCGATTTTTTTAAATCAAGACATCTACTTTATCGACGTTAACAGTTTTTTTCCTAATTCTATAGTATTCTTTAGTGCTTTTTATTTAATCTGTCAAATTTTAAACATGATATTTCAATCTGTGTGGACACAGTGAACACCAAAAAAAATGCTCATATCCGGGGATTAGTTTGATCACGTGGTCACGAAGAGCATGCCCTTAACATCGTGAAAGGTGTTTTTCCCCCAAATCATTGTAAATTTCTAATCTTCCGTTGAATCTTTTCTGCATGAGGCTTTGAAATGAGCTGAAGCATAGGCAATAAGACCTGCTAATCTGTAACTAAATGTGTTCATGTATATTTACAGAATTAGAAGTTATGTGGCCTTTTTATATATGTTTTGTATTATATTTGAGAATTTTGTAAATATATAAATTAAATAGTGTAATGTGTGATGAACTTTTGAGTTTTATTCGGAAAACAGAATTTTTAAATAAAAGATAATACTATGAACAAATGTAATAATATTTTAATTAATAAATTTACCTAAATCTTTCATTGTTTAATGTCAGAACAATAGGGAAATAAGTTGCCACGCACGACAACGATTCCGTTGGAGACAATCCCAGCATGACGTCTAACTCTATACATATTTTTTCATTTGAAAGAACCTCCTCTTTTACTGTTTCAACGGTGAAAGTCGATTCGCTGCACCGAACAGGTTTTATCACAGGTTCAAAAATCAGGGATTCCTCTAGGGCTCTAAAACCCTTTTCTCTTATAATGGGCTCCTATACCGGAATCTTAAGGTAAAACCATCCATTAGCAGTAATCAGCATTGGGCATACACCTTTCTTGATTCTTCATGTTCAAGAAATGCAGCAATAAATTTAAAGGGGTCCTTTACTGGTGATTTGAGCGATGATAAAGCGTACTGTTATAGTTTTACAGAATCCTGTTCTTCAGTTCATTAAAGTGCACTTCGGAATCTGCACTGGCTGCCCTTGTCACTGGACACTTGAAAAAAGGTGCCATCATACCGGTCCATAAGGGAAACTCTTTCGCCTGTCTCCTCACTTGTAGGTAAAACTCCGGAAGATGGCGCGTATTTGCCATTTGTCCAACAGTGTCTCCTAACAAAATAAACATCTTACTATATTGTTTTGTTAATGCTATAATTAATCAATCAATAACTAATAAAATATTAATACTATATATTATTGGGAGCAACTGTCATCCAAAAATGACATCGGCTCCCAGTAGGACCGCGGTAAATCACACTTCTGACCACGTCCTACGTCGTAGACTCTTGAACCCCCCTATTAAACTCTATTGGACTCTCATTCTTTAACGCTACTTTACAGGGGTATAAATGTATTTACTATTTTCATAGCTGCGTGCTGATCAGTTGCAATGTAACCCATCAATTTTATTCTTTCTAACTTCGCGGCTATTTGCGTGATACTGTTGAGCATTTGACTGTCATATTGGTGCCAGTTGATCGTTAAAATCAAAGTTGAAATCTCCTAAAATTGAATGAATTCGTCACAAGGAACCAGCGGTGCTATGGAGCGAACAAGAAAATCCTTCACGGCTATGTTGTTTTTCGCGAAACACTTCGAGCGGCACACAATCGCCATAAACTGAGCCACGTCAACTCGTATAATAGTCAAACTGAAAAAACGATATTCTAATTATAAGAATTTCCCACTAAGTTGAAGAATATTTGCCTCTTAAATAAGCGCCAAGAATATATTCTTAATGTAAGACTATAGGGGTTAGGTCTCGGTGTAACTGCGCGAAATAAATACAGAATAAATATATGTAAATAGTGATTTGCGAAACGCTAAATGCCCAAAATTACAAAAAAAAGAAACTGGTCTGAAAGAAAGTGGCACGAAACATTAAAAGAAATGATTGAACTAAGCAAGGCGCATTTTCGTTTGCGCATTTATTCTCCCCAATAATATTCTCATTTTAAGAGTATTAACTCCCTTTGGTTAGAATATGCCTGTAAGAATATGATACTTTTAATATTAGAATATCGTTTTTTCGGTGCAGAGCAGGGCGATTTTCCTCATCTTGGGTGTAGACGGCAGCAAAACAATGCTCCACATATTTTTTAACTGGACAGGTGTTAAATACTTGTGCCATTGCACCTAGAATAGCTTTAAAATAATCAGAGACAGTTCGCTTTGGCTTTGGTGCACCTGCCTTCAACCATTTGATCAAAAATGTACAATAGGTCGCAGTGTCTTGTGAAACTGATAACAAAAATCATGTCGAGACTAATAGGATATTAATATTAATTATAATCTCTGTTGCAAAAATATTTCCTGATTGACTATCCTCTGTAATTATTTGGTCTGCTAGGCCTCCCATGCTGTCCATCGTAATTTCGGAAACCAGGTCATAAGTCCGACGATACTCTTTCATGACTTGGATCATTTCAGTTGTGAATACATGCAACAAAAAATTATATAATCTAATGTCGTGGATAGTAACAATATATGGAGAAGTATATTTTAGCCTTTTTAAAGTAAAAATTAGATACTCAACATCTCCTGCTGTTAGTCCCGATTGCTTATCTTGAGTCTCTTGCCTTAACTTACGCAATACGGATAAGTATAGTAAAGTAGGCAGTCTTATATCTCCAGGGAGAATTTCTTCTCTGGCAATTCTTGTTTTGCAATTTGCTGCTTTGTCTGTAACGACTTGGTGTCCTATTAATTGGCGTATGTATCCTGCTACAGCTCGAACTAATTCTTCATGCAATTTTTTACTTGTATTGCCCGTTTTGACTTGTATTTTAAAATCATAGCCAGCATAGGGTTCCCTCTTAGTAATGTCTTAAAAATCGTTTCCACATAGCTTGCTTTTACAACAACTTATTATTTAAAAAAAATAGCATGTTGATTATCAGAAATCTGATTCTTCTTAAATGTATAAGAGAATGGTAGTCGAAACTGCCGACAAAACTCTTGGCTGATGATATGGGCATCGTCGAGATCAGCATGAATATCAAAGGGGTGCTCGTCCAATGATTCATCAGCACACTGGTAAACATCTGACTTCGTATTTTTCCTTACATTGGCGTGACCCGTTTGTAGGATACTGTCTGCGCCAGTCAAAACTTCGTATGTTTAAACAAGTTTACGATTAGAATTATATTTTTTTAAAAGACCTATATCTTTTTATTTTGACAACCTTTGTTGTCGTATCTGATATTTGGGTTTGATTGATCGAAAATAGTTTCAAAACTTAAAAAAATAAAATAAAAAATTTACGAAATTTAAATTAGACCAAAATCCAAATTAAAAATCCCATTTAACGTCCAATAATCAAATTGATGCAAAATCCTGTTATAAAAAACAAGAATTCAGCGACCAAATTTGGACCACAACTTTTCCAGAAGTACACATAATAAGGTATCGTCGGCAAACCGAAAATAAAAAGAAAATAAAAAAATTTAATAAAAAAATAAAAAATAAATAAAAATTTTCGGTTTGTCGACGATACCTTATTATGTGTTCCTCTGGAAAAGTTACAGATTGTCATTGATACTTTTAAAAGTTTTCATCCAAAACTTCAATTCGCTCAGGAAATAGAACAGGATTATAAAATCAGTATTTTGGACATAGAAATAATTAAGGGTTGGAATGGTAATATTATTACCAATTGATACAGAAAAAGTACATATTCAGGTAGAATTTTAAATTTCCTTTCTGCTCATCCCTTTCAAAACAAAATTGCGGTAATTAAAAACTTAGTTGACAGAGCTTTAGGTTTGTCCCATTATTCATTTCACACAAGAAATTTGAATATTGTTAGGAATATCCTTTTTCTGAATCATTATCCAAAGGAGTTAATTGAGAAACATATTGCAATTAGAGTTCAACAAATCAAAAACAAAGACATTAATAATTTGCTTGTAGATAATCAGAAAGAGTTTAAGGAATATAGTTCGTTCAATACATTTGTTCTTCCATTTTTTGGTCAAATTTCTAAAACTATTGAACTCATGTTCATGTGGGACAGACTGGCAGACTTCTTAATACTAGGATAGAGGAGCTCAAAATGCTTACAACAGATTGGCCTACTGACCCTCATTCGATTCTCAGGTATCAAAGAGAGAGCACCTGTTCGTGGGTGCTGTCAATTTCTACCACTTAAAATTTTCTTGCCTTGATAAGAGTACGGTACGAGTACCGAAACGTTGGTAATGCAAATTTATTTATTTATGTTTTTTATTATCATTTTATTGTAATTTGATGGTCATAAAAATAAAAAAAACGAAAGAAGGACGAAGAGAAAGAAGGGGATATGGTTGGCTGCTTTCTCATTTTTCTTTCCTCTTTTTTATTTTTTTCCGAAAATTTTATTTTATTTTTTGTTGTTTTTTTGGGGCGTTTTTTTGGGTTTTTTTGGGGTTTTTTTCAGATTACAATAGGGGTTTTTTTGTTTTCGTTTATTCGTTGTGGTCCAAATTTGGTCGTGGGATTCTTGTTTTTGATAACAGGATTTTGCATTTTAAAGAACATTATTTCTTGACATAACTGGCCACTTTTAATTAATTCAAATTGATAAACAGAAAATTTCAATATCTTCAACATTGGCGGGAGTTACTTCAAAAGTCTGAAAAGAGACTTGTTGGAGTTTTATTTTATCTGTTGGATAAAACTAAATCAGAGATAAAAATACGCATAGAAAAAGATTAGATTAGACTTGAGGAATCGCAACAGGCCCCTTAGATCCTTGAATCAGCTGAGACTGACAGATCATAGGACCCCTTCAGCTTTCCGAAATATAACAATATATACAAATATACAGGAGTGTCGAACCCAAAACTTAATATATCATGCATACAACTTTAGATCAAATGAAATACCTGACTGAAAACAAAAACTGATTTTTAAAAACAGACCATTTACCAGAACAGCAAACCTTTGAGCATAAAATCGAGTACTTAATGTCCTTTAATTCTAATATTCTCATTCAATGGGAAAGAAATCTAAAAAACGTAGTTCTCTCTTGCACTTTATCCACTTTCTTTTAAAAAACACATGTACCTTTAGGGTGGTATACCTTTGGTCATTCTTTCGGAGCTCCTGAGCTTTAAAAATTCAATTTTCTTTTGTAGATCTATTGTACTTAAGTTTCAATATTTCCTGACCCTGATTTTTCTATCCTCCCTTCGTATAAATCCGGAGATAACATTGCCGTAGCCATCTCTTTCTTGTTTCTGACATTTATGACTAAGCAACCGTTATCCTGGAAGATTACTTGATGACCCTTTTGAGTCAACTTTTTCACTGAAAGCATATTTGACCCAAGTCTAGGTACATAGAGAACATCCGTCACTTTCACTAGTATAACTTTGTCATTATTCACAATGCACTTTATTATTCATGATCCTGACCTTTGAATTGCAAGGAGTTCGCCGTCATCTACTAAAGGCACAAAGCCTTTCTTCATTGGTTCGAAGTCGGTGAAAAAATCTTTTGAACGTACCATATGACTCGTTGCTTCCAAGTCTACAATCTAGATATTTCTCTTGCCCTTTGTAGTTTTCACTCCATAACTGGCCTTGTAAATTTCTTGGAAATTGACCACATTTGTATTTGCTTTTGTTACAAAACATGTCTCATGTTGATATTCCGTAATCTTATTTTCCTCGCTTTTCCCAGTTTTCCATGCTTGATACTTGCTGCAATCCTTCTTAAAATGTCCACATTTTTTACGGAAAAACACTCATTTTTGCTTGTGCCATAATCTTGTTGACTGTGCACCTTCATCAATTTCCGTGTAACGAAATTGATAGTTATATCACTTTCGGGCCTTCTTTCCAAGCTGGTAATTTAAAGTGCTATAAGAATCTGGTAAACTGCTCAGTAGCATTGCAGCTACAAATAAATGTCATTTAATAAACGATTTAATAAATGATTGTCCTTTAGTTGCTCCTCAAGAGCCATCAATTTGCTTACAAGATCCAACATCTCTTTGACGTGATCTTTCATGTTTCCACCTTCAGATAACGTTAACCTACATATCCGTTTAAGCAAAAATATCTTGCTCGATAGCGTTGCCTTCTGGTGATAATACTGTAGTGAGTTCCAAGCCTCTCGTGCAGTTTTGATACTCCTAATTTTTGCCGCTGCCTATCGTGTTTAAAACTAAAAAACTTTTTTAAGAACGAAATGCACTTTAGCTGTATCTTAAGCTCTGTAAAAACCGACTGATGTACACACGCATACATCGTATCCTTAATTTGCCTTAAGTGTGCACTGGAAAGAACACCGGATGTATACACACACACACACACTTTCCACTTAAATTTTCTCAACTGTGATTTTCTACACTTTATACTAAACCACACTCTTTGATTTCTTGGCCCATAACCTGTTGGATAAAACTAAATCAAAAATAAAAATATGCGCAGAGAGAGATCAGGTTTAGTTTAGAACAAGGTATGAACTCCGCTTTTACACTACCTTATTGGGAGACTGACTGAAATTCTGTAAGAGACGGACCAACACAGACTGACTTGAGGGATGGCAACAGGCCCCTTAGACCCTTAAATCAGCTGATACTGAGCGGTCATAAGACCCTTTCCAGTTTTTTGAAATATAATAATATATACAAATATACAAGAGTGCTGCAAATAGAGTTGTAATTCCAACATTTTCCATTAAAACCGTTAGGGAAAAAAATCATATTCTTAGCCTCTCCAAATAAAATAAGGATAAGTTCTTGAACTGCTGACAGCTGAAAAAAAACTCATACTAACTTTTACAGTTTTTATGAAATATACGAAAAGATAGCACACACAAAAGCCCCTTTTGCGCGTTATGCATTTGAATTGGCAAAAACGATTATCGTACAACTTTTATTTGCAAAATCACTTACCTTAAGAGTTTAAGAGTCTCGGATAACGAATCAGCTCAGCTGATTTAGTATGCTGTAACAAATCTACATAAAATGATCAAAGTTAGACAGTATCTCTTATTCAAAGAGTCAAATTTATAATCTTGTTCAAACAATGTGTGTTTTTTAATGCGCGTTTTTTTTCTAAAACGGTTTATTAAGAGGAGGGGGTTATGTTTCTCCAAAGAACCTAGATTTTTTTTAAGAGGCGAAAAACCCAATTCTGAAGTTTTTATCTGTACTTAAAACCTTTTGATTTGACGAAAAAAAACATCAAAACTTTAATTATGGTAGACGGAATTTCAAGTAATACTAAAAAAATTTAATGTCCTAACCCCAATAGGTCATAAGGTATCAATCTTCCAGTCTTAGTAGACCAATACTTGTGACTCTTGAAAAAAAAAAATTTTTTTTGCTATGTTGAGTTATTTGTAGAAAAAAAGTGTTTTCAAAACTGTTTCTTTCCTACATACCCTACAGAAAAACGTTAGGAAAGCAAATGATAGAGTACTAAGTTCTAGATAAAATGAAAAAATAAAATCTCTGAGTTTATATAGATCACGAGTTATGACCATGAAACTTTGACCCTATTCATTCGGAAGGTTCTGAATGTACTGGAAAATGTACTGCGAGCGCATTTGAGCATTTTGGTGGCATTACAAATGGTTCGATCGGTTAACCATGGCTCAAAATTGCTTATCAATGGGATAAGCGTGAGTTAAGCGTGGGGTAAGTGCAAATTAAGCGTGGGGTAAGTCTGGAGTAAGCGTGGAGTAAGTGTAGGGTACGCGTAATTCAATATTGGGTCAATGTCCACCCACGGTCATCCCACGGTTATAAACAATGGTCCAACCTTAGCTAATGTCCCCACTACCATGATTCGCCCACGGTCCAATTGAAAATCATAACCTCCCTACCGAAAAACTTGATGAAATTTCATAGACAAAAATGTAATAATTTCCAATCCGGTTTCCGTATCCGCAATTTCAAAAATTTCCTCTATATTTCTACTAAACGCTTTGGATAGAGTGTGTATAAAAATAAATATCATTTTGGGCGAAGTGTCCCACTTTTTCCCGCTAAAAAAGCAATAAATTTCTATCAAATGTTTGGATAGAATTCTTACTAATTTATATCAAAGCGAGATAGAAAAGTATCCAAATAACTCCTATACAATTATAGAAGTTTTTTAAATCAAAAATCAATCCAATCCTATCAAATGCTGACATCCCGCATTCCTATCTACGAATAAAAGTTAAGCTTGAACAATGAATAATGAATAGTGAATAATGAACAATGAAAGCTAATAATTGAATAGTGAAAGCTAATCTTTGTTAATGATTAAATAATGTTGTATATTTTCTGCGATACTCTGTAAATTTAAATCAGTGAAATTTCATTGATTCTCTGTGAAATTTTACTGATTTAAAAAGCTAGAAATGCGTCACTGGCAATCAGTAAAAGTTTACTTATTGATTCAGTAAAATAACCACTTTTCAGGGTTAGCAGAAATGCACCATGTCAATTTAGCTATCATAATAAAATAATATTTTAGTACATTCAATCAAAGAATCCTAGTAAAAACTTAAAAACAATAAATATGATCAAAAATGTAAAAAAGTGAAAAGTTCTGATGCTTTTAAACGAAAAACAACCTCACATATTACTTTAATTTCAAGATTGGACGTTAATGTACAGACCCGTTAAGTAAGTAATTTATATACGAGTTAGAGTATATTTATCCCACATTTAATTCCGAAGACTTACAGCCCAAAAATAAAAAAATTAATTTCATTACGGAATTCCTCTTGCTACTTAAATAAAAGAGTAACTACAACGCACCTGGGTGAAGTGTTTAGAACGGTGACTCTGACATATTGGGCGACCTCTCAGAGCACGCAGCCATATCCTTGCATGCGGGGCTCTACATGGATGGACGGACCCCTTTCCCTAGCTTCTCGTGGGAACAACAATGACAAAACCAAACATAGTTGTAATAAGTGCGGTTCAAAACAACAGAACGGGCAGGGCTCCCGACAATAGGTCGGCCAACAATGCCGACCAATCTAGAACTGGGGGAACAAATGAAAATGGATTCAATGCGACGGATCGGCGGGATCTCGCGACCTTTGAGTGGACGGAGCGACTGAATCACGATTTGCTAGAGTGCTACGATGCGAGTGTGGCCCCTGAACGGGGTTACATGGCACGGCTGCATGCTATGTGGTGCGAGAAAAACCCGGAGCTGTCGCACTTTTCGCAGCAACATCTGCGAAACCATGCTGAACTAGTCCGTATAGGGGCTATATAAGCGGAACGCCTACTCTACCACATCTAGAACAGGCCGGCAACAGAGAAAGAGAGGCGGCACTGAGACCAACCGCGGGCAGGCATCCAATAGATGAAGAGCGATTCTTTACGACCCGGAGAAACATCAACACCAAGGTGTCTCTTAAGCCTAATGATCTGGCTGAAACGGATGACGAGCTTCGTGGGCATTTTTCCGGAGAATCCGACCTCTGGGCTATCAATTATTGTGTGTATAATGCAGCGAGAGCTTTGTCCGATGCGAACCGTGAAACAAAACCAACGGTTGATCATAAGATCAAAAGACGAATGCAATGAACTTGCCATAAACATAGGCTGGGCAAGACAGTACGCGTCGCGAATTCAGTGTGTGATTGACTACATCACATCTGGCAGGAATTTTACCGCCAAGGTTAGAAAGATCGCGCGCAAACTGCGGACCCGTTATCACACACATAACAAGTCCAAGCTACTGAACGTCAGGCAGCATAATGTTGAGAGAATACAGATACTATCCAAGACCCTCCAGTTACTGTCGAACACCCACCCAAACCACAGGAGGTGGAAGTATTTTGGAGAGAAGTCTACGAAGTGCAGCATAGACTGGACGAAGACTCAGAAAATATAAATAGCTTCAAGGAATTATGTTTTGCCCGCATAACACCTGATAAAGAATGCCCACCCATCCCTACCGAGGAGGTGAAAAAAGTATTAAGAGGGATGAAGAACTATTTCGCACCGGGACCAGATTGTATCAAAACCTTCTGATGGAAAAAGTTTTCTTCAACCCATTAGCATTTGGCCCGTATTTTCACCTCATATTTAAAGTCGAAAGAGCCGATTCCAGAGTGGTGCTAAAAACAGAGAACAACTGCATCTAGCCCTGGGGATTGTCGAACGATATACTAAGGAAATTGGAATGGAATTTGGGTTAGATAAATGCGCCAAGGTTTATTTGAAGCGAGGAAAACTTAATGGCATCCTCGAAGATCCTGAACTCTTTGATAGAAGCGCCATACGACACCTTTGCGCTGGAGAGACTTATACATACCTGGGCGTGCCACAGAGCCGCATTCAAGATGTGACATCTATAAAAGATACAAACGTCTCATCCAACAGATTTGGTCTTCCGAACTGTCGGCGAGGAACAAAGTATTTGCAAAGAACATGCTTGCCGTCTTAGTACTACTCTATTCATTTGGAGTAGTTCCATGGACGAAGAACGAGCTTAGATCCCTTGATATCGGGACAAGAAAGGTTATGCACATGACCAAAAGCATGCATCTTAAGTTTTCCGTTCCGCGACTGTACATCTCACGCCGTCAAGAGGGTCGCGGAATATTGCGTCGTCAGTGTCTTCACAACAGGATTATTCTGGGTACAGCACATAGCTTTTCTAATTGTCATACTATACGAGAGAGCATACAATTTCTTGCTTTTCTTTTGAAGACTGGACAATACTTTATAATAGTTCCAAATATATGGGAATGGTTGGAAGTACTTTGGAATATTTCAGAATACTTATAAATATCTACAAGAATTGGGAATATACACGAATATTGCTGGAATATTTCAGAATATTCTACAAATAATGTACGAGAAATTTCAAACTGGTCGACCACTGCATTTTAACAGAAACTAAATTGCCACGACTACTTTTTCCTAAACAAAAACTAACATTGCAGATAATCAAAGTTTAGAAGAAACGTGGCAAAAATTCTTTCGCTGCAATATTTTGTAACTCTAGAAGAAAGTGGTATGTCTTTGACAAAAAAAGGATATGCACTTTATAAGATTTACGCAAAATATATTGCAGGACTGTAACCTTGCAAATTTTTCAAAATACCCTTTCAGAAGCACTAGAAACGTACTTCACAAATTTGTTGAAGTTTTCAATTTATCTGTGCGTTGAAATAAAATTGCATAAGTTGAATTAGAATAGATAAATATAAGTATAGTATTATTTTCTAATTGGTACACACTAAAAATATTTCGTGAAATACCGAACTACGGCGTTTCTAAAAATTCAGTAACAAAGGCCCCTGTAAATACGAAGAAAAAATACGCATTATGAAAAGTGGAAAGTGCCAAAATGACATATTCGACCATTGTGAGCCTCATTTTAAACACCTCAAAGATGATTAGAAAATTCTCCGATAATAATATTAACTTATATAGCAAAAGGCTACATGCAATCATGATTCAATAATTGTATTATCAAATGAACTTACACAGTGCATGTCATATGCCGGATGGCAAGAGTATTTCCATAAGCATTCTCCAAAAATAAGGCTGAAATATCATAATAATAATAATTTTATAAACTATAACAATCGGTACTAATTTTATGTATCTGTCTACCAGTTAGAAATATTTTTGAACATCGAACTGTATCAAGAAGTTAACTACGAAATTCTTAATAATTAAAATAAATAAAAAATATTTACAACCGATACTTTAAAAAAACACACAGCTACTTATTTCTTGACATATATCAATTATTTCACCAGTCACGATTTTATGTATGCAATTCTTGAATGAAACTAATTTGTAACAAACAATTTAGTGACAGATTAAATAATTTTTGTTTAAATAACATAAATTTAGCACAAGTTGAACACAACATGAGCCTCCTCTTTTATTCGATGTAACTAATATAACTGCACTAATATAACTGAAAATCTGAAATATACCGTCCAATCAATAAGCCAGGACCACCATAATTCATAAGTTTGGCCATAATGAGATAATTATGTTTGAAAAAATATACAGGTATTCATCTCTTGCTGTGTAAGCGAACTAACACATAGAACGGAATATCTGCCTTTCAGGCGATTAAGAATGTTATTGTTTGAAGAAACACGGCGTATCGACGGCGGTAAAAAGGACAGGTCTCCTGACCTTTCAATTTTCTTCGTCAACCGAAAAACTCCCCTTTCAGCGTGAAGGCGAGTCATGTTCGACTCCTTTACTAGCTCGAAGGAGTTTAATTAATTCCGAACCGGACGAAACAGAGTCTTGGTTCGGCATTGATCAAAGAACGGAGAGCGACTGCACCGAGATACTTGGCGTTGAGTTCCTGGTGGCGGAAGCTTGTACGGAGACGGCGATCTGAAGCCGATGATGAGTGGGAGGAAGCCTTTCCGCAGACGGCAACCCGATATTGAAGAGCACTGTCTATCAATGGACACGAAAATATTCACGAAACTGAAACTAGGGCGAAAACAATGCAATCAAAGGCCAAAAAAAAATAACACTGTAAATTTATGGCAGGGGAGGAGATTACTACGGGATAAAGAAAGGAGAACTGCGTGATTAGAGGTGTGAATTTATTATATGGTTTTTTTCGATACACAGAGAAGCGTTACGCTGACCACGAATTCGGAAGACCGACTGACAGAAGCTCGGTCAATTCTGTGGAAAATAATTGGCGACTTTAAGCGCACTCTGCGATGGACAAGACCTTTGCCAAGCGTCCATGCGTTAGTGCATGTATACGTATACGCCCCTCCTTATATGTGTTGCATTTCAAAATAATTAACCAAAAAACGAAGAATAAAGACAAAATGAAGAAAATAAAAAGCGTAAAATGAGAAATAAAAGATAATTAGAATTCTATTTCTTATTTTTTGTGTCTCATTAACTTTATTTTGCCCTTATTTTTATGAAAAGAAATAAATCCATTACGATTGAACAAGTACATTAGAATTTTTATTTTTTTTATAAACAACTTTGATTTCCAGTTTACAAATTCTTCTTGACATATTATTTTAAATAATTGTGTAACTGTCACCAGTGCACCATACAGAAGACGTCAAGAAACAATTTACTTTGCGCCCATACGCGTGGCCCTCGCCGTTTTGCGTCAGCGCTATATGCGATGGGCAAGAGAACTAATTTGACTCCGCTCCTTGCCTCTCAACCACCCGCGCTAAGTTCTCAAAATTTGCCACTTTGATAAGAAGGGTTGTTCAGTTTTCAAACTCAATTATTAAAGTAGTTAAAATATAATTTACAATATTTATTATTTATACTACTCCGAACTATCCTTTGAACCTCTTATTCTAGTTGCTAAACTAAATATACCTGGAAACATTACATACTAGCGTATTCATCAAAACGAGCTCTCTTAATGAGTTCCTTCACTACTTTTTCATAATTTAAGAGATGTGCAAATGTGTGTTGATCAAAAATGCATTTGCACATTGAAACTAATGCAAATTTTTCTTTATAATTAGCCTCTTTCCAGGGGGAGCACTTACTTTACTCGTTTTCTAATATTTTATTTAATAAAAGTGGCATGATTCTATTATAATTTGAAACTGAAATTAACTGGGCCGCGTCACCCATATTACAAAATATATCAGCTACATATTGCTAAATTTGCGGGTTTTTTCATTTTCAATTATTTTACAAAAATACGTGCTGCGAGAGTCGGTTGAGATCTCCGGTTGATTTTCCCGTGCGCCTGAGAAAGAGGGAAGATAGAAGTACAGCGAGAGAATAGTAGTGCAGAGAAAAGAAACAGAGCGCGCGAAGAGCGAGAAATAAAATAGGTGTATGTGGCTCCAGCCTACAGCAATGTTTCTAGAGGCGAAAGCACGACGGTAGCACGTGATGACAGCGTGTTGGTGCTTGCACCGGAGACTTGTCCACCTTCGCAGGCTAATGGCATAAAGGGGCGGAAGGCCTGACAATGGACCACTTACTCTCAAGGGAAGGCAAGCTCGTCGTTTTCGAGCATAGGAAATTTCCTAAGCTGTCTCATTCGACCTTCATTTGATTTTCTGTAGGAAAATGTAGCGAGAAATTACGCTCACAGCTTCGTGGAATTTCCGAGGCTCTCAACTATGTACTTGACATACAACAAAACCATCGAAATCTTTGAAATCTTAGTGAATTATTTTTAAATCTTTCAAATTTTATACAACATTTGAAATCTGGTGTGCTGTACCCTTTTTAGAATTTTTGAAATCCTTTAAATCTTATAAATGGTTTAAAAGCCTTGTGAAATTGTTGTGAAATATTTTTAAACTAGGGATGTACACGCCCTTCTTGAATCGTTAAAATCTATCAAATCTTTGTAAAACGTTTAAAACTCTTTGTAAGCCGTATTTTATATTTTATTTGTTACGTCTCAGGGTTGAGACCAGCAGGGGGGAATTTTTTTCTTAATTTGAAATTTTCTGAAAATCCATTCCCAAGCGGTTGGGAAGGATTCACTAAAATGGATCCCTGTCCTATCAAGATAAGAAAATCGCCCGCACTCTGTAATTTCAAGTAAAGTAGGCTGGTAAGGTGAAGAGTAAGAAAATGAAATCAGCTATTTAATTTGATGACAGAACTTACTTTATTATAGACGAAACTGGTTCCCAGGATTTGAGAAGATGATCTTCCCTGGAGAAAATCGGTGATAAGATGAATGATTTAAAAACTTCCGGAGTTTCTCAAGCAGGGAGTTTTCCAGGCAAACGCAAATAATGGCCTGGTCACTAATCAAAGGATCCTCCACCCGAGAGAAATCGCGAGAGCGGAACGGTAACGCTTACACCGACAGAGGGCCAAAATAAGTTAAGAGCTTGACATAGAGAGCAATCGTTGACTCGGTTCTAACTCAGGCAAAGAGTCTGATATAGGAGAAGGTCTTCAACTGCAAAACCAAGTCCAGACCATGGTTGCTTGGAAGCTGAACTACAACTGACGTTTTCGCAACTTCCCATTTTAAAATTCGCTCTAGCTCATCGGAAAACGTCTCAAAGGGCTACGCCTTTCTCAACTCTCGACCAATTAAAAGAACGTGGGTGGATTTTGAAAGAAAAGTGGAAGGAAAGCTTCCTGGGTGGTGGAGATAGAACATTACTGTGAGACCTTGCCCTTATCGGTCAGCAGAATGTTCACAGGACCTGGATCCAAACGGCGCCTGGTTAGCAGATATCGCCATAAAGTCGAGTTGGGACTCGGAGTGTAGCGGCTTAGTTCAATAAGTTTATTACTCCTATTGTACAAGTGAGAAATTCGTCTACTCCTTTAAATCTTAAACGATGAAAAGTGTCCCTTCTTCATTGAAGGTTTATTAGTTAAGGTCCAGGGTTTTAAAAGACTATAGGATTGTACGTGATCGAATCAACGTTTTTGGGATTATGTTTATGCTGAGAGTTTTTGGGAAAATGGATAGAGAGTTTTGAAATTGGCAACCCTCGTTCGTTGGTATTTGCTTTCTACCGTGTAATAAAATTAGATAGATTTTGAAATTCAGAGAGTTTTCTGCAAGGCAGATGTTCTTCCAAAGCGTGAGAACCTGAAAGAACTTTACAATATCTCTAGGATCCTAAATGATAAAAAATAAAGGTAGGTCGAATGCCACGCCCGGGCGTAATATTATTTATATTCGTACATTCATTTTTTTCCGCACGAATTCTCTTTTCTGCAGCCAAATTTTGAATATAAGCGCTCATGTTTTCCGGAGGGAGATAAAAACTGCAGAAAACCAGTTCCGATTGCAGCCATTTGTTAAGATTTATAGACCAGGTAATGAATCAAAGCACATTTTGGACTGATCAATAAGAATATCCAGTCCATTTTTTCCTAATTTTACCGTTATATCCATACAAGTATGCGCTTTCTGTAAACAAATGAAGGAATAATATTTTTAATAAAATTGAATGTGTGTATTGTAAAATAGCGTGGTCTACAAAAATCGAAATTCTTTGGTTTTTTGGTATTGGCTCATTTTCTCAGCTTTTCGACAAGAGAAAAAGCGTGTTTTTTATGATCAGACAACTTTCAGTGATTCTACCTACTGCCTTGATTTTATCATTAAAAGTGTATTGGAAAAGCACTCAGTTTTATGAATATGAGCCTGGAATACGTATTCAAATTGGAAGTTAAGGGAGCGGGCAGAACTCTTAAATGCTGTCTGATCCGCACAAAAACCCATTTTCTCTTTTCGAGAATCTCAAAAAATTAGCCGTTACCCCAAAAGAAATTTGAATTTTTTTGAACACCTTATTAATCGTGGTTTTATGTCAAATGGTTCTAAATTATTTACTCAGGGATTGCAACTACAGAACTTTCAATTGCCGGTCGGGTGCGATGTTAGAAGATCTTTTTTCAGAAAAATAAAAAAATTTACTTTCCGTTTGGTCAAAAATGACGTTAATTATTGTCTGTTATCTGAAGAGTTAACTTGATCGATAATTTTGATTTTTATTTACATAGATTGTGGTATGGCCGGCATGGTATGGCCGGCATGATATCTCAAAAACCGTTTGATCGATTGCTTTGGAATTTGCAGGTTCGATTCAGCACATGTGTACGGATCGCCTAAACACGGATAATTAAAAATTTCCAAGCCGTTTTTTTTCATACGAAAATAATTTTAAAAAATCATAAAATTTGAAGAAAAAAAATTGAAACCCATGTCGATTACTTAATTTTCAATACTTTAAAAATATCGTAGTTCCAGCGATGGCTTCAATTTCATAAATTAAAATGCCGTTTGTTTTTTTTTTTTATTTAAAATAAGCCGTTCGCCCGTAATCATGCCGGCCATGGACACACTTTTTTTGACTTTTTTTGTATATTGTTATCGTTCGTAAAAAAATAGCTAAAAAAGGCAAAAAACGGGCCTTCATACGGGGCGACCCCCTTAATTGGAAAAGCACCCGAACGGCAATTGGAAGTTATGTGGTTCGATTCCCAGTGGAGCGATGTTAGAAGATCTTTTTTCAGAAAAATATAATTGTATAATATTGTGTAATTGTTTCAGAACCACACACACTATTTACCTTAATTTTATGGTTAACACGGGCCTTATTGACACATTTTTGCAATAATTTTTTTGTTTCCTTAACGTTCGTTTCGATTCCAGAATTAATCTCACAATGTTCAGTACTTCTTTTCTTTTCTTTTGCCTGAACAAGAAGTTCCTAAGTCACAAAGAAATATTGTAAATATATGCACAAATGTTATCATTTTTAATCTTTTAAATTCCTATAAATAATCACATACTTTAAAGCCATTAAAGATAAAGATGAAAATTTATTGATGCCAGGTATTTTTTACCAGGTAAGTAGTACATTATTTCGATATCAAATTTTTTGTCAAATTTATAATCCAGATTCCCAGGTGGAAAAATTATACATAGCGTAAAATACTAAACATAACTTGTATTTGTTTAATACATTATTTTATAACACAAGAAATGGTTCGCAGAGATATTTTTACTTTTTCTGTTTGTTTCGTTATTTCATTTTATTATTTAAAGCACATAAAAGTAAAATTAGAATGGTAATGTTCAACTGATAATACAGGAAATTCTTTAAGATAAATTTAAAGTACTTTTAATTGCAGAACAAAATTAAATGAATAGTTTTGATTCTCGTATTTTTATAAATATGTTTGGCGCTTTGCGTATTATGTTTCTTTAATATTCTTTATTTAGTCAATGAGCTTTTTATTTTTTATGACTTCACATACTTGAAAAAATAAATAAATTAATTAAAAAGCCTTAAACCTTTTTGACTTCTGATATTAGTTGCAGTACAACTAACTAAATTGTGACAATCTGTTAAAATTACAATTTTTGTATTTCAAGCAGCAGTAGAATCTTCAACATTCTGTATTAAACATTTTGAATTCTGTAATATTATCAATTCCTTAAAATTCCTAAGTTTATTAAAATCTCTTGAATCCTTGAATTCTGTATAACCCTGTATTTTCTTTGAATTCCCGGACTTGCTTCAATATGCTGAATTCCCTGAATTTCAGGAATATTCTAATTCTCTAAATTGCTTAAATTTCGTAAATTCTCTTAAATTTAATACATTCACAAAAAAATTTTGAATTTTTTATTTGTCTAAATTCCCGCATTCTTTTATTATTCAGAATTTTCTAAATTCTCTAAAAACTTAAATGTTCTAAATTTCCTAAATTCTTTGAATATTCGAAATTACTGAAATTCCTTGAAATCTCTGTATTTCTTGCATTGTCTGAATACTGTAAAATCCCTGAAATTCTTTGAAATATTTAAATATCGAAAATCCGAAAATTATCAGAAAGTTGAATATTCTCTGTTTCCTGAATTTCTGATTTTCTTAAATTTGATAAGTTCATACAATTTCTTTCAGTCTCTAAATTTTTTAAATTACTGAAATTCTTTAAATTCTCTTACTTTATAAAATTGTAAATATAAAAAAACACAAGAACTTTTCTCAATTTTCGGAATTCGTGAAATATTCTGAATTCTTCTTCAACCCTTTAATTATTCTTAATTCTTAGCATTATTCTGAAATCCTCACAAGGAGTTTAGGGAATTTAAACAAACTTAATGAATTCAGATGATTCTGATAATTTAGATGTACTAAAATATATATTAGGGAATTTGAAATTGCTTATTTTCAAAATAATTTAAGAAAGAAATAAATTTGCCATATGGTAGCGCAGTGATCAGTTTTCTAGCCGTATCTCTATTTAAATTTTCATAATTTTGATATGTTAAAAGTTTATCCCATTGCATTAAAACGATTGTGCAATTAAATCAGATAGGTCTCTTAATAGTGCAGTTTACGCGGTCTGAAGTTTTTTTTCCTTGACTTGGAAATCGGTCTACCAAAATTGCGCATTGCTTACATGACCTCAACTAGACAACACGCATGGATTACTAATTGGCTAGGCACAACGTATTGAAAATGATATAATTCTTAATACTGAGTAATGGTGAGAACTTTCTCATCATTCTGTAATCTGAACTCAATCATTGTAATCACATAAATTTCTGGTATTACTTTGTAATTCTAGCTCCAGAAGGAAAGCCATGGCAACGCAGGACAAAATCTGCAAAGGCTGCACTGACAAAATCATAAACGATTATAGTTCATGTGCTCTTTGTGGTATTTTTTAACATCCAGGCTGTGTAAATCAGGGCCGTAACCTTCCACAGGGGGTCTTCACCAAGTGCTGTGGACTGAGATCAAAACCACCTACAACTTTATCTAAAGATGAATGGGATGACATGTTGACAAAAAGGGTGACGGACTGTCTTCAGAAAAATAACAGCACTCTTAAGGATAATGTTATTAAAGAAGTTAATAACATTCTGCAGGAGAGCAGAAAAACGATGAAAGAGGAAATTAGGAAGCAAATAAAACAGAGCGTAACGTCAGTAGTCTCTTCTATCGAGAATGAACTCGAATGTGTGGATTTAACGGTCAATCAAAACATGGAGGAAGTCTCTAACTGAAGTGCAAGGGTAGGTTAAGTTGAGTCTATCACAAATGGGTGTCCGAATGGAAGATGTCACCAGAAGTGGGGGCGGGATAATTATATACGAATAATGAAGGTAACAACATCATTTCTCAATCTCTTATTGAAATAAGAAATAAGCAACTAAAGAATAAAAATAATATTGTTTTTGGCCTGATAGAAAACAGAATGCACGGGAATAAACAAATTCCAACTCAACCTGAATCTGATGATAACGTCGAAAATAGAACTGGTTCGATGCTAAAATCAAAAGACATAGAGTTCCTTAAAGTTGCATTTAATGATATTGAATCTCAACCAGTTTCAAGATGCCAGAGAGTGGGTTCATTTTCGCAGGATGCCAGCAGGCCCAGACCGATAAGAATCTCACTGGAATCCGAGGAGACAGCACTCAGACACATCAAAACATTCGAATTAATGCAAAACAGCCAATTTCCACTATCACTGGCAGATATTCAGATTCAAGCCGATCTTACAAAGATGCGGCAGGATTTATACAAAAGAGGATCAAACAGTCAACGAGAACGAGTCAAGAACGTGGAAACGAACCTACAGACGCAATAGCGACATGACCAACCGATGGTGGTGAAAAGGAGGAAACCAAGACAAGAGAGAGACAAAGCGAAGCAGCCAGCCCAATCATAATAAAATCGTCGCCATCTATAAGTGTGAGTGCAAGTAAATGTGAGGAAGTGTCGATTAGGGTATCAGCGAGAGTGTATTATCGAAATACTAGAGGTCTCAGCACAAAAATCGATAAGGTGATCTTCTTTAACGAGAGTCGTTTGTATCAAGGATCTATGAATCTGGTTTGATTCTCAACTATTATTTTTAAACCATATTGAACAGTTCAAGAAAATTGATACTCTAAAGGCAATGTACTTTGCTTTCATAAGGTCAAAGCTTGAATACGCTTCCTCTCTTTGGTGCCCTCAAAGGAAAAAATCAATTGAATAATTAGAGAAAGTCCAAAGAAGGTTTTTAAAGGCCCTAGCATGGAAGGTGGATGGGATGTATCCACCTAGAGAATGTGACTACGAACGGCTATGCGGTAGATTTGAGATATTAACGTTACAGGAAAGACATATAATACTGTCTGCAGTGTTCGGAATTAAAATAACAAGGGGTTTAATAGACTGCCCTGACTTACTGAGTTTGCTCAAGTTTAGGGTTCACAGAGTATCCTCTAGAAAGGGAGATATACTCTACTTTCAGGTTGCTAAAAAGACTAATAAATGTATGTCTCCAGTATACAGAATGTATAGGAATATTAATAAATTTTACGAAGAATGCAGCGACAATTCAAACATTTTTGATACGGCTCTCAAAATAATAAAAGATAAACTACAAACACATTGTGTAGATATAAGGCCTTTAGTAGATTAGTAATAGTTACCATACTGTACATACTAGGCAGTCTGATAAGTACCTGAAAATTCTAAGAGATGGCATTAGTATTCATTAATGTGAACCATTTTCGTCGAGCTTGATCCTTCAAATGACGCCTGTCAAAACTTCAGCCATTTATGTTTACGCATTTACAAGTTACAGCACTGAGAAGCGACTAACCTCCGAGTTTTTTTTAATATGGAAAAATCTGAGTTTCGAGTTTTGATCAAACACTACTATTTTCGCAAGAAAACGATATCCGAGACCAAGGCCAAGCTGGATAAGTATTACCCGGACTCTGCACCGTCGATTGGAACGATTCATAAGTGGTTTAGCGAGTTTCGTTGTGGCCGCACGAGCACAGTTGATGCTGAACGATCTGGGCGCCCAAAAGAGGTCACTACGCCAGAAAATGTCGAAAAAATCCATGATATGGTGTTGAATGATCCCAAAGTAAAATTGAGAGAGGCAGCTAATGCTGTAGGCATATCATTGGAACGTGTGGGCAATATCGTGCATTCAGTTTTGGGCATGAAGAAGCCCTGCGCGCGATGGTTGCTGCGTTTGCTCACAGTGGACCAAAAAAGAATTCGTGTGACAACTTCCCAGCAGAATTTGGCATTATTTTCGCGTAAGCCGACCGAGTTTTTGCGCCGATTCATAACCATGGATGAAACCTGGATCGACTACTACACTCCTGAGTCAACGCAACAGGCAAAAGAGTGGGTTCTACCAGGCCAAAGAGCTTCGAAGCGTCCAAAAACGCAACAATGGGTCGGAAAGGTTATGGCCTCCGTATTTTGGGATGCACATGGCATAATATTCGTGGACTATCTTGAAAAAGGTAAAACCATAACCGGAGCATACTATTCATCATTATTGGACCGATTGAAAATCGAAATCGCCGAAAAACGACCGCATTTGAAGAAGAAAAACCCGCTTTATAATCAGGACAATGCGCCTGTTCATTTATGCTTAGTTGCACAAGCAAAATTGCATGAAATCGGCTTCGAATTGGTTCCTCAGCCACCGTATTCACCAGACCTGGCCCCCAGGGACTATTACTGAGGATTGACCATTACTGAGGATTGACCATTACCTCAAATGAGGAGCTCATAGCTGAAACTGAGGCGTATTTTGGAGACCTTCCGATCGAGTACTTTTCGGACGGTATCAAAAAGTTAGAAAATCGTTGGACTCACTGTATGGACCTAAAAGGAGAGTATGTTGAAAAATAAAACCGACTTTGGCCAAAAAAACGTCTCCGTGTTTCATTTTTCAGGGACTTATCAGACTGCCTCGTATGATATGCTAAACTTCTTGTGATCTGCGCACATCCAAATATTATTTAAACATTATTATTAAACTTGTGTTAAAATATCAGATATTATAATATCAGATATATATTTTAAGTGTTAAGAAATAAATAACCAGGGACCTGTATTATGCATAAAGTAAATATAATTTTTCCGCCTAGATTATTTGCATAAATATTACAATTATATATTTTTCAGAAATCAAATGTGTTTTGGGTAAGTTGATTTTTCATCTTTGGCATTTCAGGCATTACATTCTAAAATGATTTTAAGGAATTAAATGTTGTTTTTGCCAACTGACCTGGAATGAATTTTTCGTTGGGACAATATAGTCTTTTATTTTCTTAACATATTTTTTATGTAACTTATCCAGATCATTTTTAAAAGTTGCATGGACTACCTGTAAAATTAGAAAATAATGATAGAAGAGCACTATTATTAAGTTTTCTAGCGTTTGTGAAAACCTGAAGCCCGATAGGATCTTCATAATTGTCAGGTTTTTAATTTTTAATTCTTGTTTGTCTTGATATTTTAGTAAAAAACAATCAGAGAAATTTCGTCTTTTGTCAAAAGGATGCTTATTAAGCGTATTAAAAATTAAAAATTTTTTTATTTATTCTTTAATTATATAGCTGAAAGCCCACGGCATCAAAAATATACATATCAATTGAAAATATGGTAGTCCAAAAGTGCATTCTAAGTTTTTTCTTTAAATTTTCATGCATATCGTCTTTAAGTTTGTTCAAATTCATGAAAAAATAAAAATTAATTTATCTATATAAATTTTCCATTTAAAAAAGTACGTTTTTGGAAATATAATACAGAATTGTCGATAGCAAGTGAATCGAGTATAAAATTAGCATTTCTCTTTACAATTAGCCATAGATATAATTTATAGAATTCGCAGAATTCGAGGGATCCATAAATTCCGTGACTCCCTTGAATTACTTGAATTTTTTGAATTGATGAAATTCTATGAATTCCTTGAATTTCGTGAATTTGCTTCAATTCTATGAATTCATTAAATTGAAAATAAAATTTTATGAGTTTCTTAAATTTCATCATATATTTGAACTCCATGAAATCCTATAATTTCGTGAAATATCGAAATTTCGTGAAATCCGTGAATTCTTTGAATTCATAGAATTACCTGAATCCAGATATTCAAGAAAATTTTGAGGGTTTTAATGATTTCAATGGAGCTAAAAGAATTTCAAAAATTCGAAAGCATTAAAAGCAATCAAAGCAATTCGCAAAAATTAAAACCAGGTTTTTCTAACATTTAGGTGTCCAATTGATTTTGGATTCGAAGACTTCGAGCACCCGAAACATTTCGAATACCCGACACAACTCGAGCTTTTGCAAACTTCAAAAACATCAATTTTTTCGGAATATTAGTAATAATAAATTGTTTAAATAATTATTTTGATTAGCTAACATTACATACCATCTAATTAAGTACAAAAGTAAATAAGTCAATATTTTAATTTAAAAACTGCAACTATCGAGCATTAATGTAGGAGGAGAGAGACATAAGAAGAATAATTTCTTTTAAAAAATTTAAATAATTGTCAGATTGCATCAATTATTACACCACTTCATGCGAAAAATGCACAATAAGTGAAATATTTCAGAAAAATAGCAACATTCTAAAATTATTCAAAAAAATATTATCATAAATTATAACTGAAAAGTGGATAAAAAGTGGAAAATAAAAAAAAACAGAAAATTTAGAGAATTATATTAAGATGATATGGTTATAAATTATAATAAATAGTATAAACAATTACTTCTCTTAAATTCAATTCATTATTGCTTGGCTCTAATTAAGCAGTTGAGAATTAATGGGAAATGTTGGGGGCAACTGTGACTTTCTATCTCTATTCTAAAAGAAAAATGCTAGAAACAATAATACATTGCTTAAAAAAACGTATGTTAACATTAAATTATCAGTAGCGTATAGAATATTATGTAATGGAATAAATTAGTATTTTTAAAAGCACAAAAAAGTGATAATTATTGTCGAAAACACGCAAAAGCCAATTTTTCACAAGTGTTTTTTCTGGATTCTACAAAACAGACTTATAGGGTTCTTATTTAGAAAAAGAATTTTTTTTATTCATATGCTATGACTAATTGTAAACATAAATTTTGTGTTTCCACTCGATTAACTTTCTATTCACGATTCTGAACAAAATTGTCGATAAAATTAACAAAAACCTCTTCTTGTTAAGGGAAAGACCTGTTAAACTTCGCGGGTCTTGCGGACCCTGTAAATATAATTGTGACTAACATCTATTTGTTGTGGATTTTAATAAAAGTGGGAGGCGAAACCCATGAAAATGCGAAATATCAATTTCAAACCATCCTAATGAACCAACATTTAATATATTTTTCTTGCAATAATTTAAAATAGCCATTTTTATTAGAAATCTATAAAAATAAATCTTATAAGTAACTTACTTGAAAGGTAAATAATGCGAGTAAATAAGAAAAGATGGCCAACCTCATTTCTGAAAAATTCCTTTAAATACTATTTACCAGAAAGTTAAACTAAATTTTCGTCCCCTTAATGCGTGAAATGTCTTCTGATACTAGCTAAGTATCTATTATCGTAACAGTATGTTTTTTTTTCGTTTCGAAATATCAATATTTATGTTATGACATATTGTTTTTGACACAGAGTGCATCCGCAAAAAGTGACTTTATTAAACAGTTAAAAAAATATGAAGCAATCCTATTCATGGTCTTCTGTCAAGTGAAGGTCAAAATGTGGAAAAACGATTGAATCGGCATTACCTATTACTTTAGGACGTTTTTGGGGTCTCTATATCCGAATTCGAGATCATTTTCACCTTACCATGTCAGGATAAAGCTCATCCAACTAACTTCGATCAGGCCCCTCTCCACTCCTCTCTCAGTTACATCGCCTCTCACAACATCACCATAACCACTGAAAAGAACGCGCCTTTTAGATCTACAAAAAACGCGTACACTTTCGCACCCTTTTTAGCAATTCGCCACCACGTGCTACAAGGCGTAAATATTGTCGATAGTACTCCTTCTCTCCCTAAAGCCCGCCCGGGTCTCTTGCGAAATCCCACTATAATTTTTCTGCCTCTCCTCATCATTTTTTTTATACGGCGGTAGGATCAACCCCTCCATCCAACCTTTTGGGAATCCCTCCCCCTCTATACTCTTTTCACTACCTTATTTGCTTTTCTATCTCCTTGTCACTCAGCTCCTCTCCATCTACCTCCCTCGTTCTTCTAATCCCCTTATCCCTGTTACTTGCATATGATCCCTAAAATGAAACTTAAAAAAATACTTCTCAACTCCTCTTCCGGCTGTTTCTCCCTTTTCTGTTCTTTTTTCTTACACTTAAACTAAATTCCTTCCTGTGCTTCCTTTTTATGTTTCTTATTATATTTTCACATTCCCTATTCTACCTTGGCTTCAGTATCCCTTTCTTCTTCTTTCTATATACCTTCTTTTGCACACATCATTTCACTTTCTTTTTCAGATCCTCTGATATTTCGTCCACCGATTTTGTCTCAAAGCTTAGCTTTTCCAACTGCTCCTAGTACTTTTTTATCGCCTCCTTTATCGAGAAGACATTTAAGTCTTCTGGGAGCAAGTATATTTTTCCAGAGGAAACTTTTGCAAACTCCAGGAGAGGAGTGTCAAACTATTACTGCTGACGAAGTGAAGAAAGTTATCGCTGTACTAAAAACTTTTCGGCGTCAGGACCAGATAAAATCAAAATTTTTCGATAGAAGAAGTTCACTTCTACGCACAAACATCTAGCTCGCATATTTACTAATATCTTAAACGGAGAAAGACCCATCCCACAGTGGTTAAACTGAAGGACGCACGGTACTGATCCCTAAGACCGGAGATTTGTCAAGTCCAAAGAACTACCGGACCAAAGCTTGTTTAAACACCAGCTACAAGCTAATCACTGGCATCCTTAAAGAGAGGATATGAATATCTATCTAGCCGGTATTGAGTGCAATAGTTGAACATCGCGGATGCAAGAGAGGACTGGCTGATTGCAGAGAGAACATGTTAATAGACGGGTGTATTACCCAGGATTTCATCAGGTATCGACGCAATCTGCCTATGGCTTGGATTGACTACTGAAAGGCATTTGATAACACGATCCATGAACTACTTGTTTAGCTCCTTGAGTGTCTGGAGGTACGCCCAAAAATATAAAGATGTATGAAACAGCTTATGCTCTTGTGGCGGACAAGATTTTTCATAACATCTGACAAAAGAAAAGTAACTACAAGTAATGTCACATATAAGGGGGGGAGGGGGTCTTTGGAGGAAATTCTTCAATTCCGATACCTTTCTGCATCTCCCTCTTGCCTTTATCAATTGTGTTCCGCCGCAAAAGCTGTGTTTAATTAATAATGAAGTGAGACATGTGCACTGAGAAGTAAGCGTAATATTTTTTCCTTGTGAATACCATTATAGAATAGCTGCTCAATGACAAATACTATGGAATAGTAATAATATTCTGCGCTTCCAGTGAGCGAAGAGTGAATGGTGTTTAACGTTTATTTTTACTGCATAAAAAAAGGTATGTTATTAATAGGCAGGGTATGTTTTAAATAAAGTGAATAAAATATTACATGCGCAAACTTTAAATTGACATTGCCTATATTTACAAACAGCGACTAAGGCAAACAGGTGAATCTGAACATGACGGCTTGAAGTTTCGAACGCAACCATGTGAACACTCATAAACTTGATCCGAAGATGCACGGACTTGGCCGAATGGCCGATCCGAATGCAACTTTAAAGGCGCGAAATATGAAAATACCCCTGTATAATGTCTTCTCTCCTGCTAATGTGCAATTCGGGTAGAATTCAACTGTCCATGTATGTAAGCCCCAGCGTACCCTGTATAAATTGGTTGTTGACGTTATATCCATTTCATCCATTATGCCATCACATTGCTTTGGCTCCTCTTTTTTAAAGTTGCTAACTTTTATTTCAAGAAATTTAAAAACATTATCACTTATACATGGCTCAAATTTAAACCCTTCTTTTTTCTTGTTCAATCCCCTCAATTCTGGTAAAGGGTTATTTTGCTTCGAGAGTTCTTCATAATCAGAAGATCCGCAAGCAAAACGCAGGTTCGCTGAATTTGATCATAATTTCAAAATGAATTTGAACGATGACGTATACAGTTTGTCATATCTACTCGTTGCATTAAGCGTTCGTTTTCACGTTTTGCTGCACTGGAGTTTTTTATATTAAGTTTGTACAGCTTTATTAGTTCTTACTTGTCTTGCGATAATACTAGATTTTTTTTAAGTAATCTATGTAGTGGATTACGTTGCTTAGGATCATCTTCCAATGCTTCTTTAACTTTATTAATCAAATCGCTTGCAGAATCCAAGAAGTCTTGTGTCTCTTTCTCAATATCTGTAGAGAATATCTAAACAAATATTGTTTTACTTCAAGTAATATGATTGAAAAAAAACTTTATGACAACTGAATTTCCGTAGCAATTTTAATTTGGAATTAGATTTTGGATCAACTTATATCTTGAACCAACATTTTCAAATTCACCATTTTTATTTTGTTTAGAAGAATTGATAATTTAGAAAAAAACTTAGAAATAAACACGTTTTAAAATAAATTTCTGAATTAATAGTTTTCTGAAAATTTTTCAATAAAACTCTTTTTGAAAAAAACTCCGGAATAAACTAATTTAGAAACACAATTTAAAAAAAGAACTTTATATTTCATTTTATTAATGTATTTACAAAAATTAACCACTTTAAATAAAACTTTTGGAAATAAAAACCTTGTGAAAACAATTCCTGAAATTATCCCCTTTTCAACACAATTTCCGAAACACGCCCTTTTCAAAAAACCTTTGTGAAATTATCCCTTTTTGAACAAAATTTCTTAAATTAAAACCTTCTTTAAAAAATGTTGGAAAAATAAGGTTCGAACAGAATCCTCACAAGAAAAACCTTTTGAACAACATTTATAAAATGAACAGTTTTTTATTTAATTAATTTATTTACAAAAACTAAGCATTTAAAAAAAAACGTTAGCAATAAATCCTTTTTGAAAAAAGTTTCTGAAATAATTCTTTTTTCAACAAGATTTTTCCAAATTAGATCTCCTTGCGAAAATTCCTGTAATAATTAGTTTTTTAATCAATTTTTTTGAATTGAAACATTTTTCAAAACAATGTCTGAAAAACAAAAACTTCGTGAACAAAATTTAAAAAAAAATCTTCAAAAAAAAGTTGCGAAAGAAACCTTGTTTGCAATTACTTTTTCCAACCGCACTGTTTTTAAAAAAAGACAGAAACTTGCATATATGTAAATATATTATTCTTAAGAGATAAAAAAAGTTACTACAAGCGATATTATTGAAAAATAAGTTTATAATAACAACATTTTGGTAATAAAATAACTTAGGAAAGTAGTATGCATTACTATAAATAAAAAACATTTATTTGAGTACATACTACAATCACATAATGGGACAGTATTCGCGATCTTCATTGCTGTTAATACAAAGCAATCGATCTGAGTTTTCAATATTTAATCATTAAATACATAATAACATAACTGGTATTGTTTATTTCGGTCTCTTTTGAAATTGTCACCTCAAAGTTATAAAACGTTCGGGTGTTAAAAAATCGGAAATATAAAAGATTATATACTTAATTAGATTCATTGGGAACGCTAAAGACTCAAGAGTATTTCGATGAAAAAACCAACACGATCCGATGACACAGGCCTGCAAATAATGAGGTCTTGTCAGTTGTTAGAAAGTCGAGGGTCATTTCCGAAGTAATTTTTTATGGAGAATCTGAATCCGAGGTCAAAATTTGTTTGAAAATTAAATTACTTGGTTATAATTTAAGATAATTTGTTAAAAATAGTTTTTTATTTTCGTTTAAAGATTCATTACTTAAGTTGAAAATTTAACAATACCTTTTAAATAAAATCAATATTCTTGGTTGTAAAATCGTCCTTTGTTTTAAATTAAAATTTTGGATTGAAAATTGATCTTTTCCAGTCAAAAAGTATAATTTTTGCTTAACTAAACTTAACTTTTTTTATTTCAAAATAAAATTTTGGCAGTTGCAAAATCAACTACTTGCTTTAAATTTAAGCTCATTTTTTTACTCTTTTTTTTTGTTGATTGAAGATTCATAAATTTAGCTGAAAATTCATATTCTAGAATCTTGAATTCATACCTTTTGTAGAAAAATTCATCCTTTTGTCTTTAAATGCTTCTAGTTTAGGCGAAAATTAAATTGTTTGTTTGAAATTTCACTATTTTGCTAAAAATTCGTTTTTTTTAAATTAAACTACTTAAATTGAACTACTTGGAACTCCAACTTCTGAGTTGCAACTTGAATTACTATGTTAAGAAAAAATAAAAAGTTGAGAAAAAATTTATGATTCTTGGTGAATTTTATTTTGTTAATAATTCTTCTATTTCGTCGGAAAAACCAACTCTTTTATTACAAGATATTTTTTAGTTAAAAAGTAATCTATTTTGTTGGTAATGCATTATATTTCGACTTAAACTCTTCGGAATGTCAAGTTCTCTATATTACATTCAATATGGTATTTACATTAATTCTATTTCAAAGAACTTATTTTCCCATTTTTGTAAACAATCACCCTATGTTCTCTAATTTGAAAGTATTTTTGGCTGTTCTACTTTTCAGGGAAACGAAGGAGGTCAGAATACGGTTTTTGACCAGAAGGGACTGTAACTCAAAGAAAGCCCAAATTTAACAATAGTTAAGTAGTTCATGGATGGCTTCTTAGTATATAGAGAAAAATTATTGGAAAATCAAACACGTGGAGCACTGACGAAAGGAATAATACCAATCGAATATATTACAACGCTACTGAAGGCTGGTGATCTTCTCAACATGAAAACAAAAAACACAAACGCAAGACGAATCTCTTGATTCCAGTTGACAAAAGGTATGCACACGGAAAATCTAAGGGTCATGTTTCAGGCTACGAATGGATACTGGGCGTTTGGAATGCTAGGGGGGTAAATGATCTCAAGGTAAAAGAATTGCGTGAAACTATAGACGTGAGGAAACTAGATGTTTTATGTGTGCCTGAAACAAAGAAAAAAAACGAAACTAAAGACATAAAAAAACGGCGTTTGAAAGGCGGATTTGAAATATGGTCAGGAGTAGACAGTGAATCACATGGTAAACAAGGAGGAGGTCTGATTTTGAATGAAAGAGCAAAGCAGCATCTCGGAGACCATGATTTTGTATCTCCCAGACTGCTGTGGGCTAGAATGAAAGTAGGAATCAGAAGACTATTTATCATAGCATGCTACACGCCAGTTGATAGTGATCCTAGAGAAGTAAAAGACGCCTTCTGGGACACTTTAAATGACACAATAAACATTTGCGAACATAGAGCAAGAATAACTCTACTAGGAGACAGGAACGTTTGGGTGGGCATCCAAAATCAGGATAATGAAAGAATACTATGTAATTTTGGGGATCCAAGAACAAACTATAACGGAGATAAATTAGATTGTCTATGCTTAGAAAGGGGTATGTTTATTACCAATACTTGGTTTAGAGATGAAATGATCCACATGTTACCCTGGTCTAACGGATGAAGAAAAGAGAGAAGCAAGAAAACAAAACAAACGCGAATCAAAATTTAAAACCTACAGAAATCGGATGTGCGAATAGATTTCCAAAATAAGATAATCGAAAGCATAGATAGGGCAACATGGGAGGACCGTATAAAAAACAAAAATATAGAGGGCGCCTGGACAAAGTTACGGGATATCCTTGTTAGATGTACGATCGAAGTGTGTGGTACCGCAGTTGTAGGAAGAATGTATGGTGATGCGTGGTGGAACGATGAAATTCAAACTGCTCAAAAGGCAAAGAGAGAAGCGTACAGGAGAAATTTGAACATCGCAGGTCTTAGCAATCAGGAAAGAAATATACGTGGAAATGATTATAGACACGAAAACAGGATACTCAAACGATTAGTTAACCTTCCGCTTGTCGCATGTGTTTTATACACACGGATTGTCGCATGGACCTGTGAGGTGCATATTCACTTTTCGATAGTTCACTGCTGTTTTATTGG
>NC_046657.1:10816831-10851761 GCF_010883055.1 Belonocnema kinseyi | reverse complement strand
TCGTGTGACAACTTCCCAGCAGAATTTGGCATTATTTTCGCGTAAGCCGACCGAGTTTTTGCGCCGATTCATAACTATGGATGAAACCTGGATCCACTACTATACTCCTGAGTCAACGCAACAGGCAAAACAGTAGGTTCCACTGGGCCAAAGTGTTCCGAAGCGTCCAAAAATGCAACAATGGGTCGGAAAGGTTATGGCCTCCGTATTTTGGGATGCACATGGCATAATATTCGTGGACTATCTTGAAAAAGGTAAAACCATAACCGGAGCATACTATTCATCATTATTGGACCGATTGAAAATCGAAATCGCCGAAAAACACCGCATTTGAAGAAGAAAAAACCGCTTTATCATCACGACAATGCGCCTGTTCATTCATGCTTAGTTGAGCAAGCAAAATTGCATGAAATCAGCTTCGAATTGGTTCCTCAGCCACCGTATTCACCAGACCTAGCCCCCAGCGACTATTACTTGTTCCCTAACCCTACAGAGGGATTAGCTTCTTAAGCACCGCAAGTAAAATATATTCAAAAATACTTATTTTTAGGGTAATGAAAATAACAGAAGCATAGATTTGGGAAGTCCAAAGTGGTTTTATGCCAGGAAGGTCATGTACAGATCAGATATTTAGCTTAAGGCAAATAACAGAAAAAAGTTTGAGAGTAGGAAAAAAGTTTTCTGTGCATTTGTTGACCTAGAAAAAACTTTTGGCAAGGTAAATAGAAGTAAACTTTGGGAAGTCCTAAAAGGGTATGAAGTCAATGGATGGCTCCTATAAGCTATAAAAACAATATATACGGGTAGCAAAGCGAGTGTAAGGGTGAATGAGAAATTGACTGACTGTTTCGATATTATTCAAGGAGCTTGACAAGAATGCGTTATGTCTTCAAGGTTATTTATATTATTTATGGACAAGTGTTTCAGAATGTCTCTTTTCGACGAAGAGGGTGTGGATCTCGAAACATTAAGTGTACGTGGGTTAGCGTTCGTAAATGATAAGGTTGTTATGGCAGAGTCAATCAAAAACTTACAAAGAATGTTTAATAAAGTAGATGCAAGCATGAAGAGCATGGGGTTTACAATTAAGGCAAATAAAACAAAAACTATGGTGTTCGAAGGAAAGAGTGAGAAAACACTATGCAATATTTTATTTAATGATGAGAGAATTGAAAAAGTTGATAAGTTCTTATACCTTGGTAGCTTATTTAATAAGACGGGAAGATATAAGATGAATTAGATAGACGCATAAACGAAGATAAGAAGGTTATTGGTAGAACAGGGCCCCTTATCAGAAGTACAAATATATCAAATAAATCTAAAATGGCAATACATAATTCTATATTTGTACTGACTGCACTATACGTTAGCGAGACATGGAATTATCAAGAAAAAGATAAGAGTAAAATTAACGCAATTGACATGAGATTCATGCGCATAATATGCGGGAAATCTCTGATCGACAAAGTAAGTAACGAGATAATTTAAAAAGAATGTGGTGCAGAAGAGACGCTAGTAGAACTATCCCCATATTCCCCACATTACTCCTTTCCCCACCGAGTAAGTCACGCCTACCCTAAAAGGGAAATGGCTTAATGGTGTAATAATAATAAAATAAAAAGGATAGTGTAATATTTGGAAAATATATTTATTTGACACACAAACTCGTAAGTTAAACTATGCATAACAACTGTACACGTCTATATCTACTCTGCAAATCAACATTAATTTTGTCAGCCGCCCAAATTTTCTGTTGTCGATGGTAACATTTCATAGATCCATTTTACTTGACTTCCTGTATAGCCTAAACGTCTAAGTGAATTAAAAAGCAAGTAGTTCCCTGGCATCACACCTGATGATACGGCTAAGGCCACATCGTAGTTCCCCCCAGGTGCTGCGTAAACTCCTGCGTATCTTTCATTCGATGTAATAGGAAAGAGATTAAATTTCTCTTTTCTTCCATCTGGGGTAAGAAACTTAACGTAATAGATCTGTCTGGCATGAAAGTAGCTAGCTCTCGCTACAATGACTCGTGGGTGTACTACAATGCCCAAGCCGGCAATAGTCTTGCCTGTCTTAATATCGAGCCATAAGGGAGTTTCGTAGGGACGATGAGGATCCGGCGAATTTGAACTTGAGGAATTTGAACTTGACGAATTTGAGTTTGGCCAATCTGAACCTCTCGAAGAAGATGCACGCTTTTGACGAATTAAAGGATCCGGTAATGAATCTGCAAGAATGAAAAAAATGTATTATTAGTATTTTTTTCTATCATAATAAATTGTTGACTTGAGTTCAAAATTATTAACTCAACTATATTCTAAGTTTACTCAATATTAGCCATCTTAGTTTTTGTTATTCTCTTTACAATGCAAAGAATTAAATTTGTATTTATTCCTTTCTTTTCTAGAAATCTTTCATAACATATTCAGTTTGCGTTGAGAAATTATCGCTTCACCGTCAGCATCCTGAGCGAGTGCGCTGAAGAGAAATGTCTGACCATATCGACTCACGACGTTGCATCACTTAGGCCAGTGGAATTAGAAATCAAAATCCAGACAATTGACAAAAATTCCGAAAAATTCAAATCATATTGCAAACTTGAGTGAGTAATAGGAAAATCAGTCTCTTATTATTTTCTTTATTACTCCCAGTCAAGATACTAAGGGTTTTGTAAAATTTTGTTTCCTTTTTTCCATTGAGAAGAGAATATTGTTTGATTTGCAAAATTAAATACATAACGAAAGTTTTAAAATTATTATACATTTTTTGCAATTTGACTCCTGAAATTCCAGCAAAAGTTGCGTTTTTGGGTAGATAATGTTAGAACTGTCGGGATTCTAAAATTATCGC
Organism: Belonocnema kinseyi; assembly: GCF_010883055.1. NCBI lineage: Eukaryota > Metazoa > Arthropoda > Insecta > Hymenoptera > Cynipidae > Belonocnema > Belonocnema kinseyi. The sequence continues at coordinate 10,848,908 of NC_046657.1, read as the reverse complement.
AAAGCGATGCAGGCCGACAATCATATTAAAATTGCAAATAAACAAATTAGTAACTTTTGCAAACTAGTCAAACATAAAAAATGTTGTCTATGTTTCTTTCCATTGAAAAGAGGCTATTATATGATTTGAAAAACTGTATGCATAATGCCAAGTATAGTCTTTTTTTATTAATATAACATTTTTTGATACTCGACTCATAAAATTCCTGCGATTAATACAAATGTTTCTTTTTTGGATAGCAAAGTTGGAACTGTCGAAATCTAAAAAATATTAAATTTTCAAAATGTTGCACGACGGGCAACACTATTAAAATCGAAATTAAACCAATTAGATACTTTTTAAGACTAGCCAAAAAATAAAAACATTTCGAAAATCGTACTAAGTGATAATTAACTTAGTCCTAACTTCATATTAGATTTGCAAACTGTTGACTGCTTGGAAACATTGATAACGATAAACGAATTTATACACCAGAAACTTGTAAGACCGGTCTTTGTTACTTCGGTCTCAGCGTGCGCACACTTACAGCGTACTGCTTTTCGGTATACCTGCTTTCTACCTCAGTTGTTTTTAAATTCGTACAGAGCCTAGAGCTGTATGGTCGTACCAGTTTCTGGTGCATTTTCTTAAGTTGTTCCCCAGATAAAATTCTCAAGGTGCTCAAAAAAAACAGGAATTCAAATAAAAGAATTAATGAAAATAATCGTTTTCTTTAATGTCAAGAAAAAAACACTTACAAAACAGAGAAGATCCAGAAAAAATCAAAAACCGTGTAATGGTTCTTTGAGTAAAGTCCTAAAGCTTTGGTTGCATTCCCTATTAAAAAAAAATATGACAAAAAAAATATAGCTTAATTATTTTCCGGGGATCAATTGTCGTAAATTATAGAAATATTTTGCTGTAGAAACCGTACGTCAACTTATTCGGTAATTTTAATATTTGTGTGATAATGCAGAACACCCCCTCGAAGTTGGCCACCCATCGGAAGTACAGATTTTACCATTTTCTTTTTGCAAACTTTTTTACGTCGTTTGTGCTATTTGAAAATTCAATACTTTCGAACGCTTGTACGTCTTTTGTACTTTTTGTCCATTCATTATTTTTGTTTGTTCCTTCTTAAATTCCCAGCTAAGGACAAATCAAAATTTAGTGTCATCCGCGCGAAATTATAATTAGAATTTTTTATGTTCAAAATTATACTGTTTTTCAGGAAATTAACATTTTTAGTTTGAAAATTGAACACTTTCATAGAAAATTATACTGTCTGGTTTAAACTTTATAGTCTATATTGTATTAGTCAAAAATAAAAGTATTTGGAAGAAAATTCATGTATTTTTTTTAAAGTCGCTTTTTGGGTAGAAAAGTATTCTTTTCTGGTAATTACAATTTACTACTTTATGGATAATTGTAATTATTTAACAATTATTGTTTTTTGTAAAGAATCATAAACAAAAAAATTTTGTTAAAATTATTTTAAATAAGAGCGCCAACGGCGAAGAATCCAATAAATTCTCGCAAAAGGATCATTAATTAAAAAGGATTTATTAATTAATTATTAATGATTAATTATTGATTATTGATTATTGATTATTGATTATTGATTATTAATTATTAATTATTAATTTATTAATTAATTATTTATTTATTCTTGGTTATGTAGGCACAAATCCACTTCCTTCGAACTATTTGTCTGATAATTTATATACCAAAAATTAATTTGATTGTACAATAAATAGCAATATATCACTCTAAAATATTTTCGTATATTTCAAAGTCGATAAAATTATTCAAATATCACCATGCCTTATATATTATTGTTGAAACATATTGCAAAGACATTTGTGTTTATATGAATAAAGATAATGCAGGGGATGTTAGATTGTCTGTCAACCAACAAGAACAAATTAAAATTCCACTAGAACAATTTAAAAAATAGTTGAGTGTTCATTCAAACAAGATGCCAGTTGAAGTTTTATCCAAAAAAGATTCTAGTAGACTTTTCAGGATTAAAATATGAATTTGTTAACCAAAATTAAGTTTCTACAAACAAAAAATCTCATTTTCGATCGAAAAGTACCAATTTTTTCAACCAACGGGACGAATTTTGAACAAAAGAGTTAAATAGTTTCTTATAAAACAGATGAACTACGAAACAACTTTTAAAAAATAGTTAAACTTTTATCCAAAGAATAATTCAGTTCGCTTTAGAACACCAAAATAAGAATTGTAAGCAATAAGTTAATTTCATGCTTAATAGTCGTGCTCTTAACCAAAAAGTATTACTTTTTAACAAGATGGTTACATTTTCAACCAAACAGTTGCAATTTTAGCCAAGAAACATGTAATATTTCTACTAAAAAAGATAACTTTTATTTTTTTCAACAAAGTTTTAAAAAAAAGAGTTAAATTTTTATTCATATTATAATTGACTTTTCAACACCAAAATACAAATTTTAAACAAAAAGTAAATTTTCAACAAAATAGTTGAATTTCTATCCAAGAAAGATGCAATATTTTTATTACAAAGGTTGAACTTTCAAATGAAAAAAAAATTTCAGAAAGAATATTTTTTATCGAACAAAGATTCCAGTTAACTTATCAACAACCAAATATAATTTTTAAACGAAAGTTTACTGTTTTAAGAAAATGTTTAGATATTAAACGCAAAAAGACGAATTTTCAACAACAAAGTTGAATTTGGAACCAAAGAGGATGAATTTTTAAGAAAATTGTTAAATTTTCCACCTGAATAATAAAATTTATAACTAGAAAGGTATGCGTGTTTGCAAAAATTATGTACTTGAGCTTTTACGTAATTGAAGTACGATCCCTAATGTGGTTAACTGCAATTTTAATATTACTGTCGGCCGCCGAGAAACGTTTTGTAATTTTGATAATTTTTGGATCTTGACATTTCTAACATTTTATACCCGCAGGCGCAAACTACGCAATTTTACCAGAGATTTTAGGAATGGAATTGCAAAAAGTTTGACAATTATTAATGAAACGATAATTTCCTTTATGTATTTTTTTTGCAAATCATACAGTAATCTCTTCTCAATGGGCCTGAGAAACAGAAACAACATTTTGCAAAAACTTTTAGTATTTTCGCTAGGGAGTGATTAACAAAATAATAATTTGTTTATAATGAATCATGTCGCATCTCTAACATTTTGAAAATGTGGAACATGATGGAAACTGACTTTATAATTATTCACTCAGGTTTGCCAAATGTTTTGAATTTCCGTAGAGCAATGTAGGGAAAATTTTAAAAACTTATTTTTTTCAACGAATTGCCGACCCGATCACGTTTTGAAAAATTTTATCCTATGTTCAAAATATGAAAAAAATAAATAAATAAACCCTTTTTTTAAGACATTCGAAATTTTTGTTAATTTATTTGTTATTTCCACTGGTTGCACTGAACCAAAAGGGATTAACGCGAACAGAAGTGGTAAGAGTGGGCTAGTGTCAGACACGTCACACAACAAGATTCATTATATATTGCCGGACAAATGGCAAAGGACACATTTGAATTATTTTGCAACTCTTGGTTAGACGAAACGTCAATTAATTACGCGAAAAAGGGAAAAAAAGGATTCAGCAGGATTATAAGGACTTTTATCGTATTTTGAGATGTTTAACCCTTGTGTTGTCCACAAAAATCTCACAGCGTCAGACACCGGGGTACCTGGGTACCCCGCCAACGAAATTGTTGTTAAAAGTCCATTGTAACTTGAAGTAACTATGTGTATTCGATCAATATTTAATTATTCATATTGTAGGAAGGTATTACTACTTGAATATAATAATTTAATAATGTGAAGTGACCTTGGTAGTACTGAAACAGATATAAAACGTGCGCAGCTACATCGCACTTTCTTGTTTCCGAGGAGGCTCGGTATTACGTCCAAGAATTTTAGAAAATTCAATGAAAATGTATATATTTTGTTATTATTTATAAAATTATCCATATTTACTTCATATACTATTATAACAAACTTTATTTTAATGATATACTGTATGAAAATCATGCTTTTTCTGTCGGAGTACCCGGATACCCGGGTGGCTCCACCGTGTTTTTTTTAATTGCAAGATATTTCAAGCTACAAAATTTCTAAAAATATGTGCAATGCAAATTTCGATAGAGAATCAGTCAAATCCTGCTGAGTCGAGAAGCATTCGGCCTATCTTTATTAGAAAAAAAGTTATTTAACAAAACGTATGCCGATGGGTTATCCGGGTACCCGGGTGGCAACACAAGGATTAAAGGGGTTTTGATGATTTGACAGAATTTCAAATGATTTTAAGGGATTTTAACAGATTTAAAAGTATATCTTTGGATTTTGGAGGATATTGTGAGATGTAAAAAGATTAAAGGGAATTTTAAAGTATTTAAAAAAAAATTATAAAGCACTGTAAGGAATATTGAGGATTTCTACAAAAATATCATTCAAAAGATTTCAATATAGAGGATTTCAAAAAATTTTTAAAGATTTTAATGAATTTTTTAGGGGTTTTTATGATTTTAAAGCATCTCGTAACATTTCGAAGTATTTTGAAGATTTTTGAGGATTTTAATGGGTTTTAGCCATTTTAAGGCATACCCACATATTTTAAAGGATAATGAAGAATTTTAAGTAATTTCGAAACAGATAGTAGACAGATAGTATTTTTTAATATCATAAAGCATTTTGAGGAATTTTGAGTGTTTTAATTGACTTCAAAATATTTTAGTATATTGAAGGGGATTTTAAGAAAAAATTCATTTCAGTTCATTTTTGTTCTAAAAAAATTAAATGAAAAAAGATTTAAAAATATTTGAAATGTATAAAAAAAGTCTTTCCTAAAGAAGCTTTCCAGTTTTTAAATATTTCTAATGTATTTAAAACGTTTTGAATGCCTAAAAATATTTTCAACTGACATGAATTTTTCTGAAAATATTGAAAGTCATTCAAAATGTAAAAAAAATGTATTATAATACATTAAATTTTTCCAGGAATTTTTAGAAAATTTGTTAATTCTCTTAAAACCTCCAGAAATTATTTTAAACCCTCTAAAGATTATTGAATTTACTCTGTCTTTTTTTTGCTTTTTAATTTTTTAATATTACCAAATTGAAACATTTTGCTTCAAAATCTTCTACATATTTTTCGAAATGCTAGCAAATCGATTGGTCTCTTTCAAGAGCTTTTTTAATTTTTTCTTAATATTAATTTTTCAAAATGAAAAATCATGGTAATCTTTCACGCGAATATTAAGAAAACTCTTTTTTTAATATCATAAGATCTAAAATTTTATAAATTATTGAAGTTCTTTCTGAATTTTTTCAAAATTCGTCAATATTAAAAAAAAATGTCCTCAAAATCTATCAGAATGTTTTGATACAGTTATTCAAATATTTTGAAATGCTTTGAAATATTTTTAGATAATACCTTTAAAATAATTTTTCGAAATAATGCATGATTTTAATACTTCTAAACATATGTTAACGTTAGTTACATTTGACCTAAGGTTATGTAATATGAAAAAATTACAAATTTACTCTTAGAATTCATTACAAAACAATCGTTTCGAATTTTTCAATGCATTTGAAAAACATATTTTTCATTCTCTTGTCACCCCGCAAAATCCAGTTTACCTACAAAATCTTCCAGTTCCGAAAAATTAAAAAAATTGTCTTTCGTATTCTTTTTCTGCATATTTTGAAATCTTTAAAACGTAAAATTATTGTTTTAAAATAAAACCTGGACCCTTTTCGAATTCTTCAAAATAAGTTTTTGTCTATTATTTAATTTTTCTTATCTCTTTGAAAATGTAAACAAATTTAGAAATTAATGTGTGGCGGCATTAAAATGTTAAAAAATTAATTATTTTATATTATTAAGTCATTATTTACTATTTTGATTTTCTTTTTTATTAATGATGTTTAGAAGCATTTAGAAATAAATTGTATGCTGAAGTTAAATTATTTATTTAAAAATGTTGCTACACAAAGCTGATGGTGCAGAAAATTCATAAATAATTGATAACGAATACATATTAGAAAATATTAGATACATATTAGAAAATATTTCTGAGATATATCAACTATTTTACTGGAATATTTGTATTTCGCAATTCGGGTTATTTTTCTCTAAAGGCCTCAAACTTGTATAAATTTCATGATAAATTTATATGGTACGATTAGAACTTGTTTCATCATTATTTATTGACGCTCTTTAGAGCCTTACTTATCATAAAAAAATTTTCTACATTTCGAAACACGTGAGAGGAAATAAGATAAGGCTATACTACCTAGCATAGTACACAAAAATAATAATTTAAGTTAATTTACTCTAGAACTTGGAATAAAAATAACTATATCTTTGAATTTTCCTTTTTCTTCACGAGAAATAAATTTCCAGATCTTATATCACTTCTTCCCGTAGCAAGAGCCTAATTTTTGCTGGAAAAAGATTCTTATTCATAATAATTTAATTCCTTTTAACCTTAAATTTAAGAGGAAAACCTATTTGTGTCAAGAAACGCCCTGATCATCTATCCATTTTTCTGATTCGGGAGCCTTCACTTATTACGTAACATTAAAAAATCGGAGGGGGATGCCTTGTTTCATACCGGTATGTTAAGTGGTGGGGGTGGGGGGAGGGGGTATATCTGATTCGCGTATGTATCATTTTGATTTATCTAAAAAAAGCGACGTTACGAAATAACGTAAGTTGAAGCAATACGTCGAAGTTTTAAAACTATTCAAAACATTGTTTTTAACTTATAAGATAATTAAGGAATTCTGTAACCTTTCAAGAAAATAAAAACAATTATTTAGATTTCTAGGAAAAATTAAAATGATTTACCATTTGGAAAAATTAATTTTATGAAAATAATTAAAAATATTTCAAAACATTTCAAAGACTTTCTAAAATTTTCAAAAAATGAATTGAATAATTTAACAATATTAGAAGGTTTAACAATTTGTAAAGGAATAAAAAAACATTTTTCTCAACAGTTATGGAAACATTTTTTATCATTTTTATTTTGAAAAATGAATTTTAACAGAATTTTAAGAGGTTCGAAGTGTATAAAAAAAATTTCTTAAAATTATTAGAAAATTTGTTTGTCAGCTAAATACACTTTAGAGAATTTGAGAAGTTTTGAATTGATTGAAAATATGTTCAAACTTGGAAGCATTTCCGAAAATTTAATCAATATCTTTTATTTCTTATAAACTTCTAAAAGTCCTAATCCGTTGAAAATAATCGAATTCGTCCTTATGATTGGTAAAATCCTGTAAAATAAACAAAGAATTTATCTGATGGATTTTTCTTTGACACACCTTAAATATTTGAAAATATTACCTAATTTTCTTTCAATTTCTAGGAAAATTTAAAGTTTTCCAGGCAGTTTTTTTGGAATGGAACTATATTACTTTTTTTAAAATTTTTAGTAAACAAAATGTTATTTCGATACAAATCATGATTGAGATTAAAATAATGTTAGTCATTTAAGTATAAGTAGCTACCCTAGCTCTCCCCTTCGCGTTTTTTCTCTTTCATTATATTTCTGGTCCCTACTTTCACTCTCCTCACTTCACCTACTCCACCTTGGTATTAATTCTCAAATTCGTACAACCCTATCCCTCACTTTCCGCACATTATCTTACTTCTTCTACTTACAATCCACTTAATTTCTCTAGTCCCGTCTTCCCATTTTCCCTACCTATCCACTCCTTCTCTTCAGTTACTCTTCCTCATTTCTCTTCACCCATTTACTTGTTCAGACTTCCTTCTGCCCTTCCCCTCACTCCCCCTAATAAACCCGACTCACTTTGCACGCCTGTTCCAGCGGCTTCTTCTTCATCTCTCCTCCCTTAGTTGGGCCTCCGAGAGAAGGGGAACTTGTCAACTTAAATTGATGAAATATTTAATTTCATACATAATGAAAATTAAATTGATTTGATTTGACCTTGGCTATGGCCGTGAAGGTCACTTCACGGTCAACTTTAAAAAAAAATGAAAACCCCCCTTTTTGACATTAAAAAACGATAGAGCGGGAAATTTTACCATCAAATATGTTTTAATGTTATAGGTTTAATTTGACCTTGGAGGTCACTCCAACGTCATTAAAACTTAAACAAGGTCCGAACAACTCTGAGATCAGCAGTTTTTGTAAAAATTTAATATCAATGACAGTTATTTGTCCTAACAAGGCACATTTAGAAGTGACTTTGATTATGATCTTTAAGGTCCTGTATGATAAAAATTATATTTACTTTCATCGTTAACCAGGAACAGCGACGTGGTAGTAAATTATGTTGCTATTAGGATACCTAATTATCGTTAGTCCCCCTTGCCTTACACGTTTTGATGGGCTTGATTATCATGAGTCCTCTTTCTCTCATTTTTACTAATAGAAAATAAATTAACTTAAACTCTGTTTCGATTATAGGTATAGGTACCTAAGAGAAAAAGAAATATTTAGAAAGTATTGTATTTAAAAGTTATTTTATAGCAGGCATCTGTTTATCACACATATAAATGTAGGGTTAGCGTAAATCAAATTTGTAAATCGACTGTTGTACGAACATGTTCATCGGTCCATGATATAGGTAGTGTAAAAGATCGAACTGGATCAGAAAGACCATGGTCAGCAGGAAATACGGAGAAATCATTGGATAATCTATTATCATTAGCGAAAGATCCACATAATTTCATCTGTAGGATAGAAATATTTAGATATAATTGTAAATATTGAGCAGGTGAAAACCGTAATTGGTCACGAGAATATAAATCACAATATCCACAGAAACTAAACTTTTGGCTGGAATACTTAATAACAGGATAATAGGACCGTTTTTCATTAATTTTAATTTCACTGTTAACTTTGAGCAAACATGATACCACAGTATGGCTCTGCACCTCACTACGGCCGAGACGTTCGCTTTTATTTAGATACTGTGTTTCATGCTCAGTGGATGGGACGAAGAGGCCTGATTGAACTGCCGGCTAGATCACCTTATTTGACACCACTCGCCTTTTTTTGGGGTTAGCTAAAAGATCGAGTGTGTAGAACAAAACATCAAAATTTAGAAGAATGAGAACAATGATTTATAGACGATCGGCCTTAACCCTTATGTTGTGAGTAACCAACTTTCTCTACGTTGATGGGAGCGGGTAGCGCACGGTCAGTTTTCACGTTCGGCGTTCGGCAGAAAAAAAACCCATCAACGTCGAATCTTTTTACGTCAATTAAGTGAATAATTATGTAAGCCTTTGATTGCAGACCGCTCTTCGAACAATCGAATCATGTTCCACCACTCAACAAAGAACGCAATCGACGTCATGCTCGGAGTTCACCTCGGTCCCATATCTCCCGCTGAAAGAGATGATGAACCTCGAGATAGTACTGACAGGTTAAAAGTAACAGGCTCTTGTCATATTTGTTATAGATTAACAATCGTATACATTATATGCAACGCCCATTTCCAAATAAATAATTAACTTTTCTTCTAGTGGGTAACCGGGGTACACGGTTCCCCCCAGAGCTACTTTTTCAATAGCCGAATTTCCAAATAAAAAATATATTTTTATACACGTAATTAGACAATAGCTTGTTAAAAGGCCAAATCGTGGGGATCCGGAACCTCAGAGCGTAAAAATTTTTTTTCAAAGAGCTCACGATAAAACTGTTAGCTGGTAAGTACCCGAGTACCCGGTTGCTCACATAAGGGTTAATTCATACTGATATCAAAAAAGTTGTGAGTGATTTCTATCATTGCTTGGCATACAGTCAAGAGGTTAACCGTAAACAGTTTAAGCAGTATTTAGGTTGATATATTTTCTATTACCAAATGTAAGAGGCAAGGGGATTCAGGATAGTCAAGTACTCCAAAACGTCAATGGCAAAGGGCTTCACGATAATCAAGCACCCCGAAACATGAGTGGCAAAAGAATACACAAGCCGATTACGATTCCTTCAAAGAATCGATTCTTTGCCCCTGAGAATCGATTCTTCGGAATTGATTCTTAACTTTGAAGAATCGATTCCAATAATCAATTCTTTGCCAGAATCGACTTCGATTCTAAGAAATCACAGAGTATCTTAAGGGTGCAAAGCAGAAAAGAGACAGACAATTACAAAACACGTTCAAGTAGACCGAAATCAAAGGTATTCTGTAACTGGCTATCCATTTTCTGTTCTGCATTTTACACCTGTATTGGATTCGACACTCAGGTTTCAGATTTTGTTTGGGACTTTGCGCATTTGTTTCGTGGAAATGGTAAAAATGTGAAATGGCTCCTCCAAGTGAGTGAGGTGTTCCAAGTATCAAGCGAAGTTAACCTCATCTTTATAAAAGCATCTCGAAAAAATCCATTAAATTGAAATTTCCTTAAAGAGAAAAAGCAGTTTAACTCCTAATCCTTCTAATCCAGCTCCATGTCCTTCCAGTGCCAGTAATGAAAAAACGAACTTGTGGAAAAAACTATTGCTTTGACTTCTCGTTGGGTAAGTTTTTTATTCTTAATAATTTAGCACAGCATTATATATTTTAAGGGCAGACAGAGCCTAAAAATTTAATTGTTAATTTAATTTGCACAACAATAAAGAATTTTGTTTCATTGTGATTATTTTTCTTCAATTTCATCAGTTTTATAAGCATAACACGCATAACAATATTTTATTTAATTGTTATGTAATATTGTGTACTTTTTTTAACTTCAAATGTCTGGTTTCACTACTGCATCTCCCTTTTAATACTTAAAAACCTAGAATGTGTTATTAAAAAATCCTTTTATCACCCAGGTAAATAATTCAGAAAATGAAAAATCAAAGAATTATGAAACTCGTGGATCCATAAAGGCTTGTACGGACAAAGTGGCCTCCTTCGATCGTAAGTTGTATTATAATTTTTGTCATGATTAATTAAACTAATTATTAAAAGACTCATGTATTGACAGAAGATTTTCAAGAATTGCGAAACGCTTCAAAAGAATACAACAATTTTCTTGAGGTTCCTAGGAAAATGAATATCATTCATTTTAAAAGATTATTTTAGCAGAATGTTTTTTTCTTCAAGAATGGTTTTAAATGTTCATGAAAATATAAAAAAGAATCTGGAAGATTTTGAAGAATTTTTTTTTTAATTTGCATGTTTTTTATTTGCAGCCCCTGCATCGACCGCCATATCATGCAAATATCACTACAATGATGGGGCCAAACTTCGAAGTCTTACAGGCCAAACTGAAAACTCTGCTGTTTGCTTAATTAAATTTAGTATTAACAACAGATAGATCAATTTTCCAGAAATATATATGAAATCGGTGATAATTGGGGGCGAAGCCTATGCCGCGAAGAAAGAAAATCGAAAATTTGTAAGTAATCGTTATCAGGCTTTGCTTAGAGTGAGGAATAGAGATTGAAAATGTCAAAGCTATTATTTCAGATAATGAGGCAAATGTTGTGGACGCTTTCAAAAATGTATTTGGTAGCAGTAAGAACATTTCTTGTTCAGCCCACAACTTATATATCGCAGTAACAAATGTTCTAGGGGTGTACAAGAATCCCAAAGACGACGTCGAGTCGCAACCGTTACTCTTTGACGAAGAAACTGACGATGACGAACTCCATGATGACGAGGACGATGAGGCCAACTTTCGTATTCCTGAACTGCTATCGGCTAAGGATACAATTGGGAAAATTAAGCGGATCGTTGGATTATTCTACAGGAGTGAAAGAGCTACAGAAGAACTAAAAGATTTTTAAATAAAAGAGAAGTCCGTCACGTTAAGCAAGACGATTCCGCTTGTAGACCTTCTATGAAAAGTAAGTAATACTTCATTTCTATGTCTGAAATTTCCAGGACCCCACCAATATATAATATTGGGTTTATGTAAGAATTCACTTTTTCGGTTTTCTTTAAACCTCCACGTTTTAAATCCCCTGAGTAAGAAAAAACGATTTTTACGGAAGTGTCTGTTTGTCCGTCTGTAGTCAGCCTGTAATCTGTATTCTGTAGACACGAAATCTTTCGATAGATTGATCCGATAGGATTCTGCTTCAATAAACTTTTTTAAGGTCGCAAAAGAAAGAATGAGTTCGTAAACCAGCTATTTTTGATAAAAATTCAAAAGGTCAGCGCATTTTCAAAATTTTTTAAACCATATTTTTTAAGATTTAAAAAATTCATGTACGGTTGTTCTTAGTACTCGAAAAGTCGAACAATTTATCTTTATGACTTTTTGAGATAAAAAGAAAATGATAAAAGTTATAGCATTTTCAACCCCACCCCCCTCCCAACAAAAATGAACATTTTAAGATAAATAACGCACTATATGAAATAATTAAAAACAAGAAAAACGTTCATTTTTTAAAGCCCGACAAGGTTATCATGACAACTTTTTGAATTTGGTCGAAAAGTTGAAATTTATTCGTAAAATTTTAATCTTACAAAAAATAATAAAAATTAATAAATTGAAAGACAAAAGTTGTTGAATGAAATTTCTTTCACAATTTTGTTAGAAACTCTAAAATGGAAAAATAAGCTTTTTGGTAAAACTCCACAAGTATCAATAAAATGTTTAATAATAATTTTTACTCCTTGAGGAATTCTTGGAACTCTTAGAATTCTTGGAAATCTTTCGCTAAGCATGGAGCATTCACACATTTACACGTTCATGATGTACATCCGTACGCCGCCGAGATTAGCCGAGTCTGATTTCTCCTCGAGAGTCCCTATCTCGAGAATTTTGGAAATCTGGGCACTCTCAGCAATCCCAAAGAAATCTCAGCACTCCCTATACGAATTCGATTGAGACTGCCCTATTTATAATTTTTTTCCAGATTTCTCAGTGAGCAGCCCCTCGAGGGTGACTACAAATAAAATTTATTGCAAAATAAGAACCAAATATTAAAGTGAATATTAAAAATAAGACTTTCAGTTTATTTTGCAATAGCTGAATATACAGCCCCAGATGTGAAATACGTGATGAGAATGTTTTCGTTAAATCCTAAGGAGGTTTAACAAAAAATAATTCACAATCACCAAATGAAAGTTGGGGATGTTTTGACCTTTAAGTTTAAAAGGATTGCGCAGAAATGATAGTTAAATGCAAAGACCTAGCGCTCGAATGCAGAGTCGCCAGAATAGGAAAAGCTATCAGCACCTTCTATCTGAAGACATCTGTTCCTAACATGATATGGTGGTAGCTGAGCAGCTTCCTAACGAACGCGAAAATACGGTAAGTATCGAAATAGAAATTAGGCAGTATCTCAGAACACCTGTTGCTCCATGCACCAGCAATCCCTTTGAGGTTTCGATAACGCTAAAACCTCATTATACCGACCTTTACGAGATTGCAGTGAATTGTCCGCCAATGATGGCTACTTCGGTCCCCTTGGAGAGACTTTTCTCGAAAGCGGGACAGATTATACCGATGCAACGGAATAGGCTCTCTGGAAAGTATTTGAATATGTTTCTGTTTTTGTCTTCCATTGATTCGGATATATGGAGTAGTTGATTTAATGCTCAGAATAATATAAAATATTCATAGAATTCGTAATAAAGTATGTAGTATAATTATATAGAAATTATTAAGTTAATATCATTTAATATTTTCTGATTAAACTTCGAAATATATATTGGTTTCGCTGTTTACATTAATTTTTGCAACTCCTTAATAATTTTTTAAAATATTGCATTCATAATTAACATCAAATTTAAATATTTAATTAAAAATATAATAAATACTTACTTAAAACATTTAAAACTGACGTTAAATTTGCGCGGGTTCTTCGGCCAGAGGGGGTGGGGGGGGGGGCGTGGTCGAAGATTAGATTCCTAGCATCGATTCTTCGATTCCTAAGAATCGAAGATTTCGTCGGAAGCGAGGAATCGAAAAATCGATTCCTAACCCTATTAAGCAATTCAATATGTACAGAATTTACTGCGTCCACGTCATTGTTCTTGCATTTCGCTGAAAGTAAATCCAATTTTTTCATACAGGGCCCTATAGGTCCGAATCAATTTCACTACTGAATATGCCTTGTTGATATAGATGACTTCCATTGACATAAATTTTTTAAAATGCTTTTGATCTTAGAGTTATTTAGACATTGTTTAAGTTTTAGTAAGCTTAGAGTGACCTTCAGCATCAACATGAACCTATGACCTTAATACATCTGTAAACGTCAAGGGGTCCGCAATTTTTAGACGCCCTACATGCCGGGTGGGCCATTTTGATTGACGCACCCTAGTATCTCTGTTGGTGAGCCAGATAATAAAAATTGTGTCGACAAACGTTTTTCAGGACAATAGGGGTCATCTGTCTTTACAAATAACTATGACCTTGGAGGGTCATTTTTCAAGGGTATTTGAAGGTCAAAATCATGGGCGAACAGATCTTCGGGGTGCTAGTTTACCGTGAATCCCCTAGCCTCAAGGTCAAGATAATCAGGGTCGTTGGTCTTCAAGCCTACCTAAACATTTACTCGCCCATAAATCCACGAAAGTTCAAAGAAAACAACTTCTGGACGATTTTTCAACATTTAACATTGACTTTCTGAAGGTCACTCTAAAAAATTAAAAACTATTATTTCAGGCGTAAACTTTTCCGCATCTTTCTGAATCCAGTATCAAAAATAGGGTTTCTATTAAAAAAAACTGACTTTGACCTTTAAATGACTGAAAATTGACCCCCAAGTTCACACATATTAGTCAAATCAGATGAAATGATATTTTGAAATAAGTTCACTGTGCATAAAAAATTTTTATTTTGAAATTTAAAATGTATTACCGTTAAAATATCTAATAACGTTATGCTTATTTACATTTTGATTCATAAGAAGCAATTGTTTTTAAATAGAAATAACGTTATTTAATCAAAAATTCATATACGATTCTCTTATTTAAAAATATCATTCACGATAACATGTTTTAGAGGTTATAAATTGAAAGAAAAACGACTTCTGCCAAGTTAAGTTACTACTTCTATGTGAATTTTTTTGTGCACATTATTTTATACAGTTTGAGAAATCACCTTAATGCTGTTTTCAATAAACAATCGCTATTTACAACATTGGAGATATTGTTTATACCAGCTTTTCTCATTTCGCTTTACTGGAATTGAAAGAGATAGCAAAGTAAAATGTAACGAACATATGAAAAATGTCATAATAAAAGAACACGTGGGTCTCCTAACCAAGGAATATATATTTTATACAAACATTAATGGTTACATTAATTTAATTTAATTCCTTACAAGCAAATTTTTTAAAATTATTTTTAATATTTCGATAAAATCATGAAAACTCACTAGAAAAAAAAAAAATATTACATTTTACTTTTGATAGTTCTAAAATGACTTCCGTTCATATCTAAAAGCAAACTTAAAAAATTATTTTCACTTTAGCTATTTATGCTTTATAATAAGAGCAAAATAACATAATTTCTCCAGATTTTTAATGCCTATTCTATAATATGTATACCCGGTGTCCCAACGAAGGGCACTCTCGACTATATTTTCCAATAAAATTTTGTTCAAGAAAATGATACCTCACTTACCTATATTTTCTTCAGAAGAAACCACAGTCCCTTGCCCCAAAACCACAAAAACCATTAGCAGATCCAAGTAGCATTGTTTGCCCATTTTCCGTAGTATACTTTGCTATTACAGAATAGAACTGAGTTATGCTGCGGAAAACAAAAAAACTCGAATTTATGTTAAAAATACTAGCTTATTGGATTATAAAATTTAAGATCATTCTAGAAAGAGCGAATATAATCTATTGCATTCAGATTTGTCAATCCCATAAACGATACGCGTACAAATATGAGAACCTCGCCGCGTTGTATGAACTTGAAAAAAGTGTTATTGTTTGAAGAGTAAAACTAACAAGCCCTTTCCTTAACATACAAACATTGCCATTCAATTGTGTTTAAACTTTCTGCTATTCTATTTACATTACTTTTTACCTTTTTTTGGCAAATAGATGTCTACATTTTATTTTCTAATGAAAATGATATTTTTTACTTATTTTTCTATATTTCTGACGTTTGCAGTCTAAGGCCTTTAAAATATTGAGCACTCGGTATTCATTAAAAAAAAACTTATTAATTTACAGTAATCATACTATTGGAATTTTTGGGATGTACTTTTTAAATTTAAATAAGTAAAATATAACTGACTGCCAGCTTGATTCTACTAATTTCTGTAACTAGAGTTCTGACACTGGCAAGCAGTAAAAATATGTGGATTGAATTATTAAATATTCCTGGACGGATGCTCACTATGTAAACCTATAATTATAGATTTCTTAAAAAGGAGGGGTGTCAATAAGGCCTGTCTTCTGAACCCGAAACGATCTGGGGGATACTGCCTCAGATTAATTTTCTTAGTGTGCCTCAGAACTCTGCGAAAATTTTTTTTTTTAAAGCAGAGAAATCTCAAGATAATCGCCTCTTTAGATTAAAGTTTTACATAGGAATTCATGCACTTGGATAGAGCCCATTGAATTTCAACTTGGTACCAGGTACCGCGGGTGACCAAACTTTTCAAAAAATTGCCCAAATGTTTGCAATTGAATTTACATCAGAGTCCTTGTTCTAGGCTCCGGGACTGACTATATGACAAAAATTAATTTTATTGAGAAACAATTAACAATGCGAATTTGTGAGGTTTTTCATTTTAATGGCTATTTTGCATTAGCTGCACAGTTACAAAAATACCTTAGAAGTAAGTATGTATTTATTTTAGCAACGAATTTAAGTCAGTAGTATATATTATTTAGCTTTACCTAAAGCACACTACGGGGTTGTAATCTGCGCTATACCCTACTTACTATAAATTTACAGATTATTCAAACTATAAGCTATATTTCGTGATGGCAACTAAATAAAAATAATTCAGTTAGAAAACTTATTGCGTCCTTTTTTATCAGACGAAATGGGGATAGCGTTGGTCGCATCGTCGACATAAGAATTATGCATGTGTCTCTCTCTCTCTTTCTGACGGATAAAGGAAGACAGCGCAGATGCTCTTTGAAAGTTTGAAGAATTTTTCAAAGTTGATGATGCAATATATTCAAATAGAAAATTAACCTTAGCAATGATAATTTATCATGATCTAAATGAATTCATCTTTTGTATTGATCGAAATGTTCTGCACTGAAGACAGTTAATGGATAAAATATTTAATGAATAAAAGAAACAAGCAGAAGCCAGACTGCAGGGTGCCAGATCTTCTTCTGTTTTTATATGTATTACGCATTGAAATGCGCAAAAGTTCGATTGAAACATAAAAATGTAAGCCTAATGTGTTTGTTTTAAAGAAGTATCATAGTTGCCTGTTATTTATATCATCTCAATTTTTTTTCCTAACTAACATTATATTCTTTGTTTGTGTATCTGTCTCAATCTTCCAGTCTCAATTTCACAATTTCAATATCAGAAGCGCGGTTTTGGAGTGGTCTCACAGTCTCATTAAAACACAATCAGTCTAAAGTGAGAGTCTCAGTCTCAGACTTTCTTTTTCTTAAGTACGTTCTTCCTGCACTGTTTCTTAAAATACAGTACAATTGTTGTATTGTTCAGCAGTAGATTCAGGCAGAGAGGAGTGTTCTTGCAAGTTCATATGCAGATCTTAAATCGCTTAAAATAAAATCCTTGTTGACGTTTGCGGTGCTTTGTAGAATTGAACACAGCATGTTCCATCATTTCTGCGAATCTGGCGGTAAACATTTAAAAAGAGCTTCTCATATGTGTACTCTTATATCTGATTCTAATGTAGAGATTTTGAGAAAAAAGTACGGTAACTCCGAGATTACAAGTTTTCCGAAAGTTTGTAGGCATTACCGCTATATCATATCTAAAACTCCTTGTAATTCAAGAGATACAAGTGATGCTGAAAGTGCTGAATTTTCAACATCGGCATGTTTCCGATTTGCAAAATCTTCCATCAGTTTTTGAATCAGCATTGTAACATAGAAAGAGGTGTCATTTCTGAAAAGCAATGTGTTGTTTAAAAGAAAGAAGGTACACTTTTACGTGCTTCTGATGAGGCTCAAAATCGCGTATTTGTCGAAAGACGATGCTTATTCATTCTGTCGTCTTCGAAGAAATGTAAGAAACACCTACAGGATGATTATTTTCGAAAAGAGTCAATTAATACTATACTACCAACCTATTGCTCTATACCATCTACCTATTGCACTCAGCGACCTTGGTAATTACACTTTAACAGGTCTGGCAAATATTGACTTTCAATCTCTTGCTCAGATCATGAAAAATCACCTAAAATCAACCAGTAGAAGATTTTACCGCACGTTTTTAGCTCTTCTGTTAATGGAATTGCGGACAGGACTGTCTTTATCTGTCATATATATTTTGTTTAGAATGTCAAAAAGAAGAGTATTCATAGCAATTGCGTCACCTCGCAATACACTTATAGCATCGCTTGTACCAAAATTCTGGGGAATAGCTCATATATTTCCGAAAGAAATTATTAATAAACACACAAGATTTATGGAAAAGGAACTTTTTTAAATGGAGAAAGCGTGTGCATTCTCATATCAGACGGTACATATATTTACATAGAGAAAATATCAAATTACCGATTTGAATGTTGCTGTTTCTCCATCCATGAAAGAAGACAGCTGGTAAAACTTATAATAATTGTAAGTACTACCGGAAACGTTCCAGAGGTTTTCGGGCCAAACTGCGCGTACGGTGAAGAGCAGCATTCGAACATTTGGACTCGGCTTATGAAGGCAGAAGCTCTTGATTTTCGATCGAGGCAAGCTCTGATAGTGTTTTTGTTGTCAACTGAGGTTTTCGGAGTTGTTTACAACTTTTGGAAGACTTTGGTTTCATCTCCTCACGAAAGGCTCTCATCATACCTGTTTTGAGGCCAGCGAATGTCGGCTGGTTACAAAAATACGATGGGTTAAAGAGGCTGTCAACGGTCTTCTGAAGAAATGGAAAGCGGTAGACCCTTTAATTCCGAAGTGTCAGATCCCGAATATTGGGGACTATGTATGAATTGTTTGTTCCTTTTGTAACGCGTTTCAGCCATCACGTATCAGTGAAAACTCTGATGATCAGGTTATTGCTGACAAAATTCTCTACTTAGTGAAAAAGCCAAATCTTTTACAAGAACGGGCTGCAAAGGACGATTAGTCAAAGAAGTGAGTGATCGGGTGATCCGTAGATTGTAGCGCTGTCTCTGATTTCCCCAGACTAACTCTGGATAAGCTGACACAGCTTACACTGAGCACTTGCCAATTATAGCAAACATGTTCGTATACAGAGGAACACATAAACGAAAGTGGTATGTACAAGTTATCTCTTCACAGGCAATGTCAAAAATACGCGTTCATATTCAGCCGGGACATACTTTTTCCAAGATTCACAATCCGGGGAGTTACGGCGTTTTATGGCGTTATGGCTGTTATGGCGTTTTATACATAGTTTTTTTTGTTTACTTTTGTTTGTATTTTGTATTAAATTTAAATGCATTTCTGCGTTTGTATATAGTTTGTATATAGCTTTGTAAATATTTGGAACAGAGTACTCTGAATACCGAAAATACGGATAATTTATTGCGAATCCCAGAGTTTAGAAAAGTGGACAGGACCGAAATTTCACATGTGTTTTCCCACGAATCCAGAAATCTTAACCTAGATTTTGAACGAAAGCTAAATCTAGACACAATTCGTAAAGACAGCACCAAAGTGCCTAAAATGGGTAGATTATTCGATGATACTACCGCATCTGAATCGGGTAACGATGAGCACAGAATCTATAACGTTAGGAAGTAAAGTATCGGTCGTGATCGAACTAATTTAACCAGATTCAGCCCTACATCTTTCACCGAAAGCTTACTTGAAGTATACCAATCGGAAGTTCCGAAGTTCACTCCTATCGTAGATAACATACCTAGAGCTCGTTAACAAAATAAACCACACAGGAGTAATATAGGCTACAAGGAAACGAACACACGCGATCATTCGTCAGACAGAGACACGGTTTATAGTAGTAAATACCTTAATAGGAATCGCTACGGAAATAGAGATTTAGGAAAAATGTTTCTAGGCTAAAATTTCACTTTTAACGGCAGGAGCGACTTGAGTGCGGACAGCTTTTTAACCAAAATTGAGGATCGTAGGAACCTCACTAGGGTATCGAACGATCAACTGTTGTTAGCTATGCCAGTATTGTTAGAGGAAGTAGCGTCGAAATGGTTTATTAACCATGAAAAAGAATTTTATAGTTAGAGTAAATTTAAAAAAGAGTTTAGATTTCACTTTAACGACGATCTATTCGATAGAAGCGTCAAAGAGCAGATTTAGGCAAGAACTCAGGATAAATATGAGCCTATCGATGTTTATCTTACCAACGACAAATTCCGATAGTTGACCAACTAGATTGGGTCCATAGAAATCTTCGGTCTGACTACCACAAAGTCATCCATCGCTCGGATTATAGATCGATTTATGACTGTTTCGCCTCGGGAGAATCTGGGAGAAGAAGTGGAACGTCTACAAACATTATCAGCAACGGTAACAGAGAAGGTGACTAAGACCTCAGCGGTTAACACCAAAAATTATTATCTTTTCTTAAATTTAAGTAATTCCGTATAGTTAGTAACCGCTGACGAACTGAATATAGGATGGTAACATCGTACCGTCATCGCACCTCAAGGTTTCTCTCAGAAGTTAAGCTAAGATGTTTAGAGAATAAGTGTCCCAGAAGAGAAATAATGGATAAGTCCCATTCAGTATATTTTTATTTTTTTACTGATAAAATACGTGAAATTTAAATTTACTATAAAGATACGATCTACACATTTTAATTTAAGTAATTTCTGAAGGACTTATCCACATATCTGATTATAAAAAGTGATTATTTCCAGAAATAGACTTTCAAATAACAGAAGATTAGCAAATATCAGTTTTTTCATTGCCTGAATCTTTAACATTTCATAATTTTTAAAATAATTTTCTTCAAATATTCTCCAAACCCACTATGTAACCTCCATAAGATATAATCTTGTGTATACGAAAACTCCCACAGTCGATGCATTGTTACTTCTCTTGACCATCGAACCTCAATGGAATGATTTTGAGGTAACTTCTGAATAATTTTCACTCTTCATGGTTTAGTGTTATGCTTGCACGAGGATCACTAGTTAGCAGTTTCTCTTCTGATACTAACTTCCAATCTTTTTTAAATTCACCACCCAAGATACTTTTCTTTTTTTTGAATGATGAAACCAATTTGTATATAATTTAATGTAGCCTTTGATTTCAAGGAACATAAATTATGATGATGTTGATGACTCTGAAGGCTTTCAAACACTAAGCAAAAATTAAAAGTCTGCACACTTTTTTTGTTACCACACGTGCCAAGATGTTGATCTTCATAGTCTTTTGTCGTTTGCATAAACAGTTCGTCATCCTCTTCCAATATTTTTGCGATTCTTTGATGTAGAAAAACAGAAAAATTGTTTTCCAGGATTACGAACGTTCTCATCCCATATTTTTTTGAGCTTTCTTAATATCTTGGATCTTGTAGTCCTTATTAATTTCTAGAGCTGTCAGCTTAATATTTTT
The DNA here is from genome assembly GCF_010883055.1 of Belonocnema kinseyi. Classification (NCBI taxonomy): domain Eukaryota; kingdom Metazoa; phylum Arthropoda; class Insecta; order Hymenoptera; family Cynipidae; genus Belonocnema; species Belonocnema kinseyi. The sequence continues at coordinate 10,827,305 of NC_046657.1, read as the reverse complement.
CCTTTTAACTCTTTGTTATCTTTTAAATTCACAGTTTTTAATTTTCTTGTTAGAGTTTTTAAATCTGTTGGCACTTGTATTACTTGTTACAGTAGGGCATGTGAGAATAGGCAATCGAACAAATTCTCTTCAATTGCTTGTCCCCACAGCTACACAATCAATAGTGTACATGACCGTGGCCAATGTGGGGCAGTGACGCGCGCCAGCCTCCTTTCCCCGCCTAGACTCGTGCCACTTTCTAGCCTTCCTATTATCCGGATAATCGCGAGACTCAACGCGACTGAAAAATGTTGATTAACAATCCAGATTATTATTAAAAATAAAAATCTTATTTAAATAAAAGCCTTAAAATTAATTCGACGACCTATTACGCACATTTAGAAAAGTGCATTATGGATTGATATCTTGCCAACAGATATCAATCAATAACACTATCCCTTGTTAGAAATATCGATACTCTTCATAAAGCATGAGAAGATCGATTCAATCATTTGTAATTAAAACATTGCTCAATAAATCATTGCTCAAAATCTTTTTACTTCTTACAACTATAATTACCGAAAGAAATTATAAGAAACTACAAATCCAATAATAAAAGTTTTAATTATTGTTTAACATAAATAGTCAAACTAATAATCAGCTGAACAAAAGAACGATGAACCAACTCAGTAGAATGTTGTTTATAACTGGATTGGAAATAATTTATGCTTCCAGATTTATTATAAGCAACATTTGTAATTAAAACATTATAATTAAAAAACTTGCAGGATTGATGGAGATAGCTGAGATACTAAAGTAATATTTCGAATTAACCCATTGAAATTTAATGCCATAACAACAGTGCATGAAGGCACATGTATCAAATATTGCTCACTCTGCGTCTTATTAACACCCAGTTTTTGAGTGATTTGAACTTCGGTGGTCATATATTTCCCATCAGAGTCAGCAGAAAAACCCCTCTATCCTATCGCTATGCGAGGGGACGAGGTTGATTCGCGACCTGGCCTACCAGCATTCATCGACCGGCTCTCTTACCTTGCTAGGTAAGAAGCCCGATGGTTATAGGGAATCTTCGATGTTTCCTCGCTCCGTCCGCTTTTCCTCGCTCGTGTAGCGCCGCGTATTGTCGCCCTGAATCTCTGACTGCGATAAAGGGAGATCCGACAACGGAGGGTTTTGGGGCGTTAATTGGAGAAACGCGTTAAAGTGGAACGCCGACATCGGAGACTGTGTGAAATCCTTCTGCGCGGGGCAAACCACTGAACTAGCCGAAAACCAGCTTTGTGCGACCAGACATTAAGGGAGTTTCTGACCAAAAATTTTAAATTGTGAAAACCTAGGGAGTGAGCGTCGCGACTCATTGTGTCGGGAGTGACGGATTGGACGGGAATGTATTGAAGCTTCGCTTCCAGTCCAAGGGGTAAATTACCCTGAGGGTCACGTACAGTCACGTAACGAATTTTAATACTTTTAAATATTCTTCCCTGTGTGCTCTTATCCATTTGGTATCTCTCTCAGTTATTGTCTCCAACGCTAATACGCGAAATTTTAAAATAAAAAAAAGCAAAAATGGTTAGAAGTTTGTGAATTGTAAATTTGTTTCAACTAGTTAGTTGAAATAATTAATTAGTAACTTAAAATGATTGATTCCACCAAATGACTCGATAGTCCGGTGGTAGTATTTAAGGAAGCTTAATTTCATAAAATGAAGGTTATACAATTTCTCTGAAAAAAATGCAATAGAACGTATTTAAAGTTATTTAAACCCCTCTAAAATTGATCAACGCACAACATTGCAGCAACAGCACCTCTTCGGTGGCAAGATTCAACGATCCCGCATAAAAATAAAAACAATTAAGGGTTCAACCTTAATTGATTGTCTGGGTTCCGCCGGCATCCAATATTAAATTATTGGCATGTAACATACTTGTTTTTGGTTTTTAGTGTTACTCAGAAATAAGTTTAAACGACTTTCAGCTCTTGCTGTTTTTCTTCTTCACTATCTAACATCTAACAACAGACTGCTGAAAGAGAAGAACCAGCCTCCTCGTAAAGAAACATACCTCCTCTACCAAATTTGTATCTACTTTTGTGCAGTTTTGCGCCATGTGATGCAATAATTAACATGAGAATTATAAACTACGCTACTAAACGTTCAAATCATTCAGTTCACTTCATCATTTGCTGAGGAATTGGATTTGAAAGCATCCAAGAAATTATTTTGCACGGTTAACGCATGGTTGTGCAATTTCTAAAGGATCTATCTGTTTATAGGAAGAAATCTTCTCAATCCTTTGCGTGACGTTTGTTCATTGATATCAGCATATATATCTAATTTAATATCTTACGTTTGGCGTCGAAGCGTAACAAAGGCAGCCATGACACGATTGCGATACAAATTTAATATATAAATTATCAAATTTTTAGAGGAAAATCTCAGTTTCGTGGATTACAAATATTTAGGTAGTTCACGCAAGCGACCCAGTAGGCACACAATTTGACGACGTATTCACGACATCGTTACGACATCTGTACGACAACTTTACGACATCCTATGTCCATTCAGTTGAGGCGTTTTTACGATATCGTACATATGTCCTATGATCTAACGATGTATTTACGATATCGTAAAGACACTGTAAGGACATGGGCACAAGATGTCGTAAAGTTGTTGTAAAGATGTCGTAACGATGTTACAAAGACGTCGCCAAATTTTGTGCACACTTGGGAAATTCATCCAAAAGTTTAAGCTCAGGGCAATCCAAAACACCATTGGGTTTCTCCTAAACTTTCGTCAAAACTTTTGATTAGGTTTGTTTATAATATTTATTTATTTGGATATGATGAGCTCCTTTATCAAGAAGGCAAACAGTGTTACCAAATCGACGTTACTCTCTTGCAGTATATTTTCTGCGTGAATAAAAATATTATTCTTTGGGCAGTTATATATCGTATACTAAACTTAAGAAATGTATAACCAAAAATATATTATTATACATGAAGCATCAGCAGGAAAACAGAAATATAAAATATAAATAACGAATTTCCAAATGTTACGTACATGAATAAAGGACCCTTCCATTAAGTAACAAATGGTAACAGAATATTTAGACCCCTTCGTCATCCTTGAACTGTTAATTAATTTCATTGCAGTCCCTAAGAGATTCCAGAAATTGAAGAAAATTCAATTCTTTTAGAGTATTTCAGAAAATTCAAAATAATTTATGTTTGATTAACGTGCTTCCTACCCGACGGCATTTCCTGCGAAATAAATCTCGTTTTGGGTATATTGTAGTTGAATCGATTCTAAGACATGGTTAATTTTCCTTATTGGCCCAAAAATGGTTTTAAGGGTAGTTTTACTCTCTCGAATTGTAGTTTTTACTAAAAGTTTTGCTTGTTTCGCATGTTTAAAGGCGATTGACATATACAAAACAACTTGTAGCAGACTTTTTGCAAAGTTGATAGAACCGTGATATAATTATTCAAGCTTTTCATATACTGGGAAAAATTTCTGAAGGGTTAGCTAACCTGATATACATATTTGGCTGCACATTTAAACGCGTACACGCATAGATGCAAATTATGGAGATTACCAAACCATTTCAACTACCCTTCTTCCAGGGGGTTAACTACCCGCAGAGTGATTATTATCAGTTAAGGGGGACCTACTAAATTCTAATTGTAGTTTAAAGCTATGAAAATTTCCTCACATACTAGAGACAGCGATTGAATGCTATATACTTATTGAATGTCCAAAATAATTTTCAAAGTGACTTCTACCTCTATACGCAATTGTCTTCGGAGTTTCGCACGTATTATTCATTTACTAATCATCAATGATTCACTGGGTTTATCAAAGATGAGGATTTTACTGAATGAACCTAATAATTTTCAGTTTAATCTTTTTTTAGCATAAGGTTATTAGTTCGCTAAAAAACACTTAAGAAAAATATTTTAAAGATTAAAATTTTTCGCGTAGTCAAAAAGATGTGTTGGAAAAATCTATATTTTTTAAAAATCACAAAAGTTTGTTCATTGTGCGCCCGATTGCCCCGCCCGATTTATTTTCTCACAAAGTCGGCTTGGGCTAAATATAAATTGATGAAAAATATTGTTAAAATAGCTTTAACGCACCAAACATTTACAGTCGCCTCGTATCTGCGTATTCGATAATGTCGAAGAGCTTCCCAGAGAATAAATATATACGAGTGATACTTTTTGTTTTGTGAAAAAGTATTCTTTCATTACTTGTCATAAGTAATTGATAAAAAATCCTGTAATTATATGTGGAAATGTAACAAATAAATTGATCCTAATCTAAAGTTTTTCGACACCAACGATCAATAAGTGGAATAGAAAAATTAGAAATGGCTATTGTCTGTCAAGACACATATTTCAGAATTTTATATTAAATTTAAAAAGCAGTGCGATGTATTACAAATTTTCTTTGATTTACCTTGACTGATATACAAGAATAGGAAAAAATTTATATTATTACGTAGCGATTCATTCTTATAAAAATAGAATTGATTGCTTATTTATGTAGCAATTAGGCTAAATTACCTTGTTCCTAATTACAAATAAATAAGTTTATGAAAAATAATTTCATTTATTTTCCTTCGTAAATTACAACTTTAATACCGTTTACATACAATTCCTATTGAACTTCTACAGAATTGTCATGAAACGCTTTCTCACGTAATGGCGAAATTATTTACTCTTAGTTTCGATATACCATATAATCTATGGAGAAACGTTTAATACTTTGAACAGGTAATTGCCCTTCAATTAAAGAAAGAGTTATTTTATAATAATTCACGATTGGCTTGCATGTGATACTTAAAGCTGTGTTTTCATTTAATCGAATTTCAGGATGAAGATAAAGGTAAATCCTATAAGCGTGATTGACTTACTTTTGACAACGTTCCGAATCTTACGCATTGAGAACTCTGAATTGAATGAAGCTGAAAAAGAATGATCAAATAAAATAAAAATTGTGCTTCCGGATGCCCTGAACGACCATTACAGCATCGATGAAGAAATGGAAGAGTCTCTCGATTTTCAAGAACAATTTAAAGATGTCAATGCTCGGATAATTGAAGACCAGCATCTCCATCATTTACAAGATCCTCCGGAACAACCAACAGATGAATGCACAAAAGACGAAGAAGACCTTGATTTCGAGTATAAACGCAGAGCCGTAGAGTACTGGCGTACTGGAAAAAAAAGAATTTGAGCCTTGATACTGTTAAACACAGATTTAAAGAAGAGAAATCGCTTTCCCAGCTTCATCTCTAAATTGCGATAATTTGTCAGTTCACTTTAGACAAGTTCAAGGTAGCAATCGAGGCTGGTTTGATTTTCCATGATAAAGATTTAAGAAAATGGGCTCTGAAGGTTCAAAAATAAATATTAATTATTCGTAAATGGACTGAAACTTTCTTTGCAACAAATAACATTCTCTTTGGAGCACACTTCCGAACATGGCTAGTTGAAGTATTTTTTCTAAATGTTGGAGAAAACAGTGTCTTACTACTCGACTCTTGGAGTGGTCACTGTCCTGAAGCGGTGGCATGTAGTTTGCAATTTTCAGATAGTTCTTTTGATGAATAGAGATATAAATTTACATTTGAGAAACAATATTATTAAACTACAATCTCTTGTAAATAACCAATTCTCGTCTCCACGATACATTAATTTGTTTAAATACTCTTGGTACAATAGTGGCTATATTGAAGAAAGGCCCGTAAAGTTCGATCATCCAGTTGATTTTGCCTTCGGGGAAGAGTGTAATACACATTGCGAAATAGAGGGACGTTGTAACGTGGCTTTGAATTAAGCTTTAATTAAGTTTTGAATTATGGAAATAAATAAATTTGTATGCATGTATGTGTTAAGTTTCACTTGTTACTTCAATTCTTCGATAATTTACAGACTATTTCCAGATTGTAAACGGGGGTTTCTCACCCCCGTGAGGGGGTTGAGTGGTCCATGTCTTTGAATCAATTCAACTACAATATACACAAAAATGAACGAAATCGGAATTTTCAAACTGGGAATGTTTCCTTGTCAATGAAGAGGAGTCGTCCGACAGTATATGTAGTCATGCTGAAGGACTTACTTAAATGGTATTTTAGCAACGAGTTTGGCCCGTGTGAATCATCTATTTCGCGGAGGTTTCAAAATGAAAATACACCTTTCAATATGTTTTAAGAATATAATTTATTAGAATTCAAGGAATTAAGAAGAATTCTCACAAACAAGAAAATTTACGAAATTTCAAAAGAATGGAGGAGAGTTAGAGTATACAAAGGAGTTCAATTTAGTTTAAGGAATTGTACCCAATGAAAAAAAAGATAAGGCTTACTTCAGTAGTAGTTGAACGGTCACCAAAAGTCTATGATTATTTAAACGTTTGAAAATCCCATTCTTCGGAAATATTCACAGAATTCAAAGATTTGATAATACTTGCACCTAGCTATTCATTCACAGGCAATTTCAATGCTCTGTTGCACCTAAAATATGCACCGGATCTAAAAATTTTAAGAAACTTTTTGATTTAAAGTTTTTCGTCCGCTATTGTTATAAATAACGACAAAATTCTTGGGACATCCTGTATGGATTACGAGTCATAGACATCAAGCTTTGGAGTAATATATTTTTTTTCAATATCATAAATCCAGAACACCAGAAATTCTGATCATCTTATCTTTAAACTTTGTACGCATTTTAAATATTAAATTTATTTTTTTTAAATGTACCTTATCCTTCTGCGTATCGAGTTTAATGAATCAGTGAATATTTCATTTTTAGTATTTAATAATTCGAATTATTAAATAATAACTATATTTTTATTTATTTAGTTTTAAATCAAAGTATCTAGTTAAAAATGCATCTTTTTAGTTGTAAATCTATCTTTTAATTTAAATGTCGACCTATTTTGTATGAAAATTATTAGTTCTTTTGTACGAAGATTCATTATTGCAGCCGCAAATTCATCTCTTGTATTAAAAATTTAAGCATTTTGGGATGAATAAGATATTTCTTTGGTTAAAAACTCGTTTCTTGAAATAAAAATACAGCAATTCCATTTTTTTCAAATAAATATTTTATTAAAAATTTATCTTTTCCAGTTAAAAGTTCAACTTTTTAAAAAAAATTAATCTTTTTTGGCAGAAAATTAATTTTCTTTGTTGAAAAATCATAGTTTTTGGTGAAAAGTCTAACTGTTTGGTTGTACATTAATCTATTTTGGTTAAAAATGAAAATATATATATTTTTTTAAATTCGACTTTATGGTTGATTACTATCTTTTTTCAAATTGAAATATTTGCTATTTGAAAGATCAACCACTTGGTTTCAAGTTAAACTATCTAAAAAATTTTGGTTTTTTTAAAAATTCATATTTTAGAATCATAAATTCAGATCTTTTGTAGAAAATTCGTCCTTTGGCTTAAAAATCCCACAGCGCGGCAGAAAGTTAAATTGTTTAGTTGAAATTTGACTTTTTGCAAAAAGGTCATTTTTCTTCATTTTGAAATTTTCATAATTTTGCTGTAAACTGATACATGTGTCGAAAATTTAACTTTTTTGTTAAATTTTTAAAAATTTATGTTCTACATGTAAAAAATTTAATCAATTGGTAGCGAATTTATATATTTTGTTGAAAATTAATATTTATGGTTAGAAAATTAATCTTTCTTATTGAAAAACCTTCTTTTTAGTTGGGGATTTAACTATTTGGTTCAAACGCTAATTTTTTTAAAAATCAAATGCTTAAAAATTTGTACTATTTATTTATAAAAATTAATTTTTTTAAAACAAAAATTGGAAGATACCATGTATGGTTAGGAAATATCTTTTATCATAAAAAATTTAACTAGTTCGTTATTTAACCATTTAAATAAAAAAATCCGTCTATTTGGTTCGGAACGGAACGTTTAAATCTTTCTTAGTTGAAAAGTAACCAATTTTGTTGATAATCCCATACATTTCAACTTGGAATCACAGGAATTTCACGTCTTTCATATTAAATTTTTGATCGTATTTATATTGATTCTATTTTAAAGAATTTATTCCGCTATTTTGATGAACAACCACTCTATTTTTCTATTTTGACAGAATTTTGGGATACTTTACTTTTCAGGGAAGGGAAGTAGGTAAAACTATGGTTGTTAAAAAGGGGGACGGAAAGTCAAAGAAAGCCCGAATTGGTAATGGTTAAGTAGTTTCTGGATGGCCTCTTATTATATACAATGAAATTTATGAAAGATCACACAACTGAGGCGCTGACGATGGGAATAATACCGTTAAAATTAAAAGGAAAGTGTAACATTTGGAAGATATATTTATTAGACGCACAAACTCAAGAGTTAAACTATCAAAATTACTTTTTTCAGCCGACGAATTGTCGTATTACTGATGGTAACATTTCATTCATCCAATTTATTTGACCTTGGGTATATCGTCCATTAAAAATAGAATTAAGAAACAACCAGTGCTGTGGCATCACACCTGATGATACAGCTAAGGCAACGTCGTGTTCCCCCATAGGGGTTTCGTGAATTCCTGCGTATCTTGCATTGCGTATAATAGGATGTAGGCTGAATTTCTGGAAGGTTCCATCTGGTTTAAGAAACTTAACCAGATAGTCCCCTCCGAAATGAAAAACACTAGCCCTCGCTACGATGACTCGAGGGTGTATTACAACGCCCAGGCCAAGCAGCCTTTCAAATAACCTTTCACCACGCCTTTCACAGATAACAATATCAACCGATCTAGGAGTTTCGTAGTCACGATTAGGTTCCAAAGAATTTGAATGCGCCGAATATGCACCTGATGAATTTGCGCCCTTCGAAGAAGCTGCACGTTTTTGACGAAAAAGCAGTTGCGTAAATGAATCTGTAAGAAAGAAAAAAAACTAATTCATTAGCAGAATTTATTATATCATCCAGAAAACTCAATTACCGCTTCACCTTTAGCATGCTGAGCGCGGACGCTTAAGAGAAATGTCTGACCATATCAACTCACGACGTTGCATCACTGTCCTATGGGGATTACCGTGCATTCCAGGGGTATGAGCCGGCTATGATCAGACACGTCGCAAAAGAAATTCACCCTATACTGCCGGGCGAATGGTAAAGGACATTTCTCAATTTTCTAGCGAGATTTGGGTATGGAAACATCAATTAATTACGTGAGAATAATTTTACCATAAACGAGATCGCCGAGAATTTCAAAAGATTTCAAGGAATTACAAATATTATAGGGAATTACAAACGATGAACAGGATTACGAGAAGATGTCAAGATTTGAAGGGATTTTGGAGGATTTCAAGAAATATAAAGGGGTTTCGATGAATTCACAGGATTTCAAGGGATTAAGCGGAATATCGAAATATATAAATTTAAATCAGTGAAATGTGTTACGAATTTCAGTCAGTGACAAAATTCTGGCTATGAATTAGTTATTTTTGCGGATAAAAGAATCAGTTTTACTAATTTATCAGTAAATTGTACCTGATCTATGGCTGGAATCCTGTCACAAAATAAAATTAGTGAATAACTTTACTGATTTTTATTTAGAGATAAAGTCCAAAGTCGTGCTGTCGTCTTGGGATGTTATCAATAGATTACCGCTGCTTACAAACTACCCTTACGCCTAAAATGACAAGTTTCTACTGTGCATCGTGGTAGACAATTTCCGCGCAAAGTTAAATCCGAAACGAATCGAAAACTAATTAAAGAGTATCCTTTAACGTGGATGAGACAACAAACCCGATTCAGAAACAGCGTCGGTCGGTGACTGTTCCGGTTTTCAAAAATCTTTTGACTCATTTTTAGATTGCTGATTTCTAAATTGAAGCACGATCAGGGTGAGTTTCATTTAAAAATTTCACTACATATTCAATTAAGTAGACAGCATAGAAATAATCGACAAAATATAAAAACGAAAACATAGGCATTGGTTTTCAGTGTTGGATTCTTCAATGAAACCACCGTCAATTTGGAGATAGCCGCAGTAAGGCTCGCTGATGGGGCAGCCTGTGAACGCCATGCGCAAGCGGTCGACATAAGGCCCAAACCTAGGCTTCTAAAAAATCCTAAGCACCCTATCTGAAGGCGAAAAATCATGCCAAATACGAATCTTTTATATAAAAAAGGGATCGTCATTTGAAAAAAAAAACAACTTGGGCCCCGTAAGTCCCTACAGAATAAATCGGACCCAATTTTTAACTAGTCCATTTAATAGCTGGTTGATTGCTTTACAACTTTTGTCTTGACCAGGTGAACTTCTTAAAACAACAAGAAGAGTCCATTGCTTTAAAATTCTTATCTATTACTTCATAACACATATGTAAACATTACTGTGCAATATGTTACAACATACTTAATTTTTATTGTGTTAGAAATGGAATCACTGCCTTCTTTTAATTAGAATTTTGATTATTAAGACCGTATTATCTTGAGAA
>NC_046657.1:10808493-10816731 GCF_010883055.1 Belonocnema kinseyi | reverse complement strand
ATATAACATATTGCAATGTATAAATATATAAATATTTCAGAACTTTTCAAATGTCAGCCTTACATTATTGCGATACCTCTTCCAATCAAAATTTATTCAAGAAAATTCAACCTCACTTACCTATATTTTTTTCAGATGAAACTAAGGTTTCTTGCCACAAAACAAAAGACATCATCAGCAGCTTCAAGTAAAATTTTTTGTCCATTCTAGTAGTATGCTGGGCTATCACATAATATAATTCAGTGATTGCGTGGAAAAATAAAACTCGAAGTTTTATTGAAGTTACTGGCTTATTGGGCTATAAAATTTGAGTACTTTCTAGATAGACGGAATATAATGTATAGCCTTAAAATTTTTCAATCACACAAATGATGCTTGTGCAAACAAGAAGACCTTATCACGTTTGTAATAAACTGGAAAGGAAAAAATAATATGTTATTGTTTGAAGAATAAAACTAACGTGCCCTATCCTGCTTCCAGAACTGGAATAATCAGATCTTTTATCAATCGTTAGCATACAAAAATTGTCATTAAATTGTTCTGAGACTTTCTGATACACTATTTAAACTAAAATTTGGCTTATTTTGGAAAATAGAGGTCTAAATTTTATTTTTATATGAGAATAATATTTTTGTTCTATTTTTTCTTCTTCATGTTTCTACTTTTTTACGAAAAAATCGTTGAAAATCAGTTTTTTAAATATTTCTATAACTATAAAATGATGACATTAAATAATGCTACAAACGTAAAGGATGCATTTCAAGCCTTCAATATGAAACGAAGATAATTCAACGACTGCATCTTTCAATCTCGGACTGAAATTAGGACCTTTTTAGCTTAAAAATATGGCCTCTCAAAAATACGCTATTTCTGGGCTCAAAATAGGCGCAGCTTTTTTCTGTGGACGCACATAATACAAGAAAAATAATCAAAAAGGGTCTACGCTGAGACGCTTTATCTCGGTGGGTATTGCACATTTTCGAATGCGGAATTCAGTTAATTGATTGGATTTACGAAATTTAACGAATTCATAGATTCATAGATTTTAGGAAATTCACAGAATTCATAGAAAGAATGGAATCCATGCAATTTGCGGACTTTACGCAAATTGCGGAATTCACGTAATTCATTGAATCCACGAAATTCAAAAAATTTAATAAATTCACGGAATTAAACAAATTCAACCAAATCAAGGAATTCTCGGAATTTTAGGAATTCATGACATTCACGGAATCAATGGAATTCAGGGAAATGATGTAATTATTGGAATTCAAGGAATACACGGAATTCATGGAATTAACGGAATTCGTATAATTCATGGAATTTTTCGAATTAATGAAATTTATGGAATTCGTGGAAAGCACAGAATTTAATCGAGTCACGGAATTCGATTAATTCCTGAAACTCAAGGGAATCGTGGAATTCATGATATGAGTTAATGAAATTCAAGGAAATCACCAAATTCAATCAGTAATTGAAATTAAAAAAATTTTCCGAATATATAGAATTCATGACATTCCACGAAATTCTTCAATTCCATAAATGGCGGGAATTCCTTCAAGTCTTTGAATTCCGTAAATCCCTTGATTTTCTTGAATTCCATGGAATATTGTAATTTTCAAACAAAAACATTATTTCTAATAACAAAATCTAATTTTCAACAAAAAAATACATTTAAAAACAACAGGTGTATCTTTAAAAATATGAATTTTCAACCGAATAGTTTAAGTTTTTGCCAAACTCATAAAAAAATATGAATTTTGCGCAAGGTACTTAAACTTTCAACAAATAAGTTGAATTTTCAAGAAGACGGTCGAATTTTTAAACCAAACGGAAAAAATCATTTACAGAACAGTTGAATGTTCATTCCGAAAGTATGATTTTTCAGCAAAACAATTTTCTATCAGAAAGTTACATTTTCCTCAGAATAGTTTAGATTTAAACCTAACATAATGATTTTCAAGAAAAAGTTCATTTTTTAACCAAATAATTTAATTCTATAACCCACCTATAAAACCTCAACCAAATTAGATTAACTTAGGCCCAGAAACTTGTATTTATGAGTAATTCATAGTTTTCCCAGTCCATCAACAATCAAATATTAGCGATTCAATCTGGTAATATATTTAAAATAGTATCTTTAATAAACGTCATATCATAATATTTCCGAGCAAATAAAAATGTTTCAAATTTAATTATTTATTTTGTAGAAAAACATGACAAAGGATGATTTTTGAAACAAAATACTCGAATTTTTTTGAAAATAATTTAATTTTCAACCTAAAAAGATAAATTCTTATCAAAGAGTGTAATAGTCTGTATTTAAACAAAAAAGATTCAATTTTATCCAAGAAATAACTTTTTATACCAAAAAGACGAATTTTCAACCATCAGAGATTTTTCAGTCTGAAAATAAAAATAAAATTTACCTAAGTTGTTAAACCTTCACCTCAAAAGACGAATTTTCTGTACAAAAATTACAACTTCAATCACAAAATGTGAATTATCAGAAAAAAACTAATTAAGAGCAAAATAGTTAAGGAGAGAAACTTTCACTTTAGGCAACAAATTTTCAAAAAAGTAGTTCAACTTTAAACCACGAGGCTAAATTTCAAATTAAAAAGGATGAGTAGATTGATTTTAAACCGAGAAGTTACATTTTTATTCAAGATAGATGCAATTTACTAAACTAGATCAATTTTGAAATTAAAAATATAAATTTAAAAAGAAAAGTTGGATTTTCCATTTAAAAAAAGAATTTGCACATTAAAAAAGACCAAATTTCAACGAAATGTTTAAATGTTCAACGATATAGTTGAATTTTTATTTTAAAAATATGAAACTCCTAAAACAGATAAATTTTTGGATCAAAGAGACAAATTGTTTGGTCCAAAAAGTTGCACTCCTTACTTCGACCGTTTGGACAATACTCCGTTCAGAATTTTAGAAAGGGCTCCGTAGAGCCCTGACTAGTTTTCCCTATCTCTAGTCGGGCTCCAGTAGGGAAAAGTAATCGGTGCCCCATCTAGAACGTAAACCTGAAAACATAGGGACCCTACTAGATTTTCTAGTAGGGCTCTAGTAGGGACCGCCTGTCTGCAAACCCCATTAAAGAGAAGGGCCCCTACTGGGCCCCTATTTTCGATATAACTAATTAAGATCAATAATATTCTGCATTCACCTTTGATTTAGAAGAATTTTATTCATCATTTCATATCAATGATAATATTATATTACAATTGCTAGAGGCTCGTATCTTCCGTCCTCCTCCCCAGTCCTTGGCGTTGGAAAATATATGTTTTAATCCCACAAGAAAGACTTTCTCATTGACGTTTACACCCGTTGAATCGTTATGTGTATCGGAAATAGCATCTGAAATTACATTTACCTTTTTTATTTAGAGATCATACTGCAAAACATTAATAATTGATAAATTATCATTAAGTCTCACCAAGCATGCATTGTGAGCATGCATAATTTCTTGTGATTTGTATTAATAATTATTAATAATTTATTGTTTAATTACTATAAATGATTTTTCTATTTAATGATTACAAAAACTCATAAAACATCTTAAACACTGTAATACCTTTTTGAATTCCATCTTTTTAAATCCTATGAATCTCACAAATATTCTACAATTATTTTAAATTGCTTCGAATTGTGCACTTACCATCAAAATTGCGTAAAATCTTTGAAATCTTTGCGTCTTCTATAATCATTAATAATAATTTTTTAGAAATTTTGAAACATCATGATGAAATTGTATATAATCCTTCGAAACTATTTCAAATCCGATGAAATTCTTGAAATTTTTTGAATTCTTTCAATCTTTTAAACTTCCTATAATTTTTTAAATATCGTATATGTTTACATCTTTCTTATCTATTAAAATTCCTTTGAACATGTGTTAAACTTTAAAATTATCTGAAATATCATTAAATCTGATAAAGCCCTATGAAACCTCTGAAAATATTTAGAATTTACTGAAATCTATTAAAAACTCTTTAATTCTGTTCAAATCCTCTGAAATCCCTGGAAAATCGAATTTTTTTGTATCCCTTAATATCTACAGAAATTTATTATAACCTTATGAAATCTTTTTCTTCAGAAATCCTATGAATCCCACAATTATTGTAACATTTTTTGAAATCCCTTGAAATGGTGCAAACACCGTAAAAATTCCTTAAGACCCTTGAAATTTTTTGTATCTCTAAAATAATTAATTCAAATGCCTGAAAAAATGTTTAAGTTCATGAAATTGTGTAAGACCTCACGAAACTATTTGAAATCCGATAAATTGTTTTAAAATTTGTTGTTTTCCTTCAATCTTGTGTAATTCATAGAAATTTTTTGGAATGCCAAAAAACCTCTTGAGATTTTTACTATCTTTTAAAATTACTTTAAACATTTTTAAATATTTGAAATCCGCTGAGACCTCTTACAATCTCTGCACATTTATTGGATTTTTTTTTAATTCTAAAAAAGATGTTAAATTCTTACAAAAAAATTAAAATATTAAAAATTTCTTTGTCTTCAGAGATCCTACAAAACCGCGTGTGTGTGGCGAACCCCTTCCTTAAAATATCTGGAAGTGCTTTTGAATCGTGTAAAATATTTTTAAAAAACCTTTTGAGTCCTTTAAATCAGTTAAAATCCTTTGAAGCCTCTTGGAGTCCGTTAAAATCTTTTACATCTTTAAAAATTTTTATGTATGAGTTAGCGGATGTAGTCTTAGCGAATCGGCAAAGAAGTTTAAATATATGATTAAAACATTGCCGTAATTTTTTAAACAGGTAGAAAAATAGTTGTGTCGTTTAAAAATTTTTTAAAAAGTATTATCATATCTTATCATTTTCGAATATTATTCTGTAAATTTAGTCATTAAAATTGATTGAAAATGTTAAAAAAAATGAAGCTCTGTGTCTAAAGACAAGTTTTTTTCAACACTCTACGTCCTGTTCTAACATCTGCAAATATAACATTGTTATTTTTGTATACAGCAATTCAATTCCATTCATCACATTTATTTATTTCATAGAAAATAACCTGCAAAAAAATAATCTGTCGAATTAAAATGTTTGCAACAAACTAACAAATCACCGGCGTGATCCTTTATTCTCAAATTTTTTAACCACAAGTTTCGTTTATCCACAGTCTCTCTTTTGCCAAATAAATTTATGCGTTCAATTTTCACTCCACGTTGTGGAACGGCATGGAAACTCAAATTTGTGTTTTTATTTGTCGTGGAAGTACAACCTTTAGCACAACGCTTGTTTCTGCGTTTTCCCTTACGATAATCAGGGGAAAAATCCATCTTGATATTATATTAATAATTGGCAATATTTATTTTTAAATCTATCAACTATTTATTGTTTACATGCAACACCATTGATATGTGTACGGTATCATCCGCCATTAAAATAGCTTCGCTGACGGCCACCAGGTGTCTCATTGCAAATTTAAAGTGCGAATAGACATTGATGATTATAAAGTGAACTGACGAATTATATTTTAATACATGGAAGACATTGCGCAGATAATATATTAAAAGATTAATTTAGCAAACTGATCAATAATACAACTATGCTAAGAGAAATTTTGTTTGGCATATTTGTCAATGACTGTAACAAAAAAAATTAACCTACAAATTAATAAACTACAGTACTGTACAAATAACATACATTTTTTATTTACAGTTATGTGAACATATTAGCAAATATTAAGGCAAATTCGTCTAAAAATTGCAATACTATTTGAAAAAATAAGAAACCTACGAAACAAGAGTCACAAAACGTGTGATAAACGAGATCAAACCTGAAAAGGTACGTGAAAAGGTACGTGCAAAATTTTTGATAATTTATGAATTGGAGATACAAATGAAAGTTTCACTTAAATAGTTTTGGTGCTTCAATGAATTAAACAATAGATAGAGCGAACAAAACTTGAGTTCCGAACAAAATCAAAAATATTTCCGAAAATTTGAGGAATTGATGTCAGCGTTTATATTAAACATGGACGTCTTGCTAGTGTAATAGCAGAAAAATCTTTCCTATTATGAGCTGTGTAGTCGGAATGAGGGAAAAGGAACGAAATACGGAATGAAAAATGTCGAACCAGCGCTTGCGTAGTTTCGATTTTCGAAATAACAAGCATCAATTCCTGGATAAATCGTGGCGCCACAATGATCACGTGATAAAGCACGAAAGTTTAAACTTCATTAAAAGATTAGAAATAATAAATTTTTATCTTGAAATGCAGAATAAGATTATAAGCTATAACTTCATGAAAATATTTTTTGAGTCAGTCTATAATATTATACCAGAAGAGAGAAAGTGGATCCTTTCTAACAGAAAATGTAAGATACTGAAAATGTGTAAAATAAAAAATGTCTAGTTTCAATTTAGAAAAAATTAAAAATATTATGTTCTCAAAAAAATAATTTGGCATTAAAAATATACTTATGAAATTTTTTCCACTTTAGAAATAAGCTTTAATACTATATAATAACATACGATTACTTCCCAACGTTATATAAAAAAAAAATTGATTTTACTTTGCATGTAAGAAAGAAGCTTGAAAATATAATATTTAATAGCACATTTACAACTAAACATTCAAATCTTGAAAGCTCCGGTAAAGAATTGGACAGCGATACTTGAATTAACCTCTTTAAATTTAACCTCAAATTCATATTTTTGGCATTATACGATTTTAGGAATTCTCTGGTCGGGGCCCCATTAGATATAGATAGATTTGCCATACCTTCACGAAGAACGGAACTCTTCACTAGAATCTGACAGGGCCCTATCTTTTTAAACCTAAAATATGATTTTTTTTTGTAATGTATACGAAAATAGTTGAATTTTCAACCCAAACAGACGAATTTTCGAACAAAAATGACGAGATAATTGCATTTTTATTTAAAAAAGATTAATTTTCTACTAAAAGCGAATTAATTTTTTTAATAATTGGACAAAATTTCAAAAAAATGGTTATATTTTCCTCTGTAAAAGATTTTATTTGGCTTCTTAACACGAAAATATGAATTTTATACAACAAATAAAATGTAGGCAAATCAGTTGAATTTTTCACCAAAAAGGATGACTTTTTACAAAACTCTTGAATTTTTAACCAAATGGTTGCATTATCACCTAGAATCTTTTAGAAACGGGAAAAAAAATTTTAATTTAAAATATTTAACTTTATTTTTCTTGGCAATTATTTTAATTTATGAAAATTTCCTAAATTTTGCAAGATTTTATTTCCGAAATCCCTGACTTTTCCCTTGCCAATAAAAATCCCTGTCTTTTTTAAACTGTCGTTTGATTTTTTTTGTACAAATAAGGGGTACTGACAAAGTGGCTATTTGTACAACAATTTTGTTGCGTACAGCTGGACTTTCTCGGTACGCGTAAAAACTTTCAATTTTTAAATCAAAAAGACAAATTTCAACCAAAAGAAATCCTCGAATTTTCGACTAAAAAGGATCAATTTTTAACAAAGTTGCTGAATTTACAAACAAATTATAGAACTTATATTTTCAAATATAAAAACTTTTTTATTTGAAGTATCTTGTCCGCTATCATAAAGAACGAAAAACCTCCTAAGACACTCTGTTTAGATAACGAGTCAAAGACATCAAACTTTAGCGTTATCTCTCTTTTTCAATGTCATTACTCAAGAACATCTGAGATTCTTATACTCGTATCTGTACACTTTAAACGAAATTTACATCTTGAAATAAAAATTTTTCATTTTTTTCATTCTTCTACGTGTCAAGTTTCATAAATCAATAAATGTTTCTTTTGAAATATTTATAAATTTCAATAATTACATAATAATTATATCCAGCTTATTCTTTCCAGTCGCGACGCCTACAATGAAATTTGTTGTTACTGGTTCTTTTTCTGTCAAAAATTATACTACCTGGCTCAAAACTGAATCATTTTCTTCAAAATTCGACAATTCTGTCAACATTCATCCTTCTCGTTTAAAAATACCCTTTATTCGGTGGAAAATTCAATTTTTTTTTAATTGGGGGTACAAATGTATGATTGAAAACTGATCTGTTTTAGTTGCTTGACATTTTCTTCTCAAGTGATTATCTATATTGTTGAAAATTCAACTGTTTTGTCGAAAATACCTGTTTTTTGCTGTGATTCGGATATGAATATTTCTTGAAAATGAGTCTTTTTGGTCTTTTTTTATTCTTTTTCTGGATCTACATTTTATATT
>NC_046657.1:10799742-10808393 GCF_010883055.1 Belonocnema kinseyi | reverse complement strand
GGAGTCAATGGATGGATCCTACAAGCTATAAAAACAATATACACAGGTAGCAAAGCGAGTGTAAGAGTGAATGGAAAACTGAGTGACTGTTTCGATATTATTTAAGGAGTTAGACAAGGATGCGTTATGTCTTCATGGTTATTTATATTATTAATGGACAAGTGTTTAAGAATGGTTCTCTTCGACGAAGAGGGTATGGATCTCGAAACAGTAAGGGTACGGCTTAATGGTGTAATAATAATAATATTATAATTTACTCTGTACGTCTTTTTAGAGGAAAACTTTTCTTTGGCCCTACCTCACAAAGCTAAAATCGTAAAACTTATTTTAATAAATGGATTTTGGCTTAAGGATTCAAATATTACATTTATCGTTTGAAACGCATCTCGTTAAGTTAAAAATACTACAATTTGATTAAAAATTTCATTATTTTAATTAAGAAGTAATTTTTTCTCATAATTTGTGGTAAATAATGGAACCACTTGGTTAGAATTTGAACTACTTTAAAATACTTAATCTTTCAGGTTGAAGATTCATCTTTTTAGTTGAAAATTCAACTAATTCATTCTTAGAAAATAAATCTATCAGCTTAAAAAATAATATTTTGGGTTTAAGTATTGAATTACTTTGTTTAAAAATTAATTTTTTTAATGAAAATTCTTATTTTCAATTCTAATTTTTGTTTTAATTCCACAATTTTTCATCTTCTAGATTTATCTCATTATTTGAAAATTTTATTATTTCATTTAAATAAAATTAAGCTTCTTGGTTGTAAAAAATTATCTTTTAAGTTGAATGTTGACCTCCCTTGTTTCAAAATTATGATTAATATTTTTTTGAAAATTATGAACAAATTTTTTTTAAAGATTCATTATTGTTACTGCGAATTCATCTATGGTTGAAAATTTAAGTATTTTGTTGCAAATGAGTTTTTTCTTTAGTTGGTTAATAATTTACAAAGAATAAAAATGCGACTATTCTATCCTTCGTTAGAAAATGATATTTTTTAATTGAAGATTGATATATTCCATTTAAAATTTCAACTTTTTTTGGAGAGTCATTTTTTTATAGAAAAGTTATCTTATTTGTTTAAAACTATATTTATAATAACAATATTTTTTCCATTGTTTGCAAAAAAAATTTTTTTTTCTAATAATTAAACAACTTCGTTAGGAATAAATAAATTTTTTTATTAGAATTTGTTATTTTTTTACTTGAAAATTTAACCATTTTACTATGAATTGATACATTTTGTTGAAGATTGGTCTTTTTTAGTCGAAAATTAATTTTCTTTGTGGAAAATTCGTTTATTAGTTTGAAAATTAAACTCCTATTTGGTAGAAAATTAATGTATTTTGTTGGAAACTCATCTTCTTAGTTGGAGATTCAACTACTTGATTAAAGAGTAATTATTTAAAATTCAACTGCTTGAAAATCCGTTTTCGGTTTTCCTAAAAATTAATATTTTTTCAAATTAATAATTTTAGGATTTCATTTTTTGTTCAAAAAATATATTTTCTGGTTGAAAATTTCAATATTTTGTTTTAAATTCCTTAATTTCTCTATCTTGAGAGAATTTCAGGCTACATTACTTTTCAGAGAAGGAACGGATGTAAGACTACGGTTGTTAACAAGCGCTGACGGTTAGTCAAATAAAACCCGAATTAGTCATGGTTAGGCAGTTTATGGATGGATCCTTAGTGTATGGCCAAAAACGTGAAAAACGAAACCACTGGCAACATTTTTTTTTTAATTTCGCGGGCTTTTTATCATTTTGAGGTTATACACCTCCCATAATCAAGCAACATCAATGTCAACACGAGACCCGTTGTTTCTTCCAAGAATTGAAGATTGTTCCTCCGTGCCTTCTTGGTAGGTAGGTAGGTATTCAAAAAGTATAAAAATCAGCAATGTTTTTCATTTGAATTAGTGTTTTGAGCCAAGAAAAATCTGTAACGGACAGTCTTTTTTCCTCGATAATCAAAATATCATAACTATGATGATTTATTAACTTCAAAAATATTTTAATTGTTCATCGCTTCAGTCATACCTGTTTTAGGAAGTGAATTCGGTGTCAAAATCGACTGGAACTACTTTGCAACTTCTCATGGAAAGGGTTGCATCGATAGTATTGGTGCAACTGCCAAGATGATAGTGAGAAAGCATTTTTGTCTCCAAAAGGTGTTACAAATTGTGCATCAGATTTTGTTGCTGCATTCAATGCAACTGAGTCTAAAATCGCTATCGAAGGAGTAATTAAGAGTGATTTTCTTGATATAAATTGCATTTTGAACGCATCTCCTATTTTCAAGATTCATCAGATACCAGTCATTGATGGAGCAATTCTCACTTTCCACACTTCAAAACAAGGATCCAATCTATAATGTCACCTAATTTTAACCTAGTATCTCAATTTGAACGAATTTAATGAGTGCACTAAACATTTAAAGATTTGTTTCTACTTTCGAATTTTATATCAGATATTCGGATGTATAACACAGCCACACAAAAAAAAAGTGTGCGGATCTGGTAACAAGGCACACGTATTCCTATGGATTTTTGGGGCGCTGAATTTAAATTCGGTATCAAAAATCACCCATCACGTCATGGTTGAGCCATAACCTCAAAAAATGACGAAAAATCATGCACTGAGATAAATAAATTTCAAAATAATGCCAGTGATGCAAATTTTCACTTCAAAAACATGTCGAAAACTGTGAAGAATCAACCCTTGCCTGATATCAACTTATTTAACAGAACTTTACCCAACAGAACCTGATCTCACCTAACCTGAATTAACAGAAATTTATTGAACTACACGTAAAACTCTGGAAGCATATTTCCCAAGTAGCAAATGTGTGCTACATCGAATGGGTCAACTCGAGCCTAACCTCGAAATAAATCTAACCTAGTCTAACCTAACCTTACCTAACCTTACCAAACACAATTAAACTGATTGTGTTGTCCCGTTGTGTTTGCGGTACCGTTTCATTCAGCTTCGGATTAACCTACATAGAGATTTAACCTATCCTAACCTAATAAAACCTGACCTAACCTAACTGATTACGCTGGCAACCCTGTTCTTAAACGTCTTAAACGTAAGCGTAACCCTTTTCATCGTTCCTTCGAAGAAAAAAGGACACGTTATAGCAGGCAGAAAATAGACCGAAGTAGGTCTATAAATCAATTTAATTACGATAAAAAGCAACATAAAATGGAAACACGAAAGATAGTATAAATATATCCCTTAAGTCTAAGAAAAGCAGAGAGAAAAAAATGTTGAATAAAACTCTTATTCATTTGCATGTTTAAGTTACAGTTCTACATTTTAATTGATACAAACATTGTCAGGTTAATTGAAATGGGGTCAATTGTACTTTTAGTTCTAAGTTTCTTCAAATGAGTAATGTGCGTCTAAACTTTTATCCACCTGTAGTACAATGAAATGAATTTTATTGTGTTACAACGGGAACACTTAAGTTGTGTGGGGTTCAGAAAAATTTCGTTAGGTTCTGATAAATTAGATTCATTTGTAGGTTAAGATCGAGTGAACTTATTAAATATAGCACACATTTAAGACTGAGAACCGCACGCATACATAGCTACACGTGTGGTTGAATTTCATTCGGCTACGTTAGGTTAGGTCAAGTTTTGTTAGTTTAGGATAGGTTAAACCTCTATGTAGGTTCAGCCGAAGCTGAATGAAACGGCACCGCAAACACAACGGGACAACACAATGAGTTTAATTGTGTTACGTGAAGTTAAGTTAGGTTAGGTTAGATTTTTTTAGGTTAGGATAGGTTTGACCTCTTTGCAGCTTAACCCCAAGCTGATTCAAACGGTACCGCAAACACAACGGGACAACACAATGAGTTTAATTGTGTTACGTGAAGTTAAGTTATGTTAGGTTAGGTCAGATTTTTTTAGGTTAGGATAGGTTTGACCTCTTTGCAGGTTAACCCCAAGCTGATTCAAACGATACCGCAAACACAACGGGACAACACAATCAGTTTAATTGTGTTTCGTGAGATTAGATTAGGTTAGGCTAGGCTAGATTTATTTCTGGGTTAGGCTCGAGTTCACCCATTCGATGTAGCACACATTTGCTACTTGGGAAATATGCTTCCAGAGCTTTACGTGTAGTTCAATAAATTTCTGTTAATTCAGGTTAGGTGAGATCAGGTTCTGTTGGGTAAAGTTATGTTAAATAAGTTGATATCAGGCAAGGGTTGATCCTTCACAGTTGTCGACATGTTTTTGAAGTGAAAATTTGCATCACTGGCATTATTTTTAAATTTATTTCCCTCCGTGCATGACTTTTCGTCATTTTTTGAGGTTATGGCTCAACCATGACGTGATGGGTGATTTTTGATACCGAATTTGAATTCAGCACCCCGAAATTCATAGGAATACGTGTGTCTTGTTACCAGATCCACACACTTTTTTTGTGTGGCTGTGTAATCGAATCTATTATTACTTTATGTATTGTTACTTCAATGTATAATCGTAAGACAACTTAATCAACGTTAATCGTTGTAAAATTAAACGATTAAAACATTTTTAATGCTTAAGTTCAGTTTTTGTGTCAAAGTCAATCGCACAGTTAACGTAACAGTCTTTTTGTGTAAGGTAACAGTCCAAACATTTTTTCTTAAAAAAAAAAAAAAAAAAATAATTTCAAGAAACTTAAAAACCTACTGCCAAAAGTATGTAACGTAACAGTCCGTGTTTAAACATTTATTACTCCTAAATAACAAGGGATGCAGAAATTATTCTAATCATAAAAAATGTTGCTTGAAAGGTATGCTTTCAGTGACATGCATATGAAATATCCAAAATATCGAATTCTATGTGTTTCGAAAAAGTTTATGTCAAAATATGGGATTGAATGTAACGTAACCGTCCGCGTTTTTGGCCATATACAATAAACCGTATGAAAGTTCAAACAAGTGAAGCGCTGACGATGGGAATAATTTCATTCGAATAAAAAGAAAGGTGTAATATTTAGAAGATCTCTTTATTTGAGTCTCAAATTCAAGAGTTAAACTTTACATGACAATTGTACACGTCAATATCTACTCTGCCAATGTACATTACTTTTTCCCCTCACCGAATTGTCGTTTTAAAATTTTTAACTCATCATACGCCCAAGCCGACTGAACTGCCTGATATTTTTCTTTCATAATCGAATTAAGGAATAATTCGTTCATTGGCATCTCACCTGATGATACAGCTACGGCAACATCGTGTGTCCCCATATGTATTGCGTTATTTCCTACGTAATATGGATTCGGTATAATAGGATGTAGTCTGAGTGTCACCCTAGTTCCATCTGGTTTAGGAAACCGAACGAAATAGGTGCCTGGGGCACTTAACTCGCTAGCCCTCGCTAAGATCACTCGACGGTGTATTACAACACCTAAGCCAACCGCCCTTTCACGTGGCCTTCCATTATGGATATCAGTGACTACAATATCAACAAATCTGGGAGTTTCGTAGACTTCACGAGATTGCGCCGAATCTGAACACGGTGAACTTGAACTCGGCGAATTTGAACGCGGCGAATTTGGATTTGACACATTTGAATTGCACGAAGAAGATGCACGTTTTCGGCGAATAAGAAGATCCGACAATGGGCCTGCAAGAATAAAAAAAAATTAATAGCAGCATTTATTATATCATCAAATCAACTACATTTCAAGTTTCATCAATATTAATCATCTTAGTTTTTGGTACTCTCTTTACAATGAAAAAAATTAATTTATCCCTTACTTTTTGAGAAATCTTGCATAACATATTCAGTATGCATTGAGAAATTATCGTTTCACCTTCCGCATCCGTAGTACGGACGCTGAAGAGAAATGTCTGACCAGATCGACTCACGATGTTGCAATACTGTCCCACGGGGATTGCCGTGAATGCCAGGAGCACGAGCTGGCTTTGACCAGAAAGACCGCAAAAAAATACCGTATACTGCCGGGCAAATGGTAAAGGACATATTGGAACTTCTTAGTGAGATTTGTATAAGGAAACGTCAATTAATTACGTGAGAATAACTTTTTATGTTTTAAACCAGGCACACCTATTGTTAGGATTCCCAAGACTTTTATTACCATCCCTTTACCATTCTGCTCTTTTCTTACAAAAGATTTTTCTTATTTACTCAATATATCAAAAAACATTTTAGTTATTTTCGCCATAAACAAGAGTTTCCGAAGTTTCAACAAGTTTCAAGGAATAGCAAATGTTTCAGGAAATTATAAATAATTGACAGGATTACGAGGATTTCAAGATTTGAAGGGATTTTAACGGATTTTGAGAGATTAAAGGTTTTCGATGCATTGGCGGGAGTTCGGAGGATTTAACGGAATATCAAACTCTATAAATTTTAACGAGTGAACATTTTTACTGATTCCAGTCAGTGCCAGAATTCTACCCATGAGTTAGCTATTGTTACTAATAAAATAGTCAGTTTTAATAATTCATCAGTGAAGAGTACCTGATCCATAGCTTGAGTTCTGTCACAGATTAAAATTAGTAAATATGTTAACTTTTTTTAATTTAGAGAAAAGGATTTTCGAATATTATAAAGAAACTTAAAAGATTTTGAGGAATTTTAATGGATATTACTATATTGTAAGGGATTACAAAATATTTAAATAAATTACAAATATCTCCATGAGTTTTGAAGGGATCTCTAAGATTTTAAGAGATCTTATAAGATTTTGAAAATGTCATAGATTTTAAGGAATTTCCACTGATTTTAAAAGACGATAAGGGATTTCAAGATATTTTGGAGTATCTTAGAGGATATCCGGTGTTACTGAAATATTTTTGCCTACTTGCAAGAATATCAGGTGATCTTAACGATATTTTGATGAATTAAAGTGAGTTAAGAAGATTTTAAAAAATTTCAAAATGTTTTTAAAGATTTAGAAAATTATAAGGGCTTTTAACGGATTTTGAAATATTTAAATGGGTTTCGATGATTTCGCGAAATTTCAAAGGATTTTGAGGAATTTCATAAGATTTCAAATTATATCTTCGAATGTAGGGGATTTTTGTAAGATTTGAACAGATTTAACGGAATCATAAGTATCTTCAACAATATTATAAAGCACTTTAAGAAATTTCAAGGATTTTTAAAAGAATGGCTTCCGCAAGAATCAAACATATTGTAAAGAATTTCAAGAAATTCGGCAACTTTTCCAAAGACTTCATAAATTTCAAAAAATTTGGAAAGATTTTCCAAGATTTCAAAAGGCCTTTTAAGATTTCAATATATATTATGGATTTTTAAGGATTTTAACCGATTTTGAGAGATTCAAAGAAATTTACACGTATTTTAAAGGAACGTAAGGGATTTTAAAAGATTTTGATTTATATAGTAGATAGATAGTATTTTCAAATATTATAAACCATTTGAAGAAATTTCGCTTTATTTTTTCTGCTTATATACGGAGTTCTTCAGTTTGTAGTTCTGTCAACAAATGCGGGTTTTACCACACTTGAATTATTTTACAACTGTTTAAACTTTTTGAAATTTCTTAAAGTGCCTTAAAATCTTCTAACCGCTCATAAAATCCTATTTATTTTTCTGAAACCCCATTATATACCTTGAAATAATTTCAAACGTATAAAAATGCTTTAGATTTTGAAAAAAATTATCATAGTAGATTGAAATATTTTAAAAGGTCTTGAAATTAATCCAAAAAATTTTTAATCATTTCAAATGCACCATGCTTTTTTTAACCTTTTGAAATTATTTTCAACCCTTAGAATCCCTTTTAAATAGTTCCAAAGATATTTCAATCTTCAGAAATCCTTTACCCCAAAAAACACCATTTTTGTGTGAAATAGGTGAAAGTATGAGTGCGATACGCTCAAACGAATTTTTGGTTTGCAGCGAAAAATTGTCCAGCGGTCAGATACACCTTTAACCATTTGCACGGCAGGACTAGTTTAAGCCCTCATTAACTTAGTTTCATTTCACACGATGATATTTAAAAAAACTGCTACTCCCAAACCGATCCCACGCTTTCCACACTGTCCCTATTCTTACTTTCCCCATCGCTTTCTCTCTCCCTTCCGTTACTTCTCTCTTCTCTTCACTTTACCAACTTCCCCTTGCCTACTCATCCTCACACTTCTACAATCCTACCCCTCACTTTGCGTGCCTTCTCCCACTTGTTCTACTTACAATCCTCTTTCTCTACTCCCCTCTTCTCATTTCCCCTACTTTCCTTCTCCTTGCCTGCCATTGCTTACCCTACTTCTCCTATTTACACTTCCCCTTATTTCTCAGAATTGACCTGAATACGCCATCCCCTACTTCTGCTCACCTCACTTTCCCACTCCGCATTTATCATACTCCACCACTCTCCGCAATCCCATCTCTACTTCTCTTTGCTTACTCTTTCTCACATCCCCTCCCCTAACTATTTTTTCTCATTTCTTTACTGCTCATCCCTGCACTCCCTTTCATGCCCCAACCGTTACTTTTGCTGCCTTTCTCAGCTACACGTTCTTTTTCTCCCCTCACTTCTTCTATTTCCCTTTCCCACACTTCCCCATCTGAATGATGAAACCCTGGGGAAAAACTTGCGGTTTTCTAAAAATGCGTGAATAGGGGTATATTTAGGGGGGGGGGG
>NC_046657.1:10781304-10799642 GCF_010883055.1 Belonocnema kinseyi | reverse complement strand
CCCCCCCCCCAACCCTCTGACGCGCGGAGTATTTATGTTATATATATACAGAAAGCCACTTTTAAATTTTTATTTAAATCAAACTTTGAACAATTATTTTTAAACCAATAAAGTAATGAAAAAAGCTTTCCAAACCAATAACAAAAGTCCATTGCTTCACACTTCTTATATATGGGAGACCATCCTGCATTGCATATTTATCAATTAAAAATAATAATGGATATTAAATAATTAATTTTTTTTCATTAATGGCCAAGACACAATATGTGTCACTTTACATGTCATATTTGTCACTTTATTTGCAATATTTGTTTCCATTATATGTTTGCGATATTTGTTTGAACCATATTTTATGAAAGAGAATTCAACCTCACTTACCTATATTTTCTTCAGATGAAACCAATGTTCCTTGGCCCAAAACGAAAGAAGCCATTAGCAACTTCAAATAGAATTGTTTGCCCATTTCTGTAGTCGACTGGGCTAAATATAAGAGAATATAATTGAGTGATGGTGTGAAAAAACAGAACTCGAATTTATATGGAAAAGATTGGCTGTTTGGGTCATAAAGTTTCAGAACTTTTTAGAGAGACAGAATTTTGTTTATAGCATCTAGCTTTCTCAACTACGCAAAAGATACTTGTTTAAACATGAGAACTTTGGCACGCTTGTAATCAACTTGAAAAATAAGAAGTGTGTTATTGTTTGAAGAATAAAAGTAGCACACGCTGGTTTTCTTTCAGAAGCGAAATAATTATTTTTTTTGTCAATCGACAACATACAAAAATTCTCATTTCATTGTTTTGAAATTTTCTGCTACTCAAATTAGACTAAGATTTGTTTTCTTATATGCAATGGAATTTTAAATTTTATATTTGAATAAGAATAATATTTTTTACCTATTTGTTTATATTTTTAATTCTTGTACTGTAGGACCTTTAAAATATCGATTAATCGGCATGTATGAAAATAAGAAAATGATTGCGCCATACATGATTAATCTAGGATTACTGAATTGAAAGTAGACATAATTATTGTAGGTATCTTTGCGCTTCTAATTAATAATTATCCACCGACACAAATGAATTTAATGTACTAAAATATTGTATTTTTTTATTTTCTTGTTTGACTTAAAGATCATTCTTGGTTGAAAATTGAATTGATTTGTTGAAAATATCGCCTTTTTTCGTCTACAAAACTTCTCTTGCGGTAGATATTTTTCTTTTTTGCTTTAAAACTCATGACTTTGGTTACAAATTTAACTAACTTATCATTTATTTATTTCTTTCCCAATTCGCTTTTTTCAATTCAAAATATAACTATAAAGAAACTCTAAGATAGGGCCCTCTGATGTAGTTCTTCCAAGAAAATCTAACTTTTTTGCTGATTTTTTTTAAATAAATAATTTACGTTTCATCTTAAAATGTAGTTATATTACATTTCTGGAGAAATTTGAATGCTTTTTAGTGGGAAATTCATGTATTTTGTAGAAAATTCGTCTTTTTGAATTTAAAATTCAACATTTTTACAAAAAATGATCATTTTTGGTTTTAAATTCAACTGTTTGGTTGAAAATAAACTCTTTGGTTCAAAATGTACTTTTCTCCTGAAAATTCGCATTTTTAACTTAAAAATTCTTTTTTTTTTACTTTAAATACAGCAACTTCCTTTAAACTTTTTTTTAGATAAGCCTCAAAAATCTTTTTCAATTGAAAATTCTACTTCTTTTTAAAAAATCATTTATCGAATAAAAAAATCTTTATTTTTTCAAAAAGTTTTTTTTAATAGAAATTCATTACATAGATTAAAGATTTAACTAATTTGTTAAAAATTATTTTTCTTTTATTGTTAAACATTAATTTTCTCTACTGAAGATGTAACTATATTCCATTTCTGCTTAAATAATGATATTTTTTTAATGGTAAATTCATATATTCTATAGAAAAATCGCCATTTTAAATTCTTTAAGATTTCTAATTTTAGTTAAAAATGCATAAGGCATTTATAATTTTA
This sequence comes from Belonocnema kinseyi, assembly GCF_010883055.1. Classification (NCBI taxonomy): domain Eukaryota; kingdom Metazoa; phylum Arthropoda; class Insecta; order Hymenoptera; family Cynipidae; genus Belonocnema; species Belonocnema kinseyi. The sequence goes on along the minus strand of NC_046657.1, from coordinate 10,797,632 downwards.
ATTTCATTTAAATGATTAAAGTTTTTTTTATAAAAGAGTTCATTTTCTATCAAATAGCTTAATTTTTAACCAAATTGTTGAATCCTCAACATTAAACAAAATTTACTTTTGATGAAAAAAGACGAATTTTTATCAAAAAGTTAATTTTTTACCAATTGTTGAATCCTCAACAAAACAAGATTAACTTAGACTCAAACATTTACATTTTTAAGGAAAAAGGATAAATATTCATTTGAAAAAATCTTTTTTGACAAAAAAGATCAGTTTTGAATTAAATATTTATATTTTCAACATTTGAGTTACATCTTAAATGATGAATCAGAATAATGATTTTTTAAGCCGGAAGATTATTTCGAAAGACTAGAATAGTTTAGTTACGAAAGAAGGATGTGAATCTTACAAAAAAAAATATTAAATTTCCATCCGGAATATTATTTTAATGCTAGAAAACACAAATTTTTAACAAAACACATTAGTTTTCAACAAAATTGTTGGATTTCCTTTTTTACCAAAAGAATTAATTTTTAACAGAATACTGTAATTTTCCACCAAATTGTTGTAGCCTCAAATGAACTAGATTAATTTCGACTCAAACTGTTGAATTTTTAATAGAAAAAGATCATCTTTCTACTAGAAATGATTAATTTTAACCAAGCATCTGAACTTCTAACGAAAAAAGATAACTTTTGAACCAAAAGAGATGAATTTCAAACTACAAAATAATAGCATTTACCACCAAATAGGTAAACTTTTAGGCGAAGGAGAAGAATTTTTAAGAAAATAGTTGAATTTTGAACCTAAAAAGATCAACTTTTAGCCGAATGTAGGAATTTTGTATCCAGATTTTAATTTTAAACCAAAAAATATTTAACTTCAACCGCAGGCAGTTGTATTTTCACTATTTTTTTTTGGAAAAAGTTAAATATGTCGAAATCGCAACGGAAAAAATGTGTGATGCTTAAGACTTCGATCAATAAATTCTGTAGTCTCTCCTTGATATTTTCTTAAAAAGAAAAATATGTGAAGTACATGAAAATAAGCCACTTGACCTCAAAAAAACATGACCTATCTACAGGCCACTGCTTCTAAATGAAAAATCAAGAATTGTTTGCACACCTAAACTGTTTAATCTTACATTAATCACGTTTAAAATAATCTCTTCAATGAGTTCGACTTAATATACGACGTGCAATGATAAAGTTAAAACAGTCAAACAATATTTCTAAAACGTCTCACTTTTCTAAGTTATTAATTTATAAGAAAAAACATAAAGATAAAATAAAAAATCAGACCAATTCAGAAATTTGTCAAACCTGGATTTAATGTGTCTTCTGTTTTTCTCTTTCTAGTTTATCTATCTTTTTGTTTTGTGACGCTTGATTGAGCGCAAATCCTCCCGCAGCGCCTCTCACCCATCCCAAACGCGCGGCATAAATTCTTGGAAACATGAAATGTTCCATATGTTCCAAATGTTTTATCATTTTAAATATCTTTTAAAATTTTTTGACACATTTGAAATATATTCCCTTAATATTCACTTTTCAAAATAAGACATTATTTTATGCATTTGATTGACAAGTCATTATAAAATGTCATTCCTACAGAAATCTCAAAATTCCTAAAAGTGATATAGTGTCGTGTTAGATAGATGGAATCCCGCCATTATCAAATGAAACCTCGAGATAATTTTTGTTAAATTTTGCAACACTTCTCAATACTCGTTAAGAGTATTGGGACAATCAATTAAAATGTTATTGACTTTATTTAAAAGTTCTTTTCACTTTCTAGAATTATTCCTACTTTTTAAATATGTATCAATCAAAGTGTCTAACAAAAATGCTTTCAATTTATCAAATACGTTTGAACCTATCCTAGAGTGGTTGATTCGGTCATTTAAAGTTCTAACAACTAATTTTTCAATGTGCGAACCTCGTTTTTGCATTTTTTCCGTTTTCGAAGGCTTCATGTCTCGTATCACAGTTGTCGTGCCAGAAAGGCCCAGCGCTTTAGCACGTTTCGTAATAGTATTTGAAGAATAAAACTGCCCACATTTCGCGAACTACATATGCACACAGGGCGGTTCCCTAACTGCTGCATGAACAAGCCCCAGGCGAAGAGGAGGAAGTTACATTAAGGCGAACTGCGAAAAGGAAGCAGTGTAGCGAGAGTTTGCTAATTTAAATCGAAGGGTTAAACCGATGATAGATCAGAAGACCAAATACGCTTGCATCAACTGTCAATGAAGCAGCAAATTATTGACAAAATATGCATGTTATTTGACGCAAGAAGAAGAATATAGAAGAGGTAGGTATGGGTCAGAAAGAATCAACAGTTTCTCACTGACCCAACGCGCCTCTTCAGGAATATCCCTCTTTCTGTCGAAAATCTACGCAAGTCCGATGAGGTAGATCCTTTTGGAAAGAGGTATGCGAAATCCCATTATAAAACTTTGAACTGGACAAGTGAGCTAAAATTAAGCTCAAGAGAGGATGGATTACTGCCGTCTCAAATGACCCTGTGCTTACGGATATAAGTGTTTTTATACATCTAGGCACTCTACAGATCCGTACATACCTGGACGTGACTGGTGTCCCCATTTCAAAACCGAATATTAGTGAAAGAGTCTCTCTGTAGCAGATACAATCATGTTCTTTGACAGGTTAAGCCTTTTAATTTTGTCAGCGCTGAGCATTAAATAAGACTGAGAAAAAAGAGTTTAAAATGATATTAGAATGAGACCCCTTGTGGGAGACCCCCTTGTGGTCTTTAGAAATCAAGATTTACCCTATCATCTGTAAAACATCGTGTAACAACTCACAACGTCACCTTTAGCTGATTTGTCTTTAAGAGCAACACCATGGGCCCACTCCCCTTTTGCCTGACCTTATTGCCACTATCTCTTGCACTTCGCTATTCTAAACGATACTTCTGTGGCATACAGGGAAATAAAAAGCATAAGATCAGTCACCTATTTTACATGGTTGATCCTAAAATATATGCTAAAAATAAAGAGCAACTAAATGTAGCTCAAGGGATTGTCTAGAAAAAATCTCGAGAGACTGGAATAGAGTTTTCATTAGAAAAATGTGCCAAGATTTATTTGTAGCGAAGAATATTTAATGATAACCCCAAAGACCCCGACCACGTCGACAGAATCGCTATGCGACACTTTGGAGCTCAGCTGAAGAGACCTATACATACCTGGGTATACTACAGAGCCGTATTCTGAAGTGAGATTTATAAAGGATACTCTCCGAAACAGATACAAGCGGCTCATCTGGTAGATTTGGTCTCCCGATCTATCGAAGAGGAACAAAGTACAGTTAAACCTGGAATTAATTTCGGTTGTGGAGCTGACTATAACATTAAATCTAGAGTCTCGGTAGTATTTTGTCTCTCTTTTGTTTCTCTCTCTGTTTTGTAGCGCCTAAGTGAGAACCGCACATCCCCCTCAGTTCCTATCTCCATCCCTGCTGTGCGACTTTAATTCTAGGAAACACTACATTCAGATTCGTCTTTACTTCCAACGAACACGCTTGCCGTTCCGGTAATACTCTATTCACTCAGAGTGGTTCAAAGGACGAAAGAGGAACTCAAATCTCACGATATCGGGCGACGAAAGGTTATGCACATGAAATTTAAGCATTCCCTTTCAGTCTTTTGTTGCGCTATATAGGGTGTGCAAAAAGTTGTGGGATGGCTGAATATTCCCCGAAGTAAAGTATTTTCAAAAAACATTAGGGTCATTCTTAGAGTATATTTTAGAGAGAAATTGAATGATAACCTCGGTTTCGACCTTGACGTCCTACAAGCAAAAGAAAGAAAGCGCGAAAAATTTTACGTTTAAAAATGTACTAAGGTTATAGGTCACGTGTGAGCTTGATGGTCCCTCAAAGGTTATTTGAACTTAAACAAGGTTTGGAAACAACTGAGATGTGCGGTTTCTGGAAGTAATTCATAACGACCTGACTTACTAATGTTGGCAAGATGAATTTAGCTGTGACCTTAGCGATGATCTTGTTCATGACTTTAAGGTCGTTTTAAGGTCAACTAAAAAAACTATGAACTATTTTATTTGACGTTGGAAAATGAAAGAGTGGGATACGAGGATGCCTAAAATGGCCACCGGACCTCGCAGAATGAAACTTGCGTCAATCGATTTAAATTATCAAGACAATGAAAAAGCCTACAAGATCAAAGTTGTACAGGCCGTCATTTCCAAGGTACAAGCGGAAGTATGTACGACATCATATGCACCCACATTGCACGCCCCATTGGACGACAAAATTCATTTAGTCAGTTTTTTAGTTCCCAAAAGAACCAACAGGAGGTGTATGATATAAGAAATGATTATCCGCCGATGGAGCTACCTCCTCATGGTAACAGCGGGTAACGAGCTCCGCTCGGCTAAGCGTCGTTTTCAGAATTAATGCCGTTATGGCGAATAAAAGAAAACGAGTGTCTCGAACGATATCCTTTTTAATAAAGCTCGCGTTGGTGGAACAAATGTAGATTTATGAGAATTTATCCATCTAAATCATTTCAAGCGATTTGCAAGACGTAATATCCCTTTCGATGCAAATAGCAAAGCTCTTTCAAAATCAGATTCTATTTGCAATTCTTGCCGACTGGCTTCCTGAGAATAGAATGCGTCAACAGATAAATCATCTTTACTGGAAGGTACCATTAATCTGATTCTGAAAATAGCACTACCTTCTTACAAAAACTGCGTTTTTGGTTGCACACTGAGACACCTTAATAAAATATCACATGCCGCGAGAGATCAGGTCCTGTCTAAACACTGCTTTTATGTACCTGAAGATTCGCCTGGTTGTGATGAACATCTATTAAATAAACAGAGTGAACTTGTATCACAAACAGCAACGAATTGCACTTACAATCAAAGTCACAGCGTGGAAATGATTGCCTTGCTCCTAAAACATGCTGACAAACTTGCCTTAACAAAAACCAATCAAAAATGCTCTGTCTTTACTGCCTTCTCTGGGAAAATCGAAACAAAAACATCTTAGTACCGCACTAGGACTTTATTTAGCAAAACTTCATATGTGTGAAACTGATGCAGTGATCTCAACTTTGGTATGTAGACGTACTGCTCTTGCGCTAGAACGCTTAAGAGGAACAGCACGCGACAATCCGTTACCATGTCAATAATTGGCCGCACCGTGCTCCTCTTACGCTTAGCTAGCGCAAGCGCAATTCCTCTACATGCCAAAGTTAGAGTCACTGAACTGATGAGAGGTTTTCCTTACTTTTCAACATACCTCGTTTATGAACTGAGCGATTAATGAGTGAAGCGAAGAAATCTCTGCTGAAAGCTTTTAATTCTCTCCACCTAGGTTTTTCACGAGTAGATCGAGAAGAACTGAAGAGTCACAATACAGCAATTGGTAATGAACTATTTCTAAATAGACATAATGATAAGTTAATTACCATCTGCGATAAAACTTATGTTTACATTCAAAAGAGTTCTAATTACAGATTTTAACGATGATCCTTTATCATGCACAAACATTGCCCGTTGATAAAACCTTTTGTCGCTGTCGGAGCCGATGGATATATTTTCGATGGATTTTGCCCCCTTGTATCCAACGCATTTGATGCACCAATTATACTTAAGACCATCCTAAATAAATCTGGCCTCCATTCGGTAGAAATGCCGAACGAACGACGTAAAAATGCCACATTAGCGTTCAAGCATTCAAAATTAACAAAATCTCAGAGCCCAATCGACTTGCCTTATTTGTTGCGCGGCTGAAAGTAAAAACGAGACATAAAAAGTTTGTGAGTAAAAACGGAATATGATTTTTCAAAGTGGAAAGGGAGGCATCTTGCGAGTAAAAACGAAACAAAACTTCTTCAGATTATGAATACAACATACTGATTCTCCGAATAAAAATGGAACAAACGAGAGCACGGCTAGAGGGAGGGGATGCACGTACGGATGTGAGGTGTGGATATAGGCTAATACCGTGCCCAGCTGTGAGTAATCATTTTTCACAAGTCCCAAAGGGAGAGCAATAACAAAACAGCTATATACATTCGTTTATAGAAATTCCAAAATAAATTAGAACTGCTATTCTGCTTAAATTTTTTTTCCGTATGATTATGGGAGCCCTCTGAAAATGTTAAGATATAATAAAGGGCCGCGCTTAAACTACGTGACGGATTATAAGCTTATAGGATTCTACCACTTACAATTTTCTTGCCTTTATAAGGGTACTGTACGAGTACCGAAACGTTGGTAATGCAAATTTATTTATTTATGTTTTTTATTTTTATTTTATTGTAATTTGATGGTCATAAGAATAAAAAAGACGAAAGAAAGAAAACGAGAAAGAAGGGGATGTGGTTGGCTGCTTTCTCATTTTTCTTTCCTCTTTTTTATTTTTTTTTTATCCGAAATTTTTTTTTCAGATTACAATCGGATTTTTGGTTTTCGCTTATTCGTTATGGTCCAAATTTGGTCGTTGGATTCTTGTTTTGTTTAACAGGATTGTGCATCAATTTGATTATTGGACGTTAAATGGGATTTTTAATTTGGATTTTGGTCTAATTTAAATTTCGTAAATTTTGGATCTCCAAGACCCCCCTCACCCTGTAACGAATCAAAACAAAATATTTTACCCCGCTCCCCGCATTACTGTACGAGATTTGTGGTTTCCAGAAATAATACGATATGACACTTAAAAATTAATGGAAATTTGTTTGTATTCAATTCCCGTAATTTTCCTTGACAATTTTCTTATTTCCCCTGAGCGCTAAAATTTATATACCATCATTTTAATCTTGTAATATTTTCAACACATGATCTTTTATAAGAAGAAATAAAAAAATATTCCAGCTACAAAAGACAGAAAATTTTGATTGATATTTAAACCTATAAATAAAAGCAATAATAATCACCTAAATTTTTAAACTGAAAAGACAAATTTTCATAAAAATAGTTGAATATTTATTTAAAAAATATTTCAGTTGATTTTTCAAAAGCAACATACCAATTTTAGTCGCAAGGTACACTTTCTACAGTTCTCTATTAAAAATGGTATTGCTATTTTTTAAAATGAAAAAATCAATTTCCAACAAAAAAAGCGAATTTTCAACAAAATTGGTTGAATTTTTAACCGAATAAATTAACTGGCGATTTGAAATATTAATTTGTAACAAAATACAGGTATTGTGAACCAAACAATTGAATTTTCAACTAAAGAAGATACATTTTAAACCGAACATAGAACTGCTAAATTTCCAGTTAATAAAATAATTTTTTCAAATGAATTTAACCAAATAGTACAATTTTAAAGAATTTTTTCTCATCTAAAATTATCATTGTGCAGCCAAACTATAAAATATACGAAAAAACACAAATCAACAAAAAAATTGTACATGTAATAAGTACCGAAAATTTTCTGATTAATAACTTTTTTATAGGATTCTTAGTTCTTGTTTGCATCATGAAAAACAACACTCAGAGTAAATAATTCAATTTTCGGTCAAACGAAACATACTAACAAAAAAAATAATTAAACAAAAGTTTTTCAACCAAAAAAGAGCCACACACAAATTTTCTATAATCATTTTTTGATCAAATGAATTAATTAATAATGTTTTGTCAGAACTTGTAGTTTTTTTAATTTCAAAAAATAAGATTAGAAATAAAAAGTAATAATTTTTCATCATTAATTATTATTTTATTTATTTATAAAAAGCATAAAATACAAGTTTAATATATAGATATATTATACATACATATGGGATAATCTTCTGCGATATTTGCTTAGGTTATAAAACCTGTACAAAGAAAGTGAAATATGAACCTCTAGTTAATTAGCTTTCACAAACCGTTATAGACTTATTAAGCTAGAAAGACACATGAAGGTTTCTTATTTTTAGAACTCCAAGTAGAAACATTGCAACACGACAAAGGTCTTTTATATCTGGAGAGTTTAGAATCGCTATCCAGAAGGCACCAGAGGCTGTAAGGCCGATCGCGGGTCCAAAGAACGATGTTCAAACATTTGAGTACATCAGGCATTCTACTAGTAAATGAAAAAGAGTCTCTCCACTCCCAAATTACAAATTGAATAGATTCGCCCCTTGCCGAAACCAAAACTAAGTTGACCCACCGTAAATCTCCGTCTTAGGGTACCCATGAGACGCACCTGCGCAAAAACGCTGGCAAACTTGAACATAGTAACATTAGTCCGGTATTAATGAACCATTGGATGAACACAAAGATAGGGCAGCACCTGTAGGGATGTGGACTGTGCTAACCTGCGCATGTCCACCCCCTGGAGGTGAGCCTCGAATTCAGTCAAAATTGTCTCTTTGCGTGCCTGTAGGCACTGCAAGTCTAAACCAGGCCACAGGTCATCTTGTCCACACAACGCTATAAGGTTTTTTAGCGATAAACCCCAGTTAAATTCTGGAACATCAGAACCTGAATGTGCCAGGTTCTAACAGACAAATTCTAGGCAGTCTCTCGTCCCCATGTCCAGAACTCTCTACAATCAGTTTAATGCCTCGACTTCCTCACAGTATGTTAGTCCCCAAATTCTTATGGCATAGAATAGAACATTAGCTACAAAACTTTGAAAAATAATCAATTTTCAGCGCCACGAATATGCTTTGAAGTTACGCAGAACTTGAAAAGTTGCCTGGCAGCAATCCTTCTTGTAATAAACTCTTTTTATAAAAATATATTTAAAATTGCCATTTCTTTTCGAGAAAAAATCCACTATCATAAAAAGTATTGTTAACCATTATTATTCATCATTTAAGGTATGAAAGAGAAGATCTTCATATTTTTTCCCGAAGAAAAGTTCCTTATCGTTTTATAAGTATCATAATATCGTATACAACTTGTTTTGCTGAAAAATATTCTTTAAGCTAAAAATAAATTCATACAAAATTTAAGTTAACAAATAGAACTTACTATCATTCAGAATTGCCCAAATTCTGTTAAGTCGCGTAGGTTATTTCTATACAAATAAGATGCAAATAAGTTTTTCCTGAAAAAGAGACGATAATTTTTATATTTGTTAACCTTCATTATTTATGATTTTAAATTTAAAATATTTATTTTAATATTTAAATTTTTTAAATTAAAAATTTTCAGCATTTTTTAAGTTTGTATTTTCTAAATCATATTCTATACATATCAGACACAGCGAATTTTTTCCGCCAAAAGTAAATATTATCCGTTTTCAATTTAAATTATTTATAAGAAATATAAATGTTAATTATTCACGATACTCCGCAGTTAGATGAACCTCATGACTTGAATTTGTTTATAATAACAAAATTGTATAAACAGCAAAATCTTTGCTTTATTTGTCTGCTCAAATTGTAATTTGAATTGATTTAAAATATATCTGCGGGTTAAATATGAGAAAATAAATTGAAGAATATATGATTTATTTTATTATGTATATCTGTCACATGTAATGATTTATCAATTTATTCAACTCGTTTAAAAAATTTTATATACACTTGTTATTTGTTATTCCAAATTTTGTTACTCACGAATTTTAAATTGTTTACGCTTTCAATATTAGGAAACAAAAAAAAAACAAGAAAGAAGAATGTGCATGTTAACTGTCTTATATGCACAGAGACGAATCAATTTGTGTGCTCAGCCTATTTTCAAGTTTCAAGAAATTACAATGTCATATTTTTTATCAAAGTTAAATCTGTTAAGCAATCCGATTCTTTTTTTAACTTGACGATTTCTGAAGTTTTTTATCTCTATAGCCTTTTTAAAAATTAGGTAATATTGACATTATTGAAAAGATTCACATATTTTCACAAAATAGTATTTAGACAAAAGGCAATTTTTGGCATGGAATTCATTTCGTGAATAAATCTATTATTTTTTCCGAAAACTCATGTATATATTTTGTTGAAAATTTGTCTTTCTAGCCAGAAAATTAATCTTCTTGTTTAGAAATTCATCTTTCTGGTTTAGACTTTAACTACTGGGTTCAATTTTTAACACTTTTGATAAAAATTTATTTTTTGTCAAACATTCATTTCCTTTGCTGGAAATTGAACAATTTTGTTGAAAATTGTTTCTTTTTCTTCTAAATTAAAACTTGTAGCTGCAAAATTAAATTCACAATTTTTGGTTTAAAATTCAAGTATTTTGTTTAAAAATTTGTATTTTTTAGTTAAATTTAACTTTTCAAGAAGTCATTCAACGTTTCCCTAAGCCGCTACATTTTAAATAAAAAAATATTAGTTTCCAACAAAATAGTTAAACTTTCAGCCGAAGAAATACATTTTCAACTAATAATAGGAATCTTTATCAAAAAAGTGGTTCAAACAAAATAGTTGAATCCTAGATCAAAGATATTTTTCATTTGTTGGCTGGGTGTGTTTTTCACTCACAAGGTTTCTTTGGTGCATAAAGTTAAATTCATAATAACTTTTTACAAAATTATTATGTATTATTTCTCTCATTGGCGAAAATCCAAGAAATTTCCCTTAACCATAGATTTTTCAATACATGATTTCTGTTTTTCATTTTATTCCTTTATTTTTGTAATTAATATTTTCTAAACTAAATCCGGCTAAAAGGACTCTTTTCAAATCTTGCACCCCAAGGGTTTCACTTTGTCCCACTTCCGAAGAAAAATTGATTAAAAGAAAAGCTTCCAATACGACATTAGTAACTGTTTAAATAACTCCCAATTGTCTTTAACTGAAAATATTAATTAAAAAAAAGAATAACTTTTAAAAAAGTTAATCTCAACATTCGTTAATTGTGTCACTGATTCCAGGAAAATCGCAATTTTAACAGTTTAGTGCAGAAAAAAATTTTAACAGATAGGCTTTGTTTTAGCCATCACAAAATATTTTGAATAAAAAATATTACTGTTAACCTTCATCAACGGTCAGTGACACACCTTTTAATTATCAGTGGATCAGTTGAATCAGTTAAATCATTCAAGCATAGAGCGCTATTTTTTTGTTCCTTTCCGGGCAAAATACAAGGGGGTTAGGGTATTTAAAATTCAGATTTATTAAATGGAAATTATTCGCTTAAAATTCTTTAAGAAATTGATTAACTTCAGTTTACAAAAAGTTAAAAACAGGTACTTATTTTTCTCATTCAAATTTCCATTTTCATTTCAATTGTTCAAAGGCCCGGATGCACGGGTAACTATTTATGCCTTATAAATCGACATACTGTCCCCTATTACTCTAAATTTCCCCTTTTAAAATATTCTATTTTTTAATCTTTTCAAGATACTTTCACTTTTTCTCCATATTTTCGTTTTTTTTTCACACTTAAATTCAAACTGAATTAATAAAACCCAATAATAACATTGTACTATTTTTTTTAAATAAAAATATTCTTCTGAAAATTCAAACATCTCCGGGTCAAGATTAATCTTTTTTGGGTTAGAAGCTCGACTTCTGCATGTTTCCTGTGGTAGTATGAAAAATCAAATTTAAGAATTTTTATATAGTTTTTAGCCAATGGTATAAAAAAGGAAGAGCATCAGAAACATATAAGAACAAGGAAATATTTATATTTGATTGCTTATCTAATAACCCTTAGTTATTGTGCAATTAATTTTAAAAAAGTAGCAGTATCAAAAAAAAAATAAAAACACCCCTAGATTCGTATCCAAAAAATCTCGATCCAGCGTTTTTTGTTTAAACAATAAAAAAATGACATCACTTTTTATGGTTCTGCAGTTCTTTTAAGCCTTTTTTTCTTTCAAAATTGCGGCATTTGTTATTTACCGTACATATGCTGATTGCTTGTGGATATGGATTTCTAAGTTGTGCAATTAATTAAAAAAAAAAAAACTAGTAGTCGTATCAAAAAATAAAACACCCCTTGCCTTGACTCAAAAAAAAAAATCTGCGTTTTTTGTGTTTAAAAAGTTTTTGAAAAAAGTACATCACTTTTTATAGTTCTGTAATTTTTATAAATGAAATCATTGCCGGATTGAAAAATGAATAAAAGGCTTGCATTTCTATAAAAATCTTGATCCGATTTTTTTAACCATTGTTTAAATAATTACGGAATTCGTTGTTTAGCGTACATTTGCTTATTGCTTGTGGACATGGATTTCAAAGTTGTGTAATTAATTTTTTTTCTGGGTAGAGTCTAGGGGTGTTTTTAGTTTTGTATACATTTATTATTTTTTAAAATTAATTACACAACTTTGAGCCCATATCTGTGGCAAATTTCGAGGTCGTGAATATGTAACCAAAAAGATTTTTTTTAAACGAAACTTGCAGAATTCGAGCTTCTAACCAAAAAAAGATTAATCTTTAACCGAAAATGATTGAATTTTCAAACAAATATTTCAATTTAAAAAATAGTTTAATTATTAGGATTTATTAATTCAGTTCGCATTTTAGTGTAAAAACGAAAATAGATTGAAAAAGAGAAAGTATGTTGAAAAGAGTAAAAAAAGAGGATTTTTTGAAAAAGGACAATACAGGGGAATAGGGGACATAGTGTATCCATTTTTAATGCGTTAATATTTACCCGCGACCCTGGGGCCATTGAACAATTGAAATAAAGATGACAATTTAAAAGACAAAAAGTACCCGTTTTTAACTTCTGGTACATTGAGGTTTCGTAATTTCGTAAGCAATTTTTAGGGAATAATTTCCACCCAGCAAATCTTGATTTTAAGTCCCCGCACCCCTCTTATCTTTTCCCCGAAAAGGGACCCAAAAAAAATACAAAATTGCACTCTATACTCGACGAATCAAACGGATTCAACTGACACACTAATAGCTTTAAGTGCATCACTGACTTACAGTGAAATTCCACTAATTCAAATTAAGAGTACGGTTTCATGTCACATTCATGGCAAAGACGACATTTTAAATACTTTTTTCAGCATATATTATTATTACACAGTATAATCAAAGTGTTAAATTATTTTAAAACAACTTTTTAGTTTTTCAAACAATTATTCTTTGTTGAAACAATTTTTCCCCCTGTCAAGCCTGAAAATATATTATTTTTCAAATAAATGATACTGTTCATGTAGGTTAACAGTAATATGTGCAAAAAAAATTCATTTCGAGTTATTTAATGAATCTTATTGCAAGATTTTATTTAATCGAATTTTCTTCTAAAATGGAACAATTTGAAACTCTTTAAATGTATACCTCCATTTAAAAAGAGACCTTGCAGCCAGTTTTAGTTTAAAAAATATTAGCAAAACAAAAATAAAATGAAAAACACTATTAGCTATTAAAAAATCTATCCTTGAAAAAGTTCCACAGTAAATTTGTTTATTCGAATGGTTGCTAAATAAAAATGATTATATTTTCAAATTTGCAAAAAGCTCCATTTTACGATATAGAATTACGTTATAGCTAGAAGTTTTTCTAAATTAAGGAATTCTCTGATATTTTTTCTTACACAAGTCCCAAAAATACTGTCAGACATTAAAATTAATTAATAAAATATTTTTTGACTTTGCTCGTCAATCGTATCCTTTGCTGAACTATGATAAGCATATTTCTTTGAAATGAAACAGTTTTTTTAATACTTCACTCACTTCAAAAGTAATGATTAGATTAAACAAATTTTCAATATGAATAGCGGTTATTAGGTATTTTTTTATTTTTGTAAACTAACGTATTTTGATTTTTTGTTATTGCTTCTCATTTCGGTCTCTTGAAAAAATGATGATCCATAGGTGGACATGGCTCGAGCCTCTATCCCCACCTAACATACATGCGAGAATCCCCTCCCTTCAGCCGTGCGCTCGTTTGTTCCGCTTTTATCAGAAAAATCAGTATTTAGCATTTATACTCTGAAGATTTTTTTTCCTTTTTCGCTTGGAAGCTTTGTTTCTTTCCGTTTCACCCTGAAGAATATGTGTTCCATTTTTACTCCCAAACTTGTTATGCTCCATTTTCCTTTTCAGCGGCTGTGACGCCACTTTTTTTATGGATTTTGGGGTCCTCTTAGTTGCGCACAACCTGCTCTTTACTAAATAATTACTTCTACAAAAAATCCACTTTAAGCTAAGCGCCAGTGCTTTCTCGAGACAGATTGAAGAATAATATTCTACATTTCCAAAGCAAGATAACCCAAAATGTATAGAAAAACACAAAATAACTCAAAACGTGTCCCTTGATAGGTCAGGCATATAAAATTCTTTATTTCAAACCCCACAATTCTCCTATCTTACATGTGACCATACCTAGACTTGAATTGTGTGGAGCTCAATTATTAGCTAAGACTCTGCATGATCTAATTTCAACTACGGGGTTTGAAAGTATCCCACTTTATTGTCACACTGATATCTCTGTAGTGTCAGCTTGGTTAACCAAGCATCCATGGAGTTGGCGTACATTCGCATCTAATCAAGTGGCTCATATTCATGAGCTTGTTCCAAACGCTAAGTGAAGATATGTTGCCACTAAGGACAATCCCGCTGATTGCGCTTCCAGGGGTCTCTTCCCAGAAGAATTAAAGGATCATCACTTATGGTGGCATGGTCCACAGTGGCTGGCCAAACATTCTGCTAGTTGGCCAGAATCAAAGCCCGTTTTGTCTCAAGATACGGAGCTTGAGTAGAGTAAGAAAGTTACTCATCATACTATGAAGCAGGCTAAACAACCCTTCGACTTAGCTGACAGGTTTTTGTCTTGGCCAAAATTGTTGAGAGTGAGCGCCTATTGTCGTAAATTTTTCACAACTTTCATGATTAAGGTGGGTAGGTTACCGAAGTCTACGTTCCAAGATGAGAGATTGGTTCTCTCGTCAGATGAGATTCAGCAAGCTTCCTTGTATTGGATCCGTAGAATTCAAAAGGAGACCTTTGAACCAGAGTTGTGCGCAATTCAACATAACAACCACCTAAAACAGAGCTCGTCTTTAAAAACGTTATACCCTTTTTAGATGCATCTGGTGTACTGCGTTTGGGGAGACGTTTAGATAATGCCCCAATTAGTTACGATGAAAAGCACGCATGCTTGTCAAGAGACTGATTTATGTCTCTGTTTTATGCGTGAGATAGCGAGCTACTCTTTCCCAACAGCTAATGGGTAGTCTTCCGAATTTTCAACGTACGCGTATCACCGGGGAGAGGACAAAGGAGTTACAAGAGTTGCGTAGCCTTATTTGACGGCTGCGTGACTCGAGCTATACATTTGGAACTTGTTTTAAATTACTCCTGTGAAGCTTTTCTAGCAGCTTAAAACTCCTTTACAAATCGTCGTGGATTGCCAGCTCACATGGGTAGTGACAATGGTACCACATTTCAGGGAGCTGAAAGAGAACTGAGTAATTGCCTTTTAAATCTACGTAAAGATTAAAACTTTCAGAACCAACTCGCCAGCCAAGGAAGTACTTGGAATTTCATTCCACTTTCTGCACCCCATTTCGGGGAATGTGGGAGGCTGAAGTGAAGAGCTTCAAGCAACACTTTCGCCGAATACTGGGCTCTAGAACTCTTACTTTCGAAGAGTTTTATACTACTCTTACGCGAATTGGGGCAGCTCTTAATTCTCGTCCAATAGGACGGTTGTCCGATAAAAGCGAAGATTGAACAGATTTAATCCCAGGGAACTTTTTCATTGGTGCACCGCTTTTGAGTCCCCCTGAATAATTGGTCATACTTGTTGCTGAGAATCAGCTATCTCGTTGGCAGGTAGACTCGTGAACAATCGAACCTTAAGATTGGTGACTTAATATTGATGCGCAATGATGGTCTCCCTCCAACTAAATGGTCGCTTGCTCGATTAATTAAATGCTATACAGGTAAAGATGGCTTAGTTCGCTCTGTTTGTGTTAGGACGGCCACTACAGAATTCGACCGACCGATTTTTAAACTCTGCCTATTGCCACTTTCATTTAAAGCATCTACTGAATTTTGCTATTTCAATAAAACTTAAAAGCCTGACTAGCATAGTGTCTGTCTTACCATTGCACTTGCTTCACACTTAGGGTTCATTCTAAACTATACTTGTAATTATACCGCTTTATTCAGTATTAAAAGAGTTTAATACTGTTATTCGCATTCAACATTATTTTTAATGGCGGGCGGAGAGACTGAATTTCATCCACAACTTAAGGCCAATTTTATGTTTATTTATGCTAACTTACTTTAAGATAAATTTTCATGGTCGTTGGTAGCTTAATCAACAATCAGTGTTAATTAATTTTTCATACAATGATTTGCCAACTTCGCCTATGAAATCGTTCTTGTTTATTCTCGTGATACTCATGCACAAGAGGCGGGTTGTATGTTTGGAATGTGTGCAATTACGAAAATACGAGAATATTTCAATGTTGTTATTCGCGATTAGAATGAGTA
>NC_046657.1:10771886-10781204 GCF_010883055.1 Belonocnema kinseyi | reverse complement strand
ATACCACCTATCTCACGGTACTATCTGACGCTAAGAGAAGTCTAGAGCGGAGGGAAAGGTGGGTCAGAGAATATCACCAGTTTTTCTCTGAACCATCTCGACGCTTCCAAGACCCTCCAGTTACTGTCGAACGCTCACCAAACCAAAGGAGGTCGAAGTATTTTGGAAAGAAGTCTACGAAGTGCAACATAGACATTAAGAGGGATGAAGAACTATTCCGCACCAGGAGCAGAATGTATCAAAACCTTCTGGTGGAAGAAGTTTTCTTCAACCCATCAGGATTTGGTCCGTATTTTCACCTCATATTTTAAGTCGGAAGAGCCGATTCCGGAGTGGTTGCTGGAAGGGCGCACAATACTCCTGCCGAAAATAGGCAACTTTACTGACCCGAAGAATTACAGGCCAATAACTTGTCTGAACACACTTTATAAGATATTCACAGCTATCCTAAATGATAGGATTGTTCGGGCAATTGAACCTATGTGGCAAGAAATGTATGAACAACGAGGCTCAAAGAAAGACGTAGCCGGATGTCGAGAGAACCTACTCATCGATAGATGTGTCTTTAAAGATGCAGAAATCTACCAGCGAGACCTATCGATGGCCTGGATTGATTATCGAAAAGCTTTCGATTCGACCTACCATAGACTTATCATCTGTCTTTTGGAAACCTTAAAGGTTGATCCGCAAATAATTAGGTGCATAGAGAAATTTGCCGCTTTGGAAAACCAGATTTACTATCTCATCTGGAAAAAATCATGTGACAACTAACAAGGTCACCTTTCAGAGAGGTGTCTTTCCGGGCGACACCATGAGTCCACTCCTCTTTTGCCTTACATTATTGCCACTATCTCTAGCACTTCGTCATTCCAGCGGGTAATTGTGCAGCAAACCTACAGATCGACGGTACAAGGTCACTCATGTATTTTACATGGACGATCTTAAGATTTATGCTAAAAACAAAGAGCAACTACATCTAGCTCTAGGGATTGTCGAACGATATACTAATGAAATTGGAATGGAATTTGGGTTAGACAAGTGCGCCAAGGTTTGTTTGAAGCAAAGAGAACTTAATGGCATCCCTGAAGATCCTGAGCTCGATGATAGAAGCGCTATACGACACCCTTGCGCTGGAGAGACTTATACATACCTGGGCGTGCCACAGAGCCACATTCAGGATGTGACATCTATAAAGGATACTCTCCGAAGCTCTCCAAACTGTCTGCGAGGAACAAAGTATCTGCAACGAACATGCTTGCCGACCCAATAATATTCTATTCATTTGGAGTAGTTCCATGGACGAGGAACGAGCTCAGATCCCTTGATATCGGAACAAGAAAGGTTATGCACATAAACCAAAGCATGCATCTTGAGTCTTCCGTTCCGTGACTGTACATCTCACGCCGTCAAGGTGGTCGCGGAATATTGAGTCATGAATGTCCTCCCAACAGGATTATTTTGGGTACAGCACATAGTGTTTCAAATGGTAGAGACCCTCTTTTCTCAAATGGCACAAGCGAAAAACTTTCCTGAACAGCTCCTCGATAAGAGGATGCACGGTATCTTGCACATAAGTTTGAAGGTTCAGTCAATGTCTTGTGAGCTAACGTTTACTTTCCGTAAATCGCCCGGATTGAAGTCTGGTACGGAGGGTTTCATTTTTGCATGCCAAAACGGTGTCACTTTCACCTTAACATACCGTCGCCACATTTTGAGCCAAGACATTCCCGATGATAGCTGCAGGGCGTGCCATGCACACCCCGAGAATTTAGCTCACATACTATCTAGTTGGCCAACTCACGCGGAAATGACCTACATTCAAAGGCACAATGCGACACTAAGAGTGCTTTATTACCATCTCTGTCACTTTTACGGCATTGTCCTTAATATCGCTCCTCTAAGTGCCTTTAGGGAAATAGAGTCAATTGTCGAGAATGAGAAGTACCGCATATACTGGAACTTTATATTCTCAACAATTGTTTCTGTTGCACACTCAAGGCCTAATATAGTTCTTCTTGACTTCGAGAGGCGAACCATTTTCGCTATCAAATTTTCGGCAGCAGCTGACAAAAAGATCGTAGCCAGGGAGAATAAAAAGGAAAAGAGGTATAGACACCTTATAAGGGAGTTGCGACGATTGCACCCGGATTATTCTGTTAAACTAATAGTCCTTATCATTGGCGCTCTTGGAGGTGCCAAGCTTTCACTTGCTAATGGCCTAAAAAGCATCCCTGCGTGTCAACAATATGCTAAAACACTTGCGGAAAAAATGCAGAAGGCGGTAGTCCTTGGGTCACTCCGTGTTCTTAGGGTGCACAAGTCTTTTGATGGCTCGTCGACAGTAATTACTATCCAAGCGGGAATATCTTCTTTAACACATTTATCTAATTTTGAGGAATTTTGCTTTTTTATTTCCATAACACTATGAAATATATTTAATCTCATCACTTTTATGTTGCTATTATTTTACCAGGAACAATCGGCCACTTATTTGAGCACAGTTCATAAGCTAGCCAATGATTAGTAATTTTTTTTTTGAAAAAAGTTGGAAATTAATAGTCTTTCGGTAATTGACTGAACGCCGGAAGTTAACTACTAAAAGATAACATTTGCTGATCCATGATATGATGCATTTTTAAACCTTCTCAGAGTTCAGCATTGACAATAGGAACCTAATCTCGAAATCAGATTCCACTATGGAGCGAATGTTCGAGTCCGTGACCGAGAAATCATTTTTTCTTCTTTTTGACTTTATAGCGGGAATATCTTTTTCAACACATTTGTCTAATTTTTATGAATTTTGCTTTTTTATTTCCATGACGCAACGATAGCCCCTATTGCAGTATTTCGCGATGTGCCCTATTCTTTCGCAATTGCAACATTAAATGCCCTCTGTGTGTCTAATTTTTTCCCGCCAGATTATTTGATTCGCTAACCTATGGAGGCTTGTTAGGTCAGTAGCCCTACTGTCGCTCGTTATTGACACCATGAATGCATCTCCACCTTTTTTCGCGTGAAAGAATTCTTATAGGTTAATTTTTTTAATTTTTATGATTTTTACAGCATCCAGTCCTAATTTCGCGAGATCGGATAGGATATGTATTTCATCGCAATCTCCCGCGATTCCTTTCAATAGCCAGAAATACACTTTTTACTTTTAGAGTTCTTGTATAAAAATCGATATTTTTTTCTTTGAGGATTTCTATTGCGTCTCTAAATGTTTCGATGCTTAAAACATGCACCGCTAATTTAATTGACGAGAGACTTTTTATGAGAAAGCTGTTCACCTCAATTTTTTCCCTAAGTAAGTCTTACTTCTCGCTCTGTGAGATAGAAGTTTCGTGCTTGATGGTTTGCTCATAGTCCAGGTTTGTTGGTGGAATTTAAGCCGTTCTCCGTTACGGGTTTGTTGTTTTTCGTGATCGCGTCCGTTTTTTGCTCCGTCTGCGTTGAGTTCTGGCTGATGTCATCCATTTCGACCAGGTTCTCTGCATTTGCCAATAATTGATATGAGTTGGGGTTTTCAAAGCGAGACACATTGTTGCCCTCTCTATCTAGGGTTGTATTTTCCAACGAGTCCGTTGCTGCGCTCTTCTTTTCCAACTTACGATTATCTTTAGTTTTCCTATTTAGATTCGGCCTGTGCGTCGTTTTTTCCAAATTTTTTTAAAGCCATTAAGATTATTCTTCTATTTGCTTTATCTCCAAGGGCTCCACTTCTGAGACTGTCAAAAATTGTTTCATCTAGTTCTAGCTTCAAACCCGGCGTCAGGGTCGAATTTTGTGTCATGGCATCCGTTGCTGTGCAGGGTTTTGTGCGTGGTGTTGTAAGTCGTGCAGTGATGCCTTTCACGAGGGACGCCACAAGGGGATGCCGCGAAGGGACGCCATTCGGCGCATCTCCCCTTGCAAGCACAATCACTTAGGTAAAATCACTCAACAAAAAAATACTTCAACTGTATTCCAAATATGTACACCGTGATTGCGCCACTATAGATTATCTGAGCACTTTAGGGTCCACTTTTCCATTTGTAAAGGGAAAAAGGACAGTTTTTGCGATCGGTTATGTCCCGGGTTCGTATGGACATCCGTTCACTGCGGATATTATTTCGGATGTAATTGTAGCACACAATCATATGCCGCAAGACAACTTAAGATAAAGTTTCTCATACCGCTGTGCAAAAAATGGAAAATCCAAAAATTTTCAGATTAGGTTCCTATTGTCAATTCTGAACTCTGAGAAGTTTTAAAAATACATCATATCATGGATCAGAAAATGTTATTTTTCAGTGTTTAACCGCCGGCTTTCAGTAGTAGAAAGCGCATACTATGGGAAATTTGGAGTGGCGTGTCCTCCATGTCAGATATTATGGGAAATTTGGAGTGGGGGTCCGCCATGACAGAATTTATGGGAAATTTGGAGTGAGGGGTCCGTCCTGACAGATATTATGTGAAATTTGGATTGGGGGAAATCCGCCATGACAGATATAAGGGGAAATTTAGAGTGGGGGTCCGCCATGACAGATACTATATGAAATTTGGAGTGGGGGAAATCAGACATGACAGATATTATGGGATATTTCCCCAAGCTGCAGTTTGCTTATTTAGTTTTTATTATTATTCCCCGTTTCCAATCTCAAAACGAAAAACTAATTATTAAAACAGACCGTCCCCCCACCAAGTCGTAAAAAAGGAGGAGTTGGTGGCAGGGGAACCATGAGCGCTTACTCATGGTCATACATTAAATTCTTCTCCAGAAATTTTCGGAGGAGAATTAAATATATCCCCAGCCCCCAACTCCTCCTTTTTTATGACTTGGTGGGGCTAGTGACTGTTTTAATAATTCGTTTTTTGTTTCGAGAATGGAAACGGCGAATAATAATGAAAACTAATTGAGCAAACCGCAGCTTGGGGCGGGGGTGAGGGATTTCAAAAGTTTATAATTCTCAGTGTATGTAAAAATAAAAAGTAAAAGCTATTAAAAGATATGAAGTAAATTTAGTCTTGTCCGTCTTTAAAGTAAGCGTTGCAATGGTTATATATCTTCTGAATAATACTTAAGCCAGCCAATGACAAACTATGTAGAACAACATTATGTTGTAGAGAATAACTTAAGCCAAAAACTAATTTTTTATCATCACTCCTAAAATTAGATCTAGTTTCTCTAACATTATTCTTCCACTG
Source organism: Belonocnema kinseyi (assembly GCF_010883055.1). Taxonomy (NCBI): domain Eukaryota; kingdom Metazoa; phylum Arthropoda; class Insecta; order Hymenoptera; family Cynipidae; genus Belonocnema; species Belonocnema kinseyi. The sequence continues at coordinate 10,776,020 of NC_046657.1, read as the reverse complement.
CGTAGACAAAATGTACAGTAAAAATTATTTCAAAAAAAGTGTTTTTGCCTCATAATGTGAGGAACATAACTGCTTATACGAATTCAAATCCGGAGAATGATCTATAAAAACTAAGCCTATTGTTTGGAAAAGTTGTTTAGAGTCAAATTTATTTTTATAGGGCGACATTTGACAAAAGAATAACACTTTTTCTATTGATTATAATATTTTATACAAATTTTTTAACATTAGTGCAAATATGTTCTAATTTTCTCTATTTCTACTATTTGTTCACATGTAAATCTCTGGAATGATTCTGATGAGTAAAGTCAGTATTGCCATAAATATAAAATGATCCACATGCCCAGGCGGCAGTATACTAGTTACTGTACTAATGGGGTGTGAAACTGCCATAGGAACTTCAGGTAACCAAACCTCGAATTCGGCTTAAGGAGTTCCTAGATCCTTCCTCGTGATGTTTTATTCATTATATGTAGGTCCCAGTAAATTCCTATATTTTCAGATTCTCCGCACTAAAAATACGCGACAGGAAAAGTTAGTACCATGCACGTCGTGAAAATACGTTACGTAGCATCACAAATTCCAACTGTATTCTACATATATATCTTATTTCAGTGACAATATTCTCTGTTTTTCTCAATGTCTGATCTTTTTTCACTGTCAAACTCAAGAATATCTCTGTTTCCCCCCGTGATACAGGGGGATATTGTTTCAAATAATGTCGGTTTCACTGGTTCGGTGATTTAGAGAATCTGTAGAGAAACTTTTCAAGGCTCTTCTAAATTAAACCAGTAAAATTGTCAATTGCTTAATCAGTATTTTTAATTATTGTTGGTGAACCAAAGGTTTGCCGACCTTAACTGGGTGAAGCAGCAAGTAGCGCAACTAAAAAAGTTTCACTGAATATAACAGTTAAGCCAAATGATAGACTCGACCAATCATGCAGCGCTCCACTCGACAAAATCGTTGTTACGATTTAGTCGTCTGTTACGCGAATGTCGTCAATCTGGACTTGGCATTTCTCGAGTCAGAACAGCCATTATTGTCTACTGGTGACTTTGTTAGAAATAATTTGAGCCTGGCTCTTTGGATTTTTCTTAAAGCGACGCTACACATTAACGTGAGAGTCGAGTTTTTTGTACATGCATACAATGCTTTCTGCCGTCATAATAAATAAATGCAACAATATTTTCGTAGTATCTTTATATTCTTCATACGCAGATAAATAAATACAGATAAATAGGCTTTAGAGGTTGGACAGTTCCTTCGTCCGTTTTCCTCCCCATTAAACAGGTTTGCGAGATATTCGATATTCATTCAGGAAACCGGGGCGACTAGATACGATATTCCTAATATTTTCTTTTTATATTTTTTAAAGCTGTACATGTTTTATTGTAAGCAAAAATAATTTTTAGTTACGGCAAAGGGAATGTAAGGTTTCTATGAATAATTTTCCATTATGGAAATTTTCTCTACGGTTCACGGTTTCATCCAGAAATGAAAAAACCTACTCGAGTAGATACGATATTCATAATATTTTTTATTCCTACTTTTTTGAGCTATACATTTTTCATCAACAGTAAAAATTATATTTTAACAACGGAAAAAGAATAAAAAATGTTTAAGAATAATTCTTATTTATGTACAGGACTCCACACTAAATGTATGAGAAAATGGCTTTCGGTGGATTTAGCTGAAACTTTGTAATTTTTAAGGTTATAAGTGCCGGATGAAATATCCGTAAAAACATTTTAAAAAATGGACAGTTTTAGCGCTATGCGGCGCTAAGCCAAACCAATGACAATATGAGTCAACACCGTTGACTCATAATAATAATGAGTGAATGCTGCATGATGAACGACTGTTACCAGATCCGCAGTCGCAGTCGCAGTCGCATCCGCAGTCGCGGACAATTGTCCAGGGGTGGTCCCGAAGGAATTAACCCCCAACCAGAGGTGCGAAAACCGTGCCGAAAGCTGAATGGCACCTGGGTGAGGTGTCTAGAACGGCGACTCTGGGATACCAGGCGACCTCTCAGAGTAAGCAGCCTTATCCTTGCATGCGGGGCTCTACAAGGATGGACGAAACTCTTTCCCTAGCTTCTCGTGGGAACAACAATGACAACACCAAACATAGTTGTAGTAAGTGCGGTTCAAAACAACAGAACGCGCAGGGCACCCGACAATGGGTCGGCCAACAATGCCGACCAATCTAGAGCTGGGGGAGCCAATGAAAAAGGATTCAATGCGCTGGATGAGCGGGATCTCGTGGCCTTTGGGTGGACGGAGCGACTTAATCACGACTTGCTAGACTGCTACGATGTGAGTGTGGCCCGTGAACGGGGTTACATGGCACGGCTGCATGCTCTGTGGTGCGAGAAACACCCGGAGCTATCGCACTTTTCGCAGCAACGTCTGCGAAACCATGCTGAATTACACCGTAAAAGGGGCTATGTAAGCGGAACGCCTACTCTGCCACAGCTAGAACAAGCCGGCAACAAAGAAAGAGAGGCGACACTAAGACCAACCGCGGGCAGGCATCCAATAGATGAAGAGCGATGCTTTACGACCCGGAGAAATATCAACACCAAGGTTTCTCTCAAGCCTGAAGATCTGGCTGAAATGGATAACGAGCTTTGTGGACATTTTTCCGGTGAATCCGACCTCTGGGCTATCAATTATTGTGTGTATAATGCAGCGAGAGCTTTGGCCGATGCGAACCGTAAAACAAAACCAACGGCTGATCATAAGACCAAAAGACGAATGCATCAACTTGCCATAAAGATAGGCTGGGCAAGACAGTACGCGTCCCGCATTCAATGTGTGATTGACTACATTACATCTGGCAGGAATTTTATCGCCAAGGTTCGAAAGTTCGCGCGCGAACTCCGGACCCTTTATCACACACTTAAAAAGTCAAAGCTGCTGACCATCAGGCAGCATATTGTTGAGTGAATACGGATACTATCTGACGCTAAGAGAAGTCTAGAGCGGAGGGAGAGATGGGTCAGAGAAAATCAACAGTTTCTCTCTGACCCATCTCGACTCTTCCAAGATCCTCCAGTTACTGTCGAACACCCACCCAAACCAGAGGAAGTCGAAGTATTTTAGAGAGAAGTCTACGAAGTTCAGCATAGACTGGACGAAGATTCAGAAAATATAAATAGCTTCAAGGAGTTATGTGTTGCTCTCATAACAGCTGATAAAGAATGCCCACCCATAACTACCGAGGAGGTGAAAAGAGTATTAAGAGGAATGAAGAACTATTCCGCACCGGGACCAGATTGTATCAAAACCTTCTGGTAGAAGAAGTTTTCTTCAACCCATCAGCATTTGGCCCGTATTTTCACCTCATATCTGAAGTCGGAAGAACCGATTCCAGAGTGGTTGGTGGAAGGGCGCACAATACTCCTGCCGAAAATAGGCAAATAAGCTGACCCGAAGAACTACAGGCCAATAACTTGTCTGATCACGCTTTATAAGATATTCACAGCTATCCTAAATGATAGGATTGTTCAAGCAATTGAACCTGTGTGGCAAGAAATGTATGAACAACGAGGCTCAAAGAAAGGCGTAACCGGATGTCGGGATGTGTCTGCAAAGATGCAGCATTCTACCAGCGTGACCTATCGATGGCCTGGATTGATTATCGGAAAGCTTTCGATTCTACATCCCACAGACTTATCATCTGTCTTTTGGAAATCTTAAAGGTTCATGCGCAAATAGTTGGGTGCATAGAGAGATTGATTCCGCTTTGGAAAACCAGATTTACTATCTCATCTCGCAAAAATCGTGTGACAACTAACAAGGTCACGTTTCAGAGAGGTGTCTTTCAGGGCGACACCATGAGCCCACTCCTCTTTTGCCTTACATTATTGCCAGTATGTCTAGCACTTCACCATTCCGACGGGTACTTGTGCGGCAAACCTGCAGATCGAAAGTACAAGGTCACTCATGTATTTTACATGGACGATCTTAAGATCTATGCTAAAAACAGAGAGCAACTGCATTTAGCTCTTGGGATTGTCGAACAATATACTAAGGAAATTGGAATGGAATTTGGGTTAGACAAATGCGCCAAGGTTTATTTAAAGCGAGGAAAACTTAATGGCATCCCTGAAGATCCTGAGCTCGT
>NC_046657.1:10737052-10771786 GCF_010883055.1 Belonocnema kinseyi | reverse complement strand
TCTTATTCCATTTTTGTGTTTAGTTTCTTGTGTTTATTTGTTTTATTTTGTTGTTTCTGAATTTTTCTTTCGTTTTATTAATACATTCCTCTTCCTTTCAAGACCATAAGAGCTTGTTGCTCTTATGGTTTAAAAAATGGCATTCAGAGTTCGAGTTAATTGCTATGTGTGCGATGGAATCTATTAACCAGGACAAATGGCTCGAATTGATGGAAATAATAAGCCTGATAGGCAAAACATTGCAATTTTTAGACGCCTTCAACTTCGAAGACCACCACTTGAAGTCGCCGATACTGTTGTTAATGCTCGAAGGCTTTCAACTGAATGTAGAGTTAACGCTTTTATTGTCATGGACATTTTCATTCCAGAAGAAACAAGAGCATGCTTAAATCATTTGGATGAATATGGTTTCATCTTAGGCCCCTTGCTTCCTGGACTACAAACGATTAATAGACCGTATAGGATTCCGGGACAGCAGTTACTTCTGTTTTTGCCCCAGCTTCGTAACGAAGCAAATGTTAATGCGGCCGCGGCGTTTAATAATGAGGATAGTTTCAATGATGAAGAGTTTGAAGCTATTGCTCCTGTAACAAAGGAACAATTTAAAGAGTTGTATGCATTTTCTGATCCTATTCCGCAGTTACATGGACATGGTGCCAGATACGTGAGGAAAAAGGATCTACTGACTTTCCTTTGCAAAATGCGTCAAGGTCTTTCTGATGAATTTCTGAAAGTGATTTTTCATTATTCGAGACGGCAAACTACAAGCATGGCCATTTCTACTGTAAGGGAGCCTTTAATGCAGCGATTTGTGCCTGGTAACATTGGATTTAATGCGATAAGCAAAGGGGAATTCGTTGAAAGATACGTGACATCATTCGCCAATGAACATTATAATCCACAACCCGAAATTCCCAGAGCTATTGCAATCATCGATGGAACTTATGCTTATATGCAGAAGAGCAGTAACTTTCCCGTACTTCGACAGTCATTCTGCAAACATAAAGGACGTCACTTGGCAAAGCTTGGCCCAACCACTTTTAGAACGCTTAGGAATTGTGTCCAAGGTACCACCATTTCTCCAACAAGGACACAGTCAATTGATAACGGAAGAAGCAAACGAAGCTCGGCTAATAACGAAATCTAGATAAATAGTGGAATCCAGAAATGGCCACATAAAGTCCATTTTCAAGTTCTTCGAGAAAACCATTCCGATGGCTTATGTACACAATCTAAGGGACTTCTTTCGTATTGCTGGTGCCATAATTAATCGATACCATCCTGTTATCGAGATGCAAGGCGCTACAGCAGAGCTTGCAAGAGAATATATAGCGAGAGCTGGTGAGCCAAATATTTTGCAAGCGCGCGTAGAAGTGGACAATATGCGCTACGGAAATGCAAATTGGAATCGCCTGCATGAACCTCAAGTACCACAATTTCCTCGCCTTACATTGGAAGAAATACGCGACATAACAATTGGCCTGTATCAAGTAGAACTTGCCCCATCTTACGTTCAAGATAAGCTGCAATGAGAAGAAGATGAGGAGTTTCAACTAGATACGCGACTCAATGCACCTGGTTTGATCAGAGTACGAGTATTTTCTCGTTTCCGAAATGCGACAAGGTACCAGCTGTGGATAGCGTTCAATGAGATCGATGACATAGGACCAGACAATTACGAAACGCTTCTCGGTTATTACTGCACATGTAAGTCAGGGGCCAGAACTCTTGGCACTTGCGCACATATTGCAAGCGTTTTATGGTTCCTGGGTTATGCACGTCACCAGCAATACGTAAAGTATCCTCAAACTTCCTTGCCACAAAGGATTCTAGACGCTGCCAATAGAGGTGAACAAGCGAACCCGAATCAAGAGCCAGAAATAGTTTAATATTTCGCAAAAGCTACTGGGATTGGTTCTATTCGCTGATCATGGGTGCTTAGCGTTCGGCCCTCTTGCGAAGGGTACACTGTTATTATCGGAATGTGCGCACTAGTTACTAATGTCACTTTGGGTGCCATTTCTGCCTTTAAAAAAGTGATTAATTAGTCAAGTTAAAATCTTGGGCCCTAGCGTTTGATCGTTTTGAGAAGCGCGCTATATGAGTCAACGGTGTAGGCGAAAATATGACAGTCCACGATCTCAGCCGTGATTTCTATATTGACATCGCTTTCGTAACAAAATCTGTTGTAATTCGTTTTATTCACTGATCTTGAGCGCTTAGCGCCGCATAGCGCTAAAACTGTTCATTTTTTTGGATTTTTTTACGGATATTTCATCCGGCACTTATAACCTTAAAAATTACAAAGTTTCAGCTAAATCCACTGAAAGCTATTTTCGCATACATTTAGTGCGGGGTCCTTTCTACACATTTTCCGTTTTCATTAAGAAAACCTACACGAGTAGATACGACGTTCCTGAGATATTTGATTCATATTTTTTGAAAGTTGTATATTTTTCATAGAAAGCAAGAAGTAATTTTTAATAATGGCAACAGTATTGTAAAATTTCTAAGAATAATTGTAATTTAGAGCAGTTTTTACCACGTTTCACATTTTCATACAGAAAGCTAAGACGAATAAATACGATATTCCTAAAATTTTCTGGGTATCACGAAAAAATTATTTTTCAATAGTAACAAGCCAGATTTTTATTTTTTATTTTCGGAATAATTTTTTTTGTTTGTGGCAAGTTTAAAAATATTGTTCTTCATTCAAAGTTTTTCTTGATTGATATATGGAGAGGTATTCTTGTAAAATGCAGAATTTACATTATAATTTTTTATTCAAAAATATTCTGTAAACTGATAAAACGAAATTTTATTTGTGTAGTAATATCTCTCTACTACAAATAATCTCAGTTCAAACATTTTTTTTTGAAAACATAATGTTTAGTTTTGAATTGAACATTCTCCAGACTGGTATCCGGGGAAACATTTGCGCTTTTTATTTGAGCTAAAATTTACACAAGAAATTTCTATTTAAACATTGTTGACATAAGAAAATGTTTGAAAATAATGTTCTTTTTTGAAAATATTGTCTCTACAGTGAAATATTAATGTTATAGAAACTAGATTCAATTTTAGGATCAATAAGGAAAACATTTGTTTTATGCAAAAGTGTCCTCTTGATAATAGTTTATGCTGGAAAGAATTTTTAATTTTCTGTGTATTAAATTTTGTGACATTTGTCACATTGTTTTTCATTTGGAAATTTTTTGGGAATAATATGGGTTAAAGCAGATACATTTTGAATTTTGAAAGGAGAACAAAGTTGAAGCAGTAAGACATTATTTACATGTAGAAAATAATGTTTGGTAATCTTTGTAGTAAACTGTGAAAGAAGTAAAAATTGTTATTTCAATCATTTTCTTAATATGTTTGCTTAAGATATTAGGGTTTGATATCAAATGTTAAGAAGTTTCCTTTCATGAAGTGTGAAATCAATTATGTAGTAAAGTAATCGCTTAAGCGTTTAGAATTATGTTTAATACTAATCATACGCTTGTAAATTTTTCGAATAGTTCATCTGTCCTTTTAAAGTGATTAAAATTTTTTTTAATAATAACATTTTGAAAATCAGTGAGATTGAAAATTTTTTGAAAATTTGATAAAGTTTTGGAAAAAAAGTAAAATTTTGAAATTCGAAATTTTTTTTTTAATTTTGCTAAGTTCCTAGAGTACAGAACCAAATCCCAAAATAATTTGGACAATTATTGAGATCGGTAAAATTTTGCAAATTAGTAAAGTTGATAAAGTTTTTGAAAATTAGTAAGATTTTGGAATTCCAAATAAATTGAGAAAATAATAAAATTATAAAGTTAGTAAAGTTGATTAAGTTTTTGGAAATCAGTGAAATTTCGAAAATTTTTAAATTTAAAAAAAATGAAAAATAGGAAAATTTTCAAAATTATGAAAGTTAATAAAGATTTTGAAAATTGTTAAAATTTTTGAAATTAAAAAATGGTGAAATTTAAAAAATTACTTTAGTTGATAAAGTTCATGAATATTAGTAAAATTTTGAAATTTAAAACAAAATGCAAAATGGTAAAATTTTGAAAATTGGTATAGTTAATAAAGTCTTTGAAAATTAGTAAAATTTTGAAATAATTGAAAGATATGAAAATTTTCAAAATTAGTAAAGTTGATCTTTTTTTGAAAATTCGCGAAATTTTTGTAATTTTTTAAATTGAAAAATGGTAAAATTTTGAAAATTACTTTAGTTGATAAAGTTTTTGAAAATTAGTAAAATTTTGAAATTCAAAATTTTTTTTTAATTTTGGTAATTTTCTAGGGTACAGGTTAACCCCAACTCGGCATTTTTCAGAGTACCTGTCGTAACGCACCTCCACTGCAAATTTACCATACTACCTGTCATGGCGGATTTCCCACGATTTTAAAGGAACATTTTTTTAAAGTAGACATGCTTTATTATTTATTATATTTTAAAGTATGCTCTTCTCGGTAACAAGTAAATAAATTCACCCTTTTAGTGACAGCTACACGGGTCCTTTTCACTTAAGAGGAGCAAACTTAGGTACTTTAGAAAGAATTTAGAAACCTTTGTTAAAATTTTTGGAGAGGTTTTCCTGGAATAAATAAAGATCAAAGGACACTATGTTATTTTTTACGATTTTTGTGACAGGCTTTTAAACTTTTCCAACGAGAATTCTTTGAACTAGTGTGAGGAACCGCTTCATCCGGTATGTGTCTTTGCCCCATATGGTGAGGAGAGACAAAGGTCCAATTGCCGCAAAATGTCTGAGAACAAACCAACTCACGCTGCTACTGCTGATATCCAAGCCATTGCAGCCAAGGATTTATAAACAGCCACAATGGACATAGCAGGTGTACGGTCTGCATTGAAACGTCGCTTACCTGAGGTACCTGCTTCTGGACTCAACATCCAGGTAAAAAAAAATCGCTTAAAGAGTATAGGCCAACTATAGTGATGCAGAAAACTACTTTTGAAGGATTAAAGCAAATTGTTGTCTGTACCAATGAATGTTAACGACAAATAAAAAGGTAAGCTACGGATGTTGAAAAGTTTTTAAATCTTCTAATAGCTGAGACACATAAATATAAATTTTGAGTGCAAAAGTTCAGTCTTTTAGCTAAATGCTTATTAGTCAGATTATTGCTCTTAAATTCGAATATATCAGCGAGCAAATTAAACAACAATTACCAAAATCATTTGTTGATTTATACATTCATTTAGTGTTTTTGAAAATAACCATTATGTTTACATCCTATGTTGCAGCAAAAGTGAAATGCTTACTAACAGAATAATTATATTTATTGTGAGTTTTTAATTATATCTACTCAAACTATACCATTTTTATTCTTAAAGATGTTTGAATTAAAATAAACATTTTACAGAATAAACTTAACTGAAAATAAACACTGCGGTTTTCCTTTCTATGACCTGTCCTCAGCGATAATTTTACATAATATTATTTCATTTACTTTTAAAAGAATTAGGAAAATTTATTTATTTTTATTCATTACTGATAAAAAATAATCTTTATTTGCGATTTTTATAAATAATCAATTTTTACATTCTAAATTTTCGTTCTGAATAAGTGCTATTACTTCTGACTTTCGCAGTAATAATTTCTGTTTATTTTTAGGTTATGTTAACGCTTATATTTATGTTACTGACCTCCCACTCCAAATTTCCCAAAATATCTGTCATGGTTGATATCTCCACTCCAAATTTCCCATAATATCTGTCATAGCGGACCCCCCACTCCACATTTCCCATAATATCTGTCATGCCGGACAATGCCATCAATGGCTAGCTCAAGAACCATGCTCAAATAAATGAGAAATTCTTCCTGCTAAAATGAAAACAACGTAAAAGTTATAAGATAAAATATCTTTTTTGTAGTGTTATGGAAATAAAAAAGGAAATTTCATAAAAATGAGAGAAATGTATTGAAAAAGATATTCCCGCCATTAAATAAAAAAAAAGAATTCTCTGTCGCTAGGACTCGAACATTCGCTCCATAGTGGAATCTGATTTCTAGTCAGACACCACAGAAGATCTGATTTTTATGCAGACGCCTTAACCACTCGGCTACAGCTGCAGATATTATTTCGCATGTATTTGTAGCACACAATTTTCTCCCATAATACAACTTAGGAGAAAACTGCTTACGCCGCTGTGCAAAAAATCGGGAATCCAAAATCTTTCAGATTAGGTTCCTGTTGTCAATTCTGAACCCTGAGAATTTTTAAAAATACATCATATCATGGATCAGCAAATCTGATCTTTTAGTAATTAACCTTGGGCTTTCAGTCAATTACAGAAAGACTATTAATTTGCAACTTTTTTCCGGAAAATATTACTGATCAATGGCTAGCTTATGAACAGTGCACACATAAAAGACCGATTGGTCCTACTAAAATTAAAACAGCGTAAAAGTGATGAGATAAAATATATTTCGGAGTGTTATGGAAATAAACAAGCAAAATTAATAAAAATTTGACAAATACGTTGAAAAAGATGTTCCCGCTATAAAGCCAAAAAAAAATCTCGATCGCTAAGACTCGAACATTCGCTCCATAGTGGAATCTGATTTCTAGTCAGACACCACAGTAGATGTGATTTTTAGTCAGACGCCTTACTCACTCCGCTAAAGCTGTCGAAATTATTTCGGGTGTAGTTGTAACACACAATCTTCTCCCGAAATACAACTTAAGAAAAAATTTCTCATAACGCTGTGCAAAAAAACGAAAAATCCAAAAATTTTCGGATTAGGTTCCTGTTGTCAATTCTGAACCCAGAGAAGTTTTAAAAATAGATCATATCATGGATCAGCAAATGTGATATTTTAGTAATTAACATTGGGCTTTCAGTCTATTGTAGAAAGACTATTAATTTGCAACTTTTTTCAGAAAAATATTACTAATCCATGGCTATCTTAAGAACATTGCACAAATAAATGGGTGATTGGTCCTGCTAAAATTAAAACAGCGTAAAAGTGATGAAATAAAATATATTTTATATTGTTATGGAAATATACAAGCAAAATTCATACAAATTTGATAAATACGTTGAAAAAGATATTTCCGCTATAAAGTCGAAAAAAAAATAATTTCTCGGTCGCTAGGACTCGAACATTTGTTCCATAGTGGAATCTGATTTCTAGTCAAACAGCACAGGAGATCTCATGTTTAGTCAGACGCTTTAGCCACTTTTTTTAGCAATGTTTATTGAAAGAAATTTACATAATATTCATAGCGCTGTAAAAAGACGTTGGTATGAAAAAGGGCTTGACTTATATCGCTTAAAAAGTATATGTTCTAATCGGCCTGCGTTAGGAGCTCGCAGAATCGTCATGGGAGAATAAAAAGAATGATAATTATGCTTCTTACGTATCTATTATTACATACTGAAGTGTACTATCTCGCTTTTTGATGATAACCAGGATTGGGATAGTATGGTCCCGAAATTAGAGGCTTTTCAGTGTTACGTGCTGCACTGGCGATGTGATTCCTGGTTAATTTCAGTATAAAATTCTCTATACCTGGTATATTAGCGCGATCGTATAATTTTTGATTGGAGTAGGGTCGTCGATAATTTGACTCGGGAGTTTTGTACATTTTCAGACAGGCTCTGAGACAATTTCTTTCTAAGGCCCTTCGTTTTTTCATGGTGGAAGGCGCTATATTGAATCAGACCTGGCATCCGTTCATCAATATGGGCTGTATGAGCAGCACATATCATAGAATTTTAACTTACAATGCTTGGAGTGAAATAGAAGCTTGGCATTACAGCAGGCGTTTTTCCCTTTTCCAGAGATTTTTCAACGTGATCATCGTGTCTTAGTCGATCGTCAAGGTGATCTTCTAAGTATTTAACTACCCTTTTGTGTACTAGGTACTGGTTTCCATTTTCGCTTGTTTTTATTTTGAAATCTTTCCATACTTTGCAATACTTTTTATGAACTTTATTAAAGTTTGGCCTAAAAAGGATTGTTTCAGATTTATTTATATTACATTTTAATCTGCAGGTATCAAAAAAGAATAATAATTTTCAAAATATGTCCTCGAGATTGGTTTGAGCTTCGTGCAGGCATCTACTGATGACATATATTATTATTTCGTCAGCAAACCCCAGACTTTTTTTTTAGGTTTTATATTTAATCCATAAGATCTCAGCAAGTCGCAAGCGTAAATGTTAAACAATACGGGGGAGTTGACAGCCCCCTGTTGCAGGCACTTAATGAGCACGAACGTTAGATCTGATTTAGTTTCGCTATCGAATACAAATATTTTTTTGCCGTATAAGGCATTCCATAAGATTTTTATGAGGTGTTTCGGAAACTCCTACCTTATTAATCTGAAAAAAGGCCATCCAGCCAAACAGTGCCAAAAACTTTTTCGAGGTCTATAAGACAGGCCGCAACAAATTGTTTGTCGTTTAGAGCCCAACAGACATCGGACACAAATTTACTAATCGCGTGTATTGCTGAGTGTTTATACCTAAATCCAAATTGCGTATCAGGGATTAGGTCATTTTTTGTTGTTGTTGAATGGATTGATTAAGTACTATTTCAAATATTTTGTTTATATTTGGCAAGAGACTTATTGGTCTATAGCTCTCTAGAAGCTTGTCAGCCTTGCCTTTCTTTTTGAGTGCTTTGACTCTGGCAGTTTTCCATTTATCAGGAAAATGGTAGTTATTTAACATATTGTTAAAAATTATAGTATATTCATGCAAAATATTAGTAGGTATGTTCCTAATTGCAATGTCTGGGATTCCGACCACTCCGGATGATCTTCTGCCGTTATGAGTTTTTAAAATGTTTTTAAGTTTATAGATGTTACAAAAGTAATCCTTGTCATCTTCGTATGCATGGTTAGAGGCAGGATTTGTGTCGCAAAAATGGGTCAGGGTTTGATTATTATTTTTGTCATCCTCCATCTCGTTCGTAAGTTTTTCTACAGTGTTTATAACAATATTATTTATACCGTCTCTATTATTGTTTCTGTTTTGATTATTGATTGAATCAAAATGTGCTCCCAGCAAGTTTAATTTATCTCTACGGTCAGTTGTGATGAAGTTATTTTCTTCATCTTTAGGTGTTGAGAGTTTGTCGATTTCCGCGGCTTCTATCAAGTTTATTTTATCCTATGTAATTTTGAAACTTCGAAAGTCAGTTTCGTATTTGATCTAAATATTTTGTTTACTTCTAGAAATGGGTTATTATTATCGTGCATGGAAATCTTTTTTATTCTATTATACCAGTAATTATTGATGTTCCTATTAAATGAATTATGTATTTCGGCTTTTACGTCTCTTAAGATAAATTCATGCATTCTTATTTCTTCTTCATCAATTTTCGTGTTTTTTTTAGTAATAAATGACTTTTAAAGTTCTGCATTTTTTTATTCTGGGACATGAATATCTTTTGACAGAATCAAAATTCTTATCACTAGGCGTGCAAGTTTGTAGGGCCTCCATGATAACTCGATCAAGTAAGTTTATTTGAGTGTCTATCTCTTCGTTACTGAGGTTTCTGTTTTCCGGCAGGGTCGCGTTAAATTGTCTAAGGTGCTTTTGAAATTCCCCCCAATCTGTCTTGTTAAAGTGTAATCGGTGGGTGTTTGGGGCAGTTTCTAAAATAACGTAATCCATGCTGTCAAGGGCGAAAGCAATACTTATTCTTTTATGATCGCTGTCAAAAGGGATTACTTTCAGTCTGTGATTAATCAAATTGTTTACATTGATCCTGTTATCATGTAGGCATATCTCTAGGTATGAGCTTCCGCTGAGATACGTGGGTTCGGACGGTCCTACCAATTTTATTCTAAACTGCAAATCGTTATTTTTTACCCAATTACTTAAGTATAAACCTCTGGGATTCAGCTGAGCATCTTGCCAGTCAAAGTAACGGGCATTTAAATCTTCTGCTAGTAAATACCAGTTTTCCGAGTTTTAAGGTTTAAGTTCATTAAATATAAGGCTTAAGTCTTTCGTAAAATTATTTCTAGTGCGGTCTGCTGCATAAGTACTAATTATGTATAAGTTTTGACGATTTTGGAATGGGACTCTGAAGATGGTTGTTTCGATTATTATAGATTGGTTGTCTGACTTGATATTTACCCTGTAAAATTTTATTTATTTATAATGAGCGCGGTTCCCCCACCCGCCACTGATATCTACCTATCGTTTCTTAGAATTGTGTAGTTTTCAAAGGTAATTTTGTGTCGTGAATTTAATTTGGTTTCGCTTATTACTGCAATATCCAGGTTGTATTTTTTTATTGTGTCTTGAAGGTTGAATCTCCTAACGTTCGATACTATAGAATATACATTTATTGCCAAGAGGTTTATGTTTTTAATATTTATTTTATTTGTGACTGAATTCTTCTTGGGCTGTAACCTTATGTTGTTAGGGTGAAATTTTTAAAATACATCATATCATGGATCAGCAAATGTGATCTTTTAGCAATTAACCTTGGACTTTCAGACAATTGCAGGAAGACCATTAATTTCCAACTTTTTTCAGAAAAACATTACTAATCAATGGCTAGCTTATGAGCAGTGCAGAAAGAAATGGCCGATTGTTCCTGCTAAAATTAAAACATCGTAAAAGCGATGAGATGAAATATATTTTATATTGTTATGGAAATAAACAAGGAAAATTCATAGAAATTTGATAAATACGTTGAAAAAGATATTCCCTCTATAAAGTAAAAAAAAATGCTTTCTCGATCGGTAGGACTCGAACATTCGCTCCTTAGTGGAATCTGATTTCTAGTCAACACAATAGGAGATCTTATTTTTAGTCAGACGCCTCAGCCACTCAGCTTTAGCTGCGGATATTATTTCGGATGTATCTGTAGCACACAAACTTCTCCCGCAATACAACTTAAGAAAAAATTTCCCATATCGCTGTGCTAAAAATCTAAAATCCAAAAATTTTCAGATTAGGTTTCTGTTCTCAATTCTGAATGCTGAGAAATTTTAAAAATACATCACATCATAAATTAGCACATTTGATCCTTTAGTAATTAACCTTCGGCTTTCAGTCGATTGCAGAGACTATTAATTTGCAACTTTTTCAGGAAAATATTACTAATCAATGGCTAGTTTATGAGCAGTGCAGAAAGAAATGGCCGATTTTTCCTGCTAAAATTAAAACATCGCAAAAGCGATGAGATGAAATATATTTTATAGTGTTATGGAAATAAACAAGCAAAATTCATAGAAATTTGATAAATACATTGAAAAAGATATTCCCGCTTTAAAGTAAAAAAAAAACTTATCGGTCGCTAGGACTAGAACATTCGCTCCTTAGTGGAATCTGATTTCCAGTCAGACACAACAGGAGATCTGATTTTAAGTCAAACGCCTTAGCCACTTGGCTACAGGTGCGGATATTATTTCTGATGTAATTGTAGCACACAATCTTCTTCCGCAATACGAGAATACAAAAATTTTCATATTAGGTTCCTGTTCTCAATTCTGAACCCTGATCCATGATAAGATGTATTTTTAAAACTTCTCAGGGTTCATAATTGAAAACAGGAACCTAATCTGAAAATCTCTGAATTTTCGATTTTTTCACAGCGGTATGAGAACATTTGAAATTAATTAAGTATTTAGGCATCTTACTTTTACGTGAAATTTCCCGCTCTTTTAAATGTCGACGTCACATAAGGGGATTTATATTGTTTTTATTGACCTTAAAATGACTTTGAAGGTCATGGTAAGGGTCATGTCTGAGGTCACTTCTAAATACACCTGGCTCGAATTTATAAGTCAGGTCGTTGTAAATTATTTCCAGAAGCTGCGCTTTTACATATTTTCAAAGCTCGTGTAAGTTTAAATAACCTTTGAGTAACCATCAAGGTCACATCTGACCTATGACCTGAGTACATTCTTGAACGTGAAATTTTCGCTCTTTGAATTCCAACGTCAAATAAGGGTTTTTCTATTTTCTTTAATTGACCTTGAAACTACCTTGAAGGACATGGGCATGGTCATGTCTAGGGCCAAATCTAAATGCACCTTGCTCGAATAAATAAGTCAGGTCGTCATACATTATTTCCAGAAGCTGCACTTTTAGATATTACCAAGGCTTGTGTAAGTTTAAATAACCTTTGAGTAACCATCAAGGTCACATCTTACCGCTGACCTTAGTAAAATCTTCAACGTAAAATTTTTCGCTCTTTGAATGCCGACGTCAAATAAGGCGTTTTCTATTTTTACATTCTCACTTATGGGAATGTAATGTAATCTTCCAAATTGTCGATCTCTGGTTCTTAACGGATCTTCACATTTCGGTCTGTATGTATGAATGTCTGTATCTCCGTATGTATGGTTACCTGAATGTTGTATACACGATAACTTTTGAAGGATTTGTCCAATCAAGTCAGCCTTTGATGTACTTCTCAACTTTCCCAAAATGAAGGCTAAGTTCGTTAAGCAGATATTTCAAACCAAAATTAAAAAATTTAAAGCGTTTTCAAAAGTTGAAATTTTTTGTTTAAATTCCTTATAGAAAGGTAGAATACTTGCAAATTATCTAACTGAAATTTGTAATTTCGATAGAAATTAGAAAAGTTATGTACAGGGATGGCCATATTCGACGAAAAGATTTAGCAACACTGTAAATTTTGACAGAAATGACAGATCGAGTAATGACGTAGCGCGTTTTAAGCATCAGTCTAAGGAGATTTTTGCCATGGAGCAGTACACGCCACGCGAACCCTCTCAGATTGTTGAAATTTACATTCAATAAAACAAGTTAATTGTGAAAACTCAACGTGCACGGAGAAAAATAAATAAAGTAAAAACTGCGCCTTCTGCGACTACATTGTATCGTTTGTATGAAAGATTTTCATCAGGTGAGGCACTTGCTAATCCCAAGCGTCTAAATAAAAAACGACATTCTGAACACTCCATGTACGTTGAGTTTTCACAATTGAGTTGTTTTGTTGATTGTAAATTTTAAAAATCTGAGAGTGTTCGCGGGGAGTGTACTGCTTCATGGCAAAAATCTCCTTAGACTGATGCTTCAAACGCGCCACGTCATTACTCGATCTGTCATCTCTGTAAAAAGTTACAGTGTTGCCAAATCTTTTCGTCGAATATGGCCAACCCTGTACTTTTGAAAATTTCAAAACTGTTTAGATAAGTGAAAAATAAATTTTTTTCTAAAAGATTAAAGAACTTAATTTAAATTCATTACTAGATATCATATTTATATTTAGAAACTATGTCAGTTAAATTTTTTGATTAGATAAAAATAAAGAAAATTTGAGCTTTTTCAAAATTTGAATACAAATTTTTTATGAGTTTTAGACATTTTTGTCAAATTTTCTAATAAACGTCCAAAAGAATTGCAAATTTTCCTAATGATATTTTTTAATTTGATAAAACTTCAAAAAGTTATATGATTTTCAACAGTTTGAAAATTTTCTAAAAAAGGAAAAAGAAATTATTGAATAGGTTAGGAAATATCAATCCAAATTTCTACTAGATGTGAAATAAATGTTTTTCGAAACTGTTATCATGAAATTTTTTGAGTAGACAAAATTTTCAAAAACTTTAATCATTTTCAAAAATATGCAATTTTGGTTTAGTAAGAGATCCATAAATTTAAAACGTTATTTTTAGTAGATTTTGAAAAGATTTACAAATTATCTTGATTAAGTTTTTAAAGAGGGCATGAATTATCGAGCACGAAGTGCGAATTTCGTCAAGAGAATGTAATCGTCAAAGCCGTAGATGCTTTGAGAACCCTCTTAAAAATCAAATCGAAAAAAATCTAGTTACAATTTATAACTGTAATTCTCAGAAGTTTAAATCACAGTTTTAGATTTAAGTTACAGTATTAACAATATATGAAAAAATTAGTTAAAGTGTACGCATTAAACGTACGAAAACGAGCGCGAAGCGCGACATAGTACCCGCACGCCCTAGGCGCGCTCAACCTTGGCGTGAAGCGCCGCGCGCGCAGCGTGCAATGAGCATGTGCCCGCGCAGCGGGCATATTTTTTAATGACCTTGAAATGAAGTTGAAGGACATGGGCAAGGTCATGTCTAAGGTCAGGTGTAAATACACATGGCTAAAACAAATGAGTCAGATCGTTATGAATTATTTCCAGAAGCTGCACTTCTCAGATGTTCCAAACCTTGTGTAAGTTTAAATAACATTTAAGTGACCATCAAGGTCACACCTGACCTACGAACTGAGTACATTTTTTAACCCAGGCTTTCCACTCTTTCTTTTGGCGACGTTAATCATGGGTGATCTTCTTTTAAAAAATTTACTTTCAAATAAACTTGAAGGATATAGTCAAAGTCAAAACTGACGTCACCATTGAATTCCTCTTTGAAATTATAAAAACTAAGAAAACATTTCTTTGAAAAAATTTTTTTTTCATAGTTCTTGAATGAATAGCTTTTTTTGATAAAAATAATTATAGTTAATAAATAATGCGCATTCATTAATATTAAAAGTTTATACATAAATTAAAAAAAACATTTCGTGTTTGGAAATTAATTTCTTTCCAAATAATCATATTTATTACATACATACATACATAAATTTTTTACAAATATGAATCACTCATTCACCTATGACGAGAACCGTCAAATTCTAACCATTTTAAAAATGATTTGTTTCCTCTTAAATTTAATGTATACATAAACTTTTATTAATACAGGAATTAACAGCTAGAAATGTTATCAGTATCCGTCAAAAATTTCCAAAAAATTATATTTATATTGAGTTTTGCTTACATCTAATTCCAATTTTATAATGACGAGTGACCTACTAAAGATCATACAGTTTGCGACTTATATGAGATACGGGTTTTCAAGCTAATCTAATTCAAAAAAACTATTATAATGTATGAGGAAGAAGAAATGAAATTATAGATCAAAAGGTTAAGGGTGATGAGAATTAGGAGGTATTAAGCTATTATGTACCACAAATAATCTATTATAATCTTAAAAACTGTGATAAATCTCCGGAATTTACTTAAATACTAAAAATGACATCTGAAAACCTGAAACTTCAAGACTAGATGATTGTTTTTTTCTAATAATTTAACTTTGGATATTCAAAAAGAAAAGCGCTGGTATTTAACCTTATTTTATTCCACCATACATATGTATGCAAATACTATATATTTTCTATCTTTTTGGTATGCCTGCATTGACTTCAATTACAAACGAATTAAACCGCTCGAGATTTCTTAAGAAAGGTGAAAAAGGCAGGAAACCAGTCCCGAGCGCTACTAGTTAACAAGATTTATAGACTAGGTAAAGAAGCAAAGCACATCTTGGCCTGATCCACTAGCATATCCAGTCCATTTTTACCTAAATTTACGGTTATATCAAAACAAGTATGCGCCTTCTGTAAACAAATAAGAAAAATAATATATGCATTAATGTCAAATATGTGCATCTTATAACAGGATGGTGCACAAGAAATCGAAGTTCGAATTTCTTTTGAGAATTTCTTTTCTCATTGTGCAAGGTTCTCGAAAAAATGCATTTTTCAAGAAATATGTATCATCATCAGATAATGACAGAAATTCTTAACGTCTTTTCAGACTAGATAAAGCTATGAATAAAAAATGTATGTTCTTCTCCTTCGCTCGGTTGGGAATTGAACCTAAAAACTGCTGATTGTCGATCGGGTGATGTTCCCTTAAGCTACTTTTTAGTAGCTTAAGGGAACATCGCCGAAATTCTTCCGGATACCTTTTTAGATTGAAAGAAGAATCCTTTTTCGGATACATACCCATTATTTCTTTCAGATGCTTGGGTGAAAATTTTCAAGAAATCTGTATTATCATCAGAGGATAACAGAAATTCTGTTATTCTCTGACGATAATAACGATTCCTTGAAAAATTGTTTTGTAATATCTGAAAAAATAATGCGTGTATTTATGAAAAAAAGATTCTTCTTTCGATCTCTCTAGTAGCTTAAGGGAAAAGCATACGACCGGCAATCGCAAGTGCTTTGACTCGATCCCCAGCGAAGTGAAGAAGATATTTTTTCAGAAAAAATTCAATTATAAATTTTTTTATTTATAGCTCCATTTATCCTGAAAAGCAGTTAAGAATTTCTATTATCCTCTGAGGACGATAAAGATTTGTTGAAAAATTTGACTTGTAACACCTCGAAAAATAATGTCTGTATTTCTGAAAAAAGATTCTTCTTTCTCAAATTAAAATCTTTCATTACTTTTTTTATTCATTACTACTTACTTCAACAATTGCTGTTTGTTTGAATAAAATACTTTTTTCTAGTTTTCTTCGTAAATTATCGGCACCCTCAGAATGAGATAAACAATATAAAATTGATATCGAAAATCAGCACGAATGATTTATAAATTACTTTATGCAATTCAGAAAAACAACAATATTTTCAAAAAATTGTTTAATAAACAAAGGTAAATTGTAAATATTTTTGAGCAAATAATGAAATATGTCATTATAGGAGAGAATAATAAATTTTATTAAATAATTGACCAAGAACTACATGTTCTGCCTTATTTCAGAAAAAATTACGTTTAAACAATGAAAAATTATTGAAACAATTTGAAATAGAGAAAATTGATCGTGGTGGTTTAAGATTTAAACTAATTAGTTCACTTCACTCGGGGAAAGTATGCATTTTTTATGTTTTGCTTAACAAAATTTCAAAAAAATAAAAATTCTTTATAAAATCATAGATAAGCAGTAAAAATACTAGACATATACATTTTCACATTGAAAAGGAATAGGAATTTTCTTTTTTTATAGACCTTACAAAATAAGACCTTTTCCTATAATAAATTATAACTTTTTTGGAATATATAAAAATATCTTAAAGTATGTTAAAAATTTTCTGGTTGGTGATTTATTTAATTATATCTTAAGGAATATCAATAGTCATGTTGTTACTTTACATCGTTTAAAATAATTCATTCAGCGGCTGTAATAATTTCAAAAATTTGATGACGTCTATATTTTTCAAATAATATTTCTTAATTATTTTTGTTTCGCAATAAATATATGTTTCAGTAAAGAATTCTATTTACCTTAATTTTCTGGCTTTTTTGGGCCTTATCAACACATTTCTGCAATAAATCTTTTGTTACCTTAACGTTAGTTTTGATTGCAGAATTTATCTCACAATGGTCAGTACTTCTTTTCGCTTGTTTTGCCAGAACAAGAAGTTCCTAAGTCACAAAAAGGATCAATATTATTATTTATTAATCTCTTAAATTCTTATAACTTTATAATTATCTAATTTTAATACACTGCCAATAAATTAACAATGTTATTGATGGAAGGCATTTTTCGTTAGGCGGAATGTACATTATTTCGATTTTCTTTTCGATTTTCTGGTCGAGAATCCGGGATGGAAAAAGGACACATAGTGGAACATATTATATATAATTTTAATTTTTTTTACACATTTTTCATAAAATGGATTGAATTATTGATAATACTAATCTGCACGTGTTCGGGTTTAATACATTCGGTTCTCAGAATGAAGTTGATTCACTGAGTCGTTTTTTTGTATTTCGGTTTTTTGTTTAATAGTTCTTTTTATGATTTAAAGTTTAGAAGAATGTAACTAGAACAAAATCATACTAATATTCTGAAATGGGTCAATATATTTGAAGTTTCTCTTGCTATTTTTTATTTTCTCTTTCAGTAAATTATTTTTTCATCTTTTAACGACTTAAAATATTTAAAATTTAGAAAAACTGAAAAAGTCTTTCACCGTATGACTTCTGATATTCGTTTCAGTAAAAATCATTGCATTATTAAAATTAATTAATTCTTTTATTCTTTTAATTTATTCTTTTAATTAATTTAATTAAATCTCTGAATTCAAATCCTGGAATGTTCTAAATTTTCTGAGTTTCTTTAATGTTTAGAATCCCTTCGGAAATTCTCTCCATTCTCTTGATGCTTTAAATTACCTGAATACTTTGAAATAATTAAATGCCTTGAATATTCTAAATAATAAAAAATTCAGAATTCTCTTAATTCCTCAACCTTTCTGAAATGCGTTGATTTTCTTAAATTCTTTGAATTCTTTTGATCTCCTGAATTCATTGAATATTCTGAATCTCTTCAGTATTCTTAATACCTTGAAAAACTTGATTTCTGTGATTTCCTGAATGTATTAAATTCCATGTAGTCTATAAACTTTTTGAATTCCCTTAGTTCCCTAACATTTCTGAAATTCTCAGAATTCTCTGAATTCCTAAAAGGTTTTAATTTCTTGAAATTAAATTCTCTGAAATTCTTCAAACTCTCTAAAGAAGCTAAAATCCTTAATTTTGTTAAGCGTTCTGAATTCGCAAAATTTCAGAACTATTTTGAATATTTTCCCGAAATTCCTGAAATTCTCTGGATTTTTGGAATCTTCTAAAATCCTAAAATATTTTAAATTCTCATAAATCTCTATAATTCTTCAGAATTCTTTGCATTATTCTGAAAACTTTGGAAGGATTTTAGGGAATATAGAAAAATTCAGGAATTTTCAAAAATACAAACTTGAATTTTCACATTAAAATGTGAAGGAATTCAAACTACTCGGTTAAAAAAATTGCTGGTGCAACAATATTTACAAAAATTCAAGTCTGAAAATAAAGAAGATTTTAGAAGTTAACGTTTGCCAGTTTTAATTGAAAATTTTAAAAGATGCATAATTTTAAACTTTACAACATTCAGTTGAGAGCTTTCATGAATAAATTGTAAATAATTTAAAATTTTTTAAAAATCAAAATAGATAAAAATATAACTACCTGCAATTGAGACCTATGTAAGTAATTGAATTTTTTTTTTACTTTTAATCATTATCATTTCAGAGTTCTGAATTTTTATGTTAGACGTTATCTATTCCATTTTTCTCTTACATAAGTATTTACTTTAGAAGTTAAATTGTAAAGATCAAATTTAAAAAAAGCAAAATTAACAGTTTGCATTTTTTTAATTTTGAAGGGTTTCAATTTTGAAGGGTTTAAGTAATACAAAGTTTGAATACCACATTTTTCATAATTAGACATTTTTCAGCTTTAATTAAAGGTTGAAATCGTTCTTGTAAAATCGGCATTTTAAACGCCTCGTAATAGAATCTGTTTCATTTTTACTGCTCCCCATTAATAATTACTTTATTGTTAACGCTTTTGAATTTTAAATGCTTTACTATCAAAAATTCTCTTCTGAAATTTTTTATTTTTGAATAGTTTGATATTGTGCTTATTTCGAAATTTTAACCTAAAACCATCCCATTTCGAGATATTTGATATTGATTTTTTGATATTTGATTTTTTAAATTTTCAAGCATTCTTAATTCAAAATATTAATTATTGTTTCAAGCAATTTGGAAAATCTTAACATTTGAAAAATAATTTGATTAAGAATTTTTAATCATTTATATTTTTAATGTTATAAAATAAATATCCCGGGACGTAAACTATGTCTGAATTATATATAATTACTCCGCCAGGGTTATTTTCATTGAACATTATAATTACATATTTTGTCAGAAATTTCATGCGTTTTAAGTAAGCTGATTTTTTATTTTCAGTAATTTCATTCTCAAATTATTTCAAGGAATAAGAAGTTGTTCTTGCCAACTGACCTGAAATGCATTTTTGGTCGGTGTAACGTGGTCTGTTATATGTTT
The DNA here is from genome assembly GCF_010883055.1 of Belonocnema kinseyi. NCBI lineage: Eukaryota > Metazoa > Arthropoda > Insecta > Hymenoptera > Cynipidae > Belonocnema > Belonocnema kinseyi. Next base: position 10,752,123 of record NC_046657.1, on the reverse strand, counting down.
CACAGCTTTTTTATGTAACGCTATCAAATCACTTTGAAAAGTTGCTTGGACTACCTGTGGAATTAGAAAGTAATAATGGAACAGGAATAATAATACATTTATTAGGGCGTATGGAAAAACCAGAGCTCAATCGGATTTTTGAAAATGTTTGGGCTTTGGATTTTTCCAGTTTTTTTTTGCTTTGCATAACAAAAACAAAAAAACTCAAATAATTTTGATTTTGTCTTATTAATATGTTGTTGTCCGCGAAGTAATAAACAAATAATGAGGCATTATTTCGCAATTGACGCTATCGGAAAATGAGGAGTCTCTAATTTTTTTATTGTAACAAATAAAAAAAATTAAACTTAAAATTTGACAAAATTTTTTAAACGCCACTTATCAATAATTAAAAAATTCTCCAGATTTGAATTTTATTGTAAAATATTATTCATACCAAACCCACAAAAGAACACTACTAGATAAAAGATATATAAAACTCGTCAAAACCTTACTAGAGAACTTTCTCGAATCAAGTTGAGGAGCTAGTGTTTGGCTCTGTCAATTTTTGCAGTCAAGTGACATTCTTTCATCGAAAATATAATACTCGATCATAAAAATTTGTCACCCAAATATTTTGATTGATTTTATAAATAAATTGGATACACAAATGCCCTGTGTGGAAATTTAAAGGCAGAAAGAATTCTTTTTTTCTTCTAATTTTTCTTAAATTATGTCGCCAATGATGTGCAATGATAAAAAATTATTATCCGATAATTTAAATAATTTTCTAAACAAATTATGTATTCAAATTTATAATTTGGTAATTTAGAGGTCGAAAAAATCCTTTTTTCCCTAATCTTCCTCAAATGATGTCGCCAGTGAGCTTTAATAATGGAAAATTATCATCTATCTGTTGGCAAATAATATATTTACATAAACGGCGGATCACCTGAAGCAAGCCAGCAAATGCGTGTGAAACAAAAGACAAAACATTTTCTTTCGTTTTGCATTTAATGATCAAATTTTCTTTTGTTTTACATGTATTAAAGAAACAATTTGTTCCTGCCTTTACATGTTCACACTGGGCATTTGCTTAATTAATTTGTTTATAAAATTCATGAAGATACCAAACGATAATTATCACTAAACACCACTGGCGACATAATCGAAGGAACAGTAAGAGAAAAAGCGATTTCTTTCTCCCTTTAAATGTCATAACTGGGAATTTTTCTACACAATTTGTTTGTAAAATTAATAAAAAATATCGGATAATAATTTTATATCATCAAACATCACTGGCGATGAAATTTGAGAAAAATTAAGAGAAAACCGATTTCGTTCTGCCTTTAAATGTCCTCAATAGGGATCTATTTATATAATTTATTTATAAAATTAATAGAAAATTTCCGATAAAAAATTTTTATCATCGAGTATTATTTTAACGGAGAAAAAAAGTAGTTTTAAAGCAAAAATTCACTTTGCAAAAGAACCCATAGTGTAGACTATTTGCTCAAATAATTTGTTTATAACAATTAACTGAACACTGTAATCATCGCTGTTTGCTTTCAGGTACCACAGTGCATACATTTTGGGAATGCTTGTAATAGAAAAAAATCACGACAATAAACACAAAAAACTAAAAATAGCGAATTTTTTTTTCTCTCTGCATTAACATAAAAGTTTAAAATAAACGAAAAATTGAAAAATCAGGCCACATAGACTGTCAGCTACGAGTTATTTCGAACCTTGATTTTTGACTTCATTTCAATTTAATTTCAAATATTTCTGAATTCCAGCAGGAATATGCTAAGAATAAATTTTTTTTCTTATTTGAACAAAATTTTGTAATTGCGCTCCATTGAGCTTACGATGATGCCTTTACTCAAGTTTTGTTCTGTTACTCAAAAACCAAATTTCGGCCTATAATTCCTTTTAAAACTATGTAAGTACGTAAATAGGGTTTATTTTAACCCCATTTAGAATAAAAAATGGTCTGAAGTTGAAGAAGAAATATATATTATTAAAAAAATTTCGGTCAAATTTTGAATTTTTTATTATCAAAAAGAGCGTGAAGATACATATCCAAAGAGCTAATTTAAACGTAATTTGCCAATAGCATGTTAATTATTACAGGCATTTAAAACCAACGATGCGTGAGATCTAATAAAATCTTTTACATTCACGGATGCGCAAATTAATTGTTCGATGTACCAAAAATTTGGCATATGGTATCATATCCATCATGACAATAAATTGATCCAATTAAAACCCAATGTTAAAACTTAAAATGTATGGGTGGCTTCACTTGAGAAATATTACCCCTAATGCAAGAAAAACCTCTAAAGCTGATAAAAGCTCGCGTGCTAACAGACTCGCATCCTGAAAAAAGTTTAGGGAATAAATGAATAAATGAATAAATGCAGTAATATTTTCGACCCGCAAGGTTTTTGCGGTCTACGGGCTTCTCCCGTTCCACAAACATTTTTTGGTCCGCAAGCTTTTTTCGGCCCGCGAGCTTTTGTGGACCTGTGAGCTTTTTTGGCTTCTGGGCTGCGAGTCAGCTCGCCACTCGTCTCGGCTCGACCCGCATATGGAAAGCTCGCGCGAGCCGAGACGAGTTTCCAAGCTCGCGAGGTTTTGCCCACCCCTACATATTTGTAACACTTGAATTATGCGAAAGTAAATTCACCAACATATCTTTTTTATAATTAATTTCTTATTATAAAATAAGTCAATTATATTAAATTGTTCGCGGAAGCCGAGTTCACCGATATTTTTCCAAATTCAATATTATATAATTTTTTATTTATTCTTAAATTGCATGGTGGAAAGTAACTTACTTGAAAGGCACAGAATGCGAGTAACCAGCAAAATATGGAAAACTTCATGATTGAAATATTCCTGTAATTTATACTTACCAGCAAAGGCGATTCACAATTATGCCCCCCTAATTTATTAAATTGTCTTTTTATACTAATTAATTGTCTCTTATCATATGGACGTGTTTTCCGTTTAAGGAATACTAATATTTATTTTGTGACATATTCTTTATGACACAAAATGGATACGCAAAAAGGTGATTCAATTCATTAAAACATTACGAAACATGAAGCAATAAAATTCATGGCCTGCTGTACGTGTCACGATAAATTAAATACTAATTGAACATATAAGAAGTGCAAATTGACGTCAATGCACTTTACAGAATTATCGCAAAAGTGATTAAACATATCATGGAATAAGTTATCGTTTTTAAGAAAGTTGCACTTTTATCCCTTTTTTGCAATCCCTGAATTCCTAACCAAAGTTTTAAGAGATACATTTAAATAAAACTATTTCTTTACTCCTATAAATCAAACTCGATACATAAAAAACACCTGCGATTCTTATACTCATTTCTGTACACTATGTACACAGTTGTCATCGCAAATTTAATTTTTTTTTAATTTTGTGTCATTCTATGAATTGAGTTTCATAAAGCAATAATTTTCTTCTTTGATATTTATTAATTTGATTAGTTAAATTGATGGGTGTAAATAAGACTACTACATTATTTGGTTCTGATCGAATAAGTTTTGTAAATTAAAATTTTTTTCATTTCATAATGACAACTTTTTAGTCAACAATAAAATTTAATAATCGATCTGAAAATTAATATATTTAATTGAAAGTTTATCTTTTTTAACTGAAAAGGGAACTCTTTCTTGGTGAAACATTCAACCTTTGAATTAAAAACTTAACGATTGAGTCACAAATTCTACTCGGTTAAAAGTTGAATATACTTAGTTCAAAATAAATTTTTGTTGTTGCTAAATACTAATATTGTTAAATGTAAACTTACACATTGCATTTCTCAAAAATTAATATTTTTCTTTAAAGTTTAGAATCTTTTGTTCTTTAGTAAAATTGTCTATCTAGTTTCAAGTTCATTTTTTTTTTTTGAAAATTCAACTTTGTTGATAAACATGCGTGTTTTTTTTCTGAAAACTAATTTCTTAAAATAAAAATTTAACGATTCCATTGTTGGATAAGAATTTACATTTTTGATTTAAAAAATCATCTTTTTTAGATGTAAATTGAACTTTTTAGTTGAAAATTAAACTATTTTGTGTCAAACATTTTAGAACAGTAATCTTCTTGATTAAAAAATCTTTCTTTTGGTTGAATTTTTAACTCTTTTGTCAACAACATACTTTTTATTGAAAACTCATCATTTCAGGTGAAAATTTCTTTATAGACTCTTTTTTTTTAGTTTTTATATTTATGAACTTTGGCTTTAAAGTAAAAATGTAACTATTCCATTCTTAATTAAAATTGATACTTTCAATTAAAAATTTATCTTTCGCAGTTGTAAATCAAACAATTTGTTTGAAATTTATTATTTTTTTTACAAAGTTAAATTTCTTGGTAAAAAGTGCACCTTTTGCTTGAAAATCAATCCATTTGGTCACAAATTCAAATGCTTGGTTAAAAGTTGAACATACCTTGTTAAAAATTGATCTTGTTAGTTTAAGATTCGTCTATTTGATTAAGCATTCTGTTTTTTTTAGAATTAATTTTTTTAACTATAAATGTAGATATTCCATTTTTTTTAATAATTTAAACTATTTAGTCAAAAATACACTGCTTTATGTAAATTTAAATATAGTTTATCACAAATGCTCCTTTTTGATTCAAGATTCATTTCTTGGGTTACAAATTCAAACATTCCATTTTCCGAATATTAACCCTCTTAATTAACAAATTATTCTGTTTTAACAATAATGTAATTGATCAATTTGAGTAACGATCATGGGTCGAACTAGCCCAAAATTTTAAATATATTTCAAAGGATGATTCATTTTGATAGACAGAAATATTTCGGGTCTCAATCATGTGAAAAACTACGAATTTTTGCGACGTTTCGTGAATATGTAAGTTCACTTGTTCAGAGCTAACCTGAAACTTCTAGGTTAGCTCTCAAGAATTAAACTGCAATGTGTACGGAATGTCGGCACAATGAGTAGTTTTTTATACAATTGGAACCTGAAATAAAGTCCAAAATTGGTTGCGTAGTTGATGGACGTCTCTTTAGTGAATATAATAAAACGTACAAAAGGTTAAAGAAGCATATCGCTGGCGTTTAGCATAATATCTATATACAGGTAAAAAGAAAAGTGTAACATTTGAATGACCTTTATCTTTCATTCACGCACGAAGTGAAAGAGTTGAACTACATATGAAAGTTGTACCCATCAATATCTACACTGCGAATCAACATTACTTTTGTCAACCGTCAAGGTCCTGTCTCTTCACTGGTAATGTATTACTCATCCAACTTATGTGGATTACTCTAAATAGCTAAGGGAACCAGGCTCTGGTAACTCAATGCTTTTGAAGCGATCGCGTATATTCGACTGTGGCGCCATCTAACAAGCCCGCAGGTTTTTAAGATAAGATAAAAGATGCTTGAGATTATATCCAGATGATTTCTAGATGATTTAATTTAAAAACTTATAAATTGAAAAACTAATAGAAGAAACAAATAGAAATACATGAAAAATTGGTTAGTTAATTATTTATGTATTTCTGTTTGCTTTTTCTATTGGTTTTTCCATTAGAAAAATTGTTTTGAAGAAATAAGAAGATGATTCATGTATGGTTGAAGGCAGTTTTTATTTGAAACTTGTAATTATTTTCACAAACATTGGATCCTAAATTACTTTTATAAATGTTGTAGACTTAGTTGTTGCATTGTTTAATTGATAAACGCCGAATTCGTTAAACTTAATAAATAAAATATGGAGGTTTTGCTCCAAAAAATATTTTTTCTCATCTGATTTGGTTCAAAAGTAAGGAAAAGTTTCCGTCAAAAAAGAATTTTAATACGGAAAAATATGATTTTCAATTTTGACCACTTTTCAACCACTTTTCAAGAAGATTTCCAAAAATTCATAAAGATGGAAAAGATTCTTCAAAGCCATACAAATCAGATTTTGAAGATTTGTAACAGTCTAAAAAATATACCGGAAATTCGATTTACAAATTTGATTTACTTCAAAGAATCCATTCAATCTTTACGTATTTTTCTGACAGCACTGGACACCACAGAGAAACACAAGACACTCAAAACATTCGACAGCTGTGATTTGGTAAACAGTAAAGGAGTAAGAGAGATAGATTCAAGTATGGCCCCTGAGCGACGTGAAGGGGGGAACGACCGACAGAGCCATCTAACCAGCCCGCAAAACAGTATCAGAAATATAAGTGACCGCGGTTTCCTATAACAGTGTCCAGAGCCTGAAGGGAACATCATGATCCCACTTCAGTACCTCGCGTAACTGTCATTGCTGACCATTCAGTACAATATTTGTTAGAAATTCAACATGGACGAATTCAAGAATTTGGTGGGTATGATAAGCCTCCTGCAAATTTAAACCCGTCTTAGAAGACGCACTTTTTCAGGAATGAAAATATCAGACGATGCGCCTGTAAAAAAGATACAAACTAAAAAATTAACGTGATTTATTAATATTATTTATTGTGACGAGGTGTTTTTCACCTGTCACATAGACCTGACCTTACTGACACCGGGGCTCTGCTAACATTAACCTTGGTCGATACTTTGGTACTCCCGAATTCTAAGGCATTAGTTAGTGGCTATTTTATAAAATATTGCCATATCATAAGTATCATATCTTGCACAGTTTTCCAAACAGTAATGCAACCAAGTTCGTGAAAAAAGTTATTCAACATATCCTAGAAAATCTTTAAAATTCTTTAAAGTAGGACATAAAGCTTCAACAAATTTTTCTTTAGCGCGATTTTTATCCTGAGTAGGCATTGTTTAAAGTTTTAATACTTCGTATTTATGAGATTTTCTGCCATTGAAAATGGTTCAATTTATCGAAATCGCCAGATTCAGAGGAAAACATAAAAAAATGTAAAATTAATACAGAAAAAACGAAAGTGAGAAATTCTATTAGGTGAAAGCACAGGAACTAGCTCGAATATATGGCAGTCGTCCTTCTCCAAATAGTCAGCACTCTTTCACGCTCTTTCCTTCTTCTTCATCTGAAGGACGAAGTAACAAGTTTGCCAGCTGATGTTTGGATTTTGAAAATAATAATTCAGATCGTAGTATTTCAGTGATGATTTATTGACATTTTATTAAGAATTAGGCTCTCGCACACTCTAATTATCTCGCGTTATCGCAGCATTTTAAAACTAAAGTTAATCATTTCTTTAGTTTGTAAATAGAACTTCTTTACCAGCGCTGAAAAAGTTGTGAAACCCTGCATCTGGGAATCAAAGCTAGAAATACGTCATCGGAGCGTGAGAAATTGAAATATTTCACAAAATCTAAAAATCTTGCCATTGAGGACACTTATCTCAATGCGCGAGATTTGATCTATTATCAGTTGGCCTTGCTTACTCCTGAGCCCAACGCTAATGAAAGATTAAATCACTGTGAAATTATTGGTCATGATTTCTTTCCTGTTAAACTTCCTCAAATCACTTTACCGGAGTTTTAAAGAGACTAAACGGATTAGAAAAATTTTCGCAATTCATGTAATGCTTTAATAATTCAAAACGATTCCTTGTCTAATGTAATAGGATTACACTATTTGAAATTTGCCTTAAAAGACGAAGCTGCCGGTTTTTTAAAACATGTTTGGACAACTGATGCTAATTTTATATTCACTTGGGAGTCGCTACCAGATTTGACAACAAGAGAGTTCAACCAACCTTCAGGAGCAATGTGTTAGATAAGAGTTCATATGATCTTATTTTCAAATTCCGGTCCATAGAGGGGAAAAAATAACATTTTTTGTTCAAAATAGCGTACAGCTCACCAATATTGAGCGATTTGAACAAATTTTATGAACAAATGCAGTAATGAGGCATTCTTTGATAAAAAAATTCGTTTTTTTATTCGGGCATTTATCGACAGAAAAATTCGGTTTTTTCAATTCTAGTCATTTCAGATGGGAATTTTATGGGAATTTCAGCAACATTCATAATGAGTTGATAATTTGTATTATTTATTTTTCAAAATTTGATGAACAAATGCATTAACCAGACATTTGTCTACGCAAAAATTCATTTTGTTCTGTGTCAACAGTTTTAATTAGGATCTCGAAAAAAATTAATTTTCCCTTGACAGATGCTTCAATAATGCATTTGTTTATTTAATTTGTTTAAAAAAATTATAAAATTTTTCGCAATTACTATCAGTCCAATATCTTAATTCAAACCCTGTCTATACATATTCAATCACCCTGTCTATACATCTATACATAATATCTTTTTAAGGTATTTTTGTAAATACACATATTTTCGGAGTTTTCTAACACATATGCAAATATGCGAGTGGTTAGGGGTTCTGGAGGAACGGCACATTACTAACTCGAATCTTATAAAATATTTCGCTGCCATCCCAACAACTTATGATCAGAAACGCTTCAGGCATACATCAGTGCCGAATTAAAGTCTGAACAGCTTAACAGGAAAGTTGATGAGAACGTGCCGTGATATTTAAATAGTGCAAAATTGTTTTCAGAGATTTAGCAATGATGATTTTTCAATTGAAATTAAAATAACATGCAGTGTCTATAATGCTCCTTGTCGGGCGATATTGTCTTAACTTTGTTTTCAAAAACTACCTGACAACGCAAAAAAATTAAATTGGATTAAGAGTTACAAGACATTAAAATAAAGGCATTGAATTATTTTTGTAGACCTTATATTAACATATAATATATAACATGTACATAGGTCAATCCAAAAGTTTCTAGAATTGATAGGAAAAATAATGTTTTCAACGTAATATTTATTTTACCTATGCAAAATAGTCTCCATCAACACTTTCACACATGTGCATACTTTGAAATCATTTGAAGACTTGCATTACAAAACTTTATTACGATTATTCCCCTTCACTGTTTCTATAATTTTAATCCTTCTTCTCTAATCGAAAACGGCTACCCCGGAACAGTACCCTGCTCATATTAGAAATAAAGAGCGGTGGCTTTATTAAAGTTCTTAAAACAATTAAAAAGTTAACACAATAGTTGCGGCAACTGCCATTTTTCATAAAATAAACGAACTATTTAATTATTGATGGAGGATTTTTTTACCAGAAAAATTAATTAAGTTTTAGATGTAAATTTTTTTTGTCTACTTGATCTAAATGAATATTATTAAAATAATGATTAATCTTAAGATTGTGAAAAAATGGTCTCTAGTTTCGCTGTGATATGAGCCCAGGTCCTTCATCTTGCCGGTCTGATGCTCTACCAACTGAGGTGCGGAGAGACGAGACTATTTTCTTTACAACCTCCTTACAAGCTGAATGTCAACGTCATTTCTTACACCTGTAAAATGTTTCTTTCTAAACATGAATTCATATTTAATTATTGATGGAGGATTTTTTTACTAGGGAAATTAATGAATAGTTTTAGATGTAAATTTTGTTTATCTACTTGATCTAAATTAATATTATTGAAATATTGATTAATCTTAAGATTGTGAAAAAATGCTCTCTAGCTCCGCTGGGATATGAGCCCAGGTCCTTTGGATTGCCGGTCTGATGCTCTACGCATGCAACAACTTTCAGCAGCATTTTGATTGCATGCGCCACATGAAATATTGCTTATTACTTCATAGACATTCTACAAAGTACTTTTCTTTTATCACGCGTCAGGTTTGAACATCGTGTATGCATATCAGTACATAGGGCAGTCTGCGTAGCTTTAAAAAGAGCACGAGAAAATTTCATTTCATTTAAAATAGCTTAACCGTTGCGCCATCGCTGTGGCTATCGCGTGCTTTGCTATAATTATTTTTGAAATTTTAAATGAAATGAGTTCTACCCACTTTTATTGTTGTTATTCATTTAGTAGCAAAAATTATTATAATTAGGAAGTGCCTGTTTGTTTATCATAATTTTTAAAATTTTAAATTAAATACGTTCTACACAGTTGTTTTGTTGTAATTCATGAAGTAGCAAACATTAATAAAATTGGAAAGTGTAGTACATAAGCGCATATAAGGACCAGCCTGGCAACCACTGGTAGGTAACCTCTACACCCAATTGTTAGCAGTATACCTGTAATGTAAAAAAACTTTGTTGAATCTTTTCATTCAATCACGCGGCTCAATTTCTGAGTCACGCAAAAATCATTATGGGGTACACAGCTCGAGTACTTTTATGGTAGTATACTGAGGATCTCCATACTCTTGCTCATAACGACCTGTATTTTCCAGGGAGACTGCTTTAAAGACCTGTGCTTCTGATTCGTGCTGAATCCACATAGCAGGACCCACAACACCAGGCCTTATAGCTATGCCGTAAAAAAGGTAAAATACGATACAATCTTACCAACCTACTGCATATGGATATGGATAAACGCCTGTGTTCTGCGCCTAAATGCTGTATTGGAAACTAGCCTAAATCTAGTTAACAAGATCAAGGCTGTCATCTACACTTTAGATATCACTACCCAGTAAACAAATCATGAATTCCAGATTTTGCCAATTTTTTCTCCACGATGTGAAGCCCTAACCGTGCGATTCAGGAGCAAATTTGGCGACGACGTACGCCTGCGCTATAGGCCTTTCTTTTTTTTTGCTCGCTCCTCACGCTTAGATATATTGCCTTCTTCTCAGTAAGAGCAGATAACTCGGGAATAACATTACGGCAAAGCTATATCGTATTTATACACATACGCGTGCTGGAAGGTACTAGAAACACGGAATCATCCCACGATATAAATTGCGTAACACTATAGTTGCGCTACAAACGATACTGTTGCCTTAAGCGACGGTCACATTCTCGTTTTTAATGTTTTATTAGAAAAAAAGTATACGATGATAGTCTGGAACTGCCCATTTCTGGAGCTGAATTATTGAACTATGCTCTGACACGCCCTTCCACACTATGGATCAAGAATTCACTGTTTCTAGGATAAAAGGCCGGTGCTCACGCGATAGAGCTAGAATTAGCCATTACTGCGGCCGTAGAACTAGTCATATATTAGCCTAATTAACCCATAAAGCGTGGAACTAGAATTGGTCAATAATTTGGCATATAAAAAGATAGTCCGAGCAAGTTGATGGAAAGGCAGGGACGTATTGCATGTTCGTCAATTGCGTACATCGCAGATCTCATAGCTGAACGCATACATATAGTAGCAAGTGCGAGAATCTACTTTACTAAACCATCTTTACTAAACCATCTTATACTCCTCTGAATCTCGATGATCCGCGTGACACAAAGATACATGATCCCCGTTTTGAACAGATTGAACGAGAATGAAGAAGGAAATCATCATACGGACAGCATCCCTGTATAAAATATCAACCGACCATGGATACTGATGTATTAAATATGTGAATATAAGGGGGCAACCTCTTTCCCACAATAAAAGAATTTCTCGTAGCCAAGGAGGATAAAGTAATCAATATCAAAAACTATCAGAAGCATTTACTTTTCTTTTCTATGGAAAATATGTGCCGGTGATTTCGTGATTTCAATAAATCCATCGAGCACATCATTGATGGCCGCAAAAGCTTAGCTCATATCCTCGAAAACGATAACTAACACCTACGGATGGATCGGACCATCCTTGTGTGGGGTACTGCTGTTCACAATAAACCAAACATTCTGATGTTTAATAAGAGGACAAAATACGGAATTTCATCCACTGCTAACAACCACTCAATTATGGGTAATCATGGGCATTGTTTTCTTTCTATTTTTGTTATTCCCTAAATGATTTCTGTACTTGACTTTGTCCGCAACTGGTAACTTTTTTTCAGATTTCCGGATTAGTTCGTAGATTCAACAAATGCCTAGTAACTGGTGCCTACGTTTTTACCTACGCATCTGCCGAAAACTTCAGATTGATATGAAATCCATAAATAATTAAAATTCCAAGATAGTCACGGTTTAGGGGTTGGGATAGGCCTGACCTAATCTAATCAAACTGGTTATAGCCCAACTTCAACATTAAACAGTCACGGAAGTATACACCGTTTCCCGTGGATTTTACTGCGTAGTGAAAAAGATTTCGATACGTGTTTCCAATACGGAGACAAAGGTAAGCTTAATATTTGACGGAGACGAAGAAGAAAGTCTGATGCTACACGTTGATATAAATGTGTTTCCTGCTTAGAAGTCATAATTTAATTTACGTAACGGTTTCTAGGGCCTCTCTAAGACCCCCTCCCTCTGTAACAAACCGTAACCAAATATTGTCCACGAAAGTGATTCATTCGTCAATTTTAATTAATATAACCAACGTACGTTTCAGCCTAGTTGCAGGTCTTCTTCAAGGTAATGCATCACCTAATATTTGTCTGTTTGATGTTGAATATGTGCTGGAACCAGAGCTTCTTTTCTACATCTGATTAAAAAGTGCGTTGCTCCTTTAGATTAACCAATGTTCGATTGGTGCGTATCCAATTTCCCATAAGTTGCATCGGAGTGTCGCCATACCTTCTTTGTATGTAGTTTGAATAACCCATGATGTTTCAAAACGTGATTGACCTTCTTTATTATTAAGAATTCAGTGATTGGAGTTTATTCGCACTGTAAAATTTCTTCGACCGTTAATATAATTAATGAGAGAATGTGTTTTATTCTGGTGACATGGTCCAATATAAATAAAAATGGATTCATCACATAATATTTGTCTGTTTGATGTTGAATTTGTGCTGGAATCAGAGCTTCTTTTCTATATCTGATTAAAAAAGTGCGACCGTATGACCAGAATAAAACACATTCTCTCATTAATGATATTAACGGACGAAGAAATTTCACAGTGTGGATAAACTCCAATCACTGAATTCTTAATGAAAAAGATTCTAGTCAATTTTTCGAAATCAAAATATGGATTTTGAACCAAAATTAGGTTCCTACAAAAAAATTAAATTTCAAATTAAAAAAGATGAATTTTTTTAACCAAAAAAGATTTATTTGTAAAAAAATAGTTCAATTCTCTACCAAATTTATTATTCTGTAACATTTTTATCCAAGAGAGATGAATTTTGTACTAAAACAGAGACAAGAGCCTTAAATATTTCAGTTCATTTTTCAATCAAAGTATAAATTTTCAATACAAAGTAAATTTTTTAATCAAATAGTTAATTTTTCGACAAAACAGTATAATTTTCAAACAAAACGTATGAATTTTTAACAAAATAGTTTAATTTTCTATCGAAGAGTTACATTTTTATCCAAGATAAATGAAATTGTCCTTAAAACAGATTAATTTATAATTTAAAAAGAATTGTTTTTAAGATAGTGGAATTTTCACCCAGGAAGAATTTTAGTTTTCAATATTTTTGCTGAAAAAAACAAACTTAAAAAAATATCTAAATTTTTATCCAAAGAAAATTCCAGTACACTTTCCAAAACTAAAATAAGAATGGTGAACATTAAGTTCATTTTCTGCTAAATATTAGAATTTTTAACCAAACAGTATGCCTTTTCAGCAAAATTGTTATATTTTAAACCCAACAGTTGCATTTTTGTCCAAGTAAAATAAAAATTCTACTCAAGCAGGTAAATTCCCAAATCAAAAAGGTACATTTTCAAAAAAAAGTTAAATTTTCACATAAAAAGATTTCAGTTAACTGTTCAACACAAGAATTCCAATTTTAAACAAAGAAGAATTTTAAACAAAACGTTGATGGTCTACGAAAATGGATTTGCAAAAATTACATATAGTACGTTAGGGAAGAACCTGCTGCCCTTTAACATAACAAATCCTAACACAATGTCTCGACCCCCACTTCCTCCTTTGCTGTTACGTAATTTAGGTTACGTTTCTTAAGTACTTTATGCGTTTGTTGTGCGCCTAGCATCTTGCTTAAAAGAAAAACTTTCTCTCGAATAATTGGTCCAGATACTTTGTCGCTCACCTAATTAATCCACTCGAAGATAACAGTATAAAAGAGCATATCACTTTATAACACACTTTTATAAATGCTTGGCAGTTTTATTTGATAGAAGATTACAATGGGACTCCGAAGTTTCAAGTCAATCGAGGCTCTCTTTCTGCCATGTGAGATAGACGGAGAGGATCTGTTTTTTTCCAATGACAGTCCTTAGGTTTCGCTTCGAAACGATCATACTCACGCTTTCTCTGCCTATCAAGTACTTGTTCTTCGTTTTTTTTTGTCAAATCTTCGAGCCATTTAGATAGCTACGACAGCGCCATTAATTTAGAAGAAATTTGAACTATTGTAAATCTTTACGCTCACTGTCCCCCGCCGAGATAGATTTTTCCAGACTGCCTGGAACTTTGCGACATATTAACACATTATTCTGCACTTTAGGAATTCATCAATATTAATTTGAACCGAATTTAGAAAATTCGCAACTTTTCTACAATTCATTGTAGACTGATGTTGGTTCTCTACTGAGATTTTTTATATCAAATACAAAACCATTTACCATTCACCATCATCTAGAATTTAAATAAACGTTTGCAATTAGTGTTGAAAAGTGTAAATACTTTGAATAGATTTATTCCAGATTGATTTAATTTTGGTGGACGTCTAAAATAGTTATTAAAATAGTTATTGAAAAGAGAATAATATTTAATAAATATAAAGGAGTTGCGGTTGTCGCCTGAGTGACAACCGCAGACCCCGCGGCCCCCACGCAGTTCCTGTCATACCCACCTACGACGGAGTTAGAAAATAGATAAAAATTTGTCAAAGTAAGCATTACACGTCTTCACAGAAGATTTCTAAACCTATTAAAACATTATCCAAGTAGCCGAAACAGTATCCCCATTCTTGAGAACTTTTCAAGCAGCGCTTGCATCGTGCCGACAACCCGATTAGTTACTGTTAGCGCGTTGATTTTGAATTATATAAATACTAGGATTTAATATTTATGATAAATAATGATTGGAAAATGCATCAAAAATAATTTTTTAGTCCTAAATTAGAATTTTAAAGCAACAGATGACAAAATAATGCAATTTGTAAAGAACGTTATTAATTCTGACATTCAGAAAAAAAGATTTTTCTTTAATTTAGCATTTCAAATGTTTCAAAATTTTAATAAAAACTTATAAGATGTTTTAGTTTAA
>NC_046657.1:10719613-10736952 GCF_010883055.1 Belonocnema kinseyi | reverse complement strand
GTAATTGTAATTCAAGTCTTCTTCAAGTTAAAAAAAATTATCCTATAACATTTATCCGTGCAGTAATTTATTATTCTTAATTCATTTTTGGTAATTTCAATGATTTTATTTTAAGTCACATTGTCGCAAATAAAATTAAGATACGATGCGTTTTAATGTGAAATCAATCCACCTCGTTTGGGTAAGTGTAAACATTCCTACATTCGTAAGCAGATCAGATATGATATCGGTTTCGGGCAAAGGTCCATCAGCTACAGCCAAGGCAACATCATGAGTTCCACCACGTTTTTCCTTTAAGAGTTTGTAATCCGGATGAGCTTTAACAGCTGTTAGAGTATGTCTCATCGTAGCTCCACAAGTCCCAGGGAATTCAACTTCATAAGTCACTTCGGCCTTAAAAATACTAGCTTTCGCTGCGATGACAAAACGGTGTACCACAATACCAATTCCAACCTCGTTTTTACCATCCATAATCCGGACATAATTGAGAAGGGGTTGTGCGAGGCTTCCACTAACGTAAGTTGGATGCTCCGCCGAAAGCTTGCGCTTATGTCCGCATAAAGAAGGTGCTCGCTTTTTACGAATAAGAAGTTCTGATGATGCATCTGCAAAGAAGATACAAGTTAATCTATTAGCGCAATTTGTTATATTATTTACTCCAATACAAATTTGAATTAATCGCTTGTTTTCCAAAAAAAATTCATAATGAATTTCGACCACATTAAGAAATTTCCGTGTCGCTTGCAGTAAGTACGTACAACGCGGACGCTGGAGAGATGCAGCTGACCAATTTGACGAATAACGGTGTTTCTTACAGGGATTTCTAGTAGTACCAGTGGTGCGAGACAGCGATGGTCAGAACTGGCACAGCAGGCTTAAAATCAGCGAATGTTTATTTCAGCAGATTAAATTTTTTTCTTGAAAAAAAATTAATTTCACTGACCGCAACTGTTTAAAATACATTAATAGAGTACAAATATCATACATAATATTCAACTTAATTATCACCAGACATATTCATAACAAAATCTTATCAGAAACATGGTTGGAAAGAGAAAAACTTTTTCTGTATGTCATTTAAAGGGTAGCCCTCTCTAAGGGCACAATAGAAGCTTTAAAACGTATTACATAGAAATTAAACAATTATTTCTCTAAAGGGTGGTTGTAATTATACTTATATTATAATTATAACAGTAATAATAATGTGGCACGGCTTTGGGTATTCATTTCCTTGGGCTTTCATACCTACTCCACACCATCCAAACGTAAACAATCATTGGCCAGTAAAACATTTCCTGACATTACATTTGCCTCAACTCTACTAGTGCTTTAAGCTTGGCTGAACTCCCTTTTTTGATCCTGAGATGCTCCACTATGAGTCCGAAACATCCGAAGCTACAATTTTCAGAAGGCATACATCCGGCCTGCATCATTTAAAATTCTCGTGTATATGGTTGTTGTCAAGCAAAATATCATTCACTCTTGAATGTTAACCTAACTTGAATAATTAGACCTATTTTTGAAATTGTGACAAATGTAACAGCGAGCATTAATAAAATATCAGATAAATTACAATTGAATTATGGCATAAAATTCTTGGGGCATCAGACATAGGAAACTTCTTTTTTTCGATGTCAGACTTTTAATTGGGACCTTCATAATAAATTCAGCATAATTCATGATGAGATGATATTTTTTTATGATTTTTTAAAACAAATGCATTATTCTGGTATACGTAAACAGAAAATTCGTTTCTTTGATATCATTTTTCTTAATTGGGAACTTCATGATGATTTCCACAAAACTCATAATTGGTAGATCAATTTTATATTTTTTAAACACAAATTTCATGAAAAAATGCATTATTCAGGAATCTGTCGATGGAAAAATTATTTTTTCGATGTGAATCTTTGTAAGTGGGAACTTAATGAGAATTTAATTACGAATCATACTAAGTTGATAAATTCTCTAATGTTTCACACAAATCTAATAAACATATGCACTATTTGGATATTTGTGGACGAAAAAGTTTTTTTTTTAATCTCAGTCCTTTCAGTTCCACTTTAGTCTATAATATACTTAATTCCCCAATAGAAAGAAAAAATAATTTGATAATTTTTGCATTGTGAAGGACTTTGTGAACCGCTACAGGCATTTAATACCCGCTGTAGAGGGTAATGTAAAGCTTCGCTGTTTTTCGGCAATAGTGTTTAAATTTAACAGTATAAAACCTCTACTGAAGCCATTACTTGCAAAACCATGTTGAAATTATGGATCAACTGTTTGCTAACACCAGTAATTTCAAAAGACAATTCAGGATATCGGAAAATTCTCCTTGTAGTATTTCCCGTGTTTGCAGTCCCCGAACCATGTTTTGAAATATATACGATGAATCCCAATTTATCAAAAAGTTCTTTTTGAATTCTTTTTTTTTTTTAGTTTTTACGTGCTTTTTCTCACTTTCCGCTTTCGCTTGCCATTTACAGAACTTAGGCCATTGCCTATATGCAGTACACATTCCATCGTGCGAATCCACGCATGTATCGCTGAAAGACCGAATTGGAAATTCTCTGTATTTTCCGGGAAAGGTTCTGCATGTGGGAAGCAGCCGAGCTCGACTACGCCCGCTGCTCGCACACAACAAGCTAATTCGCGAGATAACAATTCTGGCGCTTCGAGCGAGGTCACCTGTCTCAGACGTCTCTGGACCTATAGGAACTTCCATATTGGCCTTGAATGATTTAGATTGGTAGAAAGGTGTCAGTGTACTGCCGAATGATTTTGATTTAGTAATCGCGTCTTCTGATGAGGCTCCAACCCCAATTGTGGTTGAGGCTCTTGTGCAAGGGAAGAATGGTGGTTCGTCGCGTCCTATTGATACATTTTTCGATTTAAAACAGGAAGCGGCGAGCAGTACCATTTTGTTTAATAAGAAACCTGCCTTAGGAGATGAACTTTCACCAATTTCGGGTCGTGTTGATTCAGATTTGCAGCCGGAATGTGAAAAATTAGATCTAAACGAGTTTAAGATCGCTGAGAAGGGTATACAAAAAATTTCCAATCTTGATCAGATCGCCGGAATACTGTAGACCGACTTGGTACGCGTTAGAGTGCACCTTAAGATCTCTATCGATGCCTTCTCGGTCGACGCATTGTACAACCCGGGTTCGAATAGGACACTCATTCGCATCACATAGACTTGTGGGGCCATCCACCTTTCAGGGAAAGGCATAGAGTAGTGTCCCCTAAGGTGCAGGAGGCCACGTACGCAGAGATTGATAGGATGCTTGCTTAAGGGATAAATAAGAGTCCTCTAGTGAATGGTCAGCTCTTATAGTAATGGCCAAGAAGGGTGACGGGGATTACCAGCTTTGTTTAGACTTTAGTAAGTTGAATGCCATACCCAAAAGGGATGCTTACCCCTTACCGTACATGTCAGACATACTTACGCAACTTCGCGCTGTAAGATTTATCTCGAAAATCGACCTTAGTGCGGCTTTTAATCAAATCCCTCCAGACGAGTCTTAATAGGAATATATGGCATTTGTGGTTCCTTGTAGTGTGTTATTTCAGTTTGCCCGTATGCCATTCGGTCGGACGGGGGCCCCGGCCACCTTTCAGAGTCTGATAGGGTTAAGAAGCAGGTTAAACGATCAACCCCGAGAAAAGTAAATACTGCTGTGCCAAAGTTCGGCACCTAGGCTTTATATTCAATAAGCAGGGATTGAGGCAAGACCCACATAAGATAGCTCCCATGCTCACGTACTTAGCTCCCCGTGCGGTTAACCAGCTACGTAGATTTATTGGGTTAGCATCATGGTACAGACGGTTTATTCCCGAGTTTGCTAAAGTGGCGGAACCCTTGATAAGACTATTAAAACTGCATGTGAAGTGGCATTGGGGGGGAGGAACAGCAGGGGGCATTTGACTAGCTTAAAGAAGCACTGACCACTGCACCCATTCTCGCTTATCCTTCATTTGGCGATATAGACGAGAACCCCTTCCACCTTTAGACAGATGCTAGTGCCACTGGTCTGGGCATGGTACTAACTCAAGTGCAGGACGGCCAGGAAAATGTGATTGCTTTCGCGAGTCGCACCCTGTCCGCAGCCTACCGCAATTATTCGGTATCCAGCGTTAGTGTCTCGCGGTCGTATTCGGGATAAGGAAATTCCGTGAGTATCTAGAGGGTTTCCACTTTAAGGTAATAACAGGTCACAGTAGTTTGAGATGGTTGCGCAATCTGAAAAACCCTACTAGTAGACTCGCCAGGTGGTCCCTTGAACTTCTCGAATACGACTTCGAGATTATTCACCGCAAGGGGGCTTTATATCATACACCGGAAGCGTTATCCAAGATGTCAGAGGAAGACCCTTTACCGGTTTCATACGTTACAGAGCCGGAAGACCTCAAATTCGAAGATGCGACTGACCCCTGGTACAAAAAGCGGCTACAGCTTGTGGTAGAGTGACCTGGGTTGTTTTCGGATTGAAAAATTGAGAACGGTAGATTATATCGGCATAGACCGAACATAATCACCGAACAACTGATTCCGAACTTAAAGGCCTGGAAACTTGTAGTTCCTGAAGAGTTCAGAACCGAGGTAATGGAGGAAGCTCCTTCGTATTATAACTTCCGGTTATAATATTATTCTGGTCTTTCAGGATCTTTTCACCAAATGAGTGGAGATACCTTGATTAGAACAGTTAATGGTCCGACAGTTAAAAAGGCCTTTGAGGATCTTATCGTGTCAAGACGGGGTGCCCCAGAAGTGTTACACACATACAATCACTTAGAGTTTGCCAATAAACTCTTAGAAAACACGTGTAAAAGATTATTCACACCACTAACCCACTTTACCACCTACAGGCTAACCTTACCGACCGTGTAAACCGAGTGTTAAAAAAAATGATCGCAGCTTTCCTCCATAAAAACCACAAGGAATGGGACACTCATTTGTCAGAATTCCGCTATGCGTACGACTCCGCTTCTCACTGTACACTTAAAGTCTCACCAGCCTTCCTGTATTTTGAGCGTAGCCCCCTTCCCTACCGGCTTTGTGATAAATTCGACGGGCCTTACAAGGTCAAGCGCAGGTTGCCCCCGTGGTTTACGTTTTAATTACCGAGAAAGGAAAATACCCGTGTAAGGAGCATATAAAGCACATCAAGCCTTATGTCCAAAATTTACAGCAAGTGACTGACGATGAGTAAGTATGTTATAGTACAGGACCAACTTTTTCTTTATTTCTAGATTACCGAGCTAACCAAAGCCCCAAAGGCCGGGACTAGTCGCGCCAGGTCAGCACCGTGAGCCACCACCACTCCGGAAAGGGAGCACTCTCAAACAGGGACCTCCAGACAGAGCCGCTCACGGGAAATTGTCTGGACCCCTATTAGAAGAGAGGGGTACCGGACGCCGTCACCTGCTCAGCCACCTCCCAGCAACCAAGAAATGTCGGACGAGGTAAGGTGGATAAGGATTTGAGGTTACGAAAACCTGTCGCGGAAAGGGTGGCTGTAGATGGGCGTCCCTTAACCTAGGGCTTATAGGGGGCCCACCTATAAAAACTTATGGGCCTGCGGTCAGCAGGGTCACATACGAGGTCAGTGTCCTGACCCAGCCCAGGGCAGGCTGCTTTGGTGCGACTGCGGGGTAGTCCCGAGTGAGGAACTCAAATTGTCCTAACTGAGGACCCCTGTACTTGTTGGACAAGGTGCTCAAGGGCGAGTGGAAGCGCCTGCCAGGTCAGCAGATTTTCAGCGGAAGGGGCCCGGCTGACCGAGCAACAGGCCAGGTCCCACCAGTCGGGACACACAACGGCCTCGCCGCGGCCAGGCGTTAGAGCCCACATCGGTTCATTATTTTTTCTTTCTTAGATCAGTTTTTTCTTGTATGTTTTCTCTATCTCTTCTTATGTTCTCCTTTGTCAAATAAAGATTTTCCTTGTTTAAACTATACAAAGTGTACCTGAACTTTATTTAAACGACTTTAAACGGAATAATGAACTCTCACGAGACCAGCCGAGCTAGGCGGACCCAAGTTTCTGCCAGATTTAAGGTAACTTTTTTAAAATTATATTTGTACTAGGTGCAAGAACACCCCGGGTGTTCGGTTCGGTTAAGAACCTTATGATTTCGCCTTATTATTATTATTTTATGATTTGCTATGACCCATTATGATTTCGCCTCATTTCCTTTTCTTTATTTTTCTAATCGAGATTTGATGAGTGCACTTGGAGGGGTCAACCGTGGCTCTGGGCATGTAGCTCGCTTAGCGAAAAGTAAAGAGGAAAACCTTGAGTTCCAATTTAAGTAGGGGAGACTTGTGACAGGGTAAATTTTATTTACCTATCACTTTTAAAAGGGGATTCATTTGATGATTCGCGAACGACATTAACACAGCCAAGAACGGAAGTCTGGACCACAGGGCACTCATCAAAAAACGTTAACTGTTTATTTATACCTTCCGAACGTTTGTTGCAGGGATTCTCCACCACCTGTCAAACCTCGAAGAATGATAACAACACAACGGAATTAAGGGATGAGCTTTCACTTCCAGGGGTTTCCCGAGTTTACTAACGACCAGGGTGAATGACTTATTACCAACCACATTCCCGACATCTTGTGGTCCTAGTTTACGATCTCAAAATGAGAGGACGGGCCTCACCTTCTCATCAAGGGAGCGTTCTTTACTCGGTTTACAATTCACAGTTTTCTCTCTCCATCGTGTCGCCGAAGTCTGACGTCACAGTTACAACTTGCACACCATGGTATGGCCACCTAGGACTAGTCCAGTAACTATCACACTACAGTTACCGGATATGGTCAAAGCCCAGTTTGGGCCAATCAAAACTCTTGCAATACATCGCCATCTTGATAGCACTGCAAATGCCATGCCAGGAAGTTGTCGCACCACCAAACGCAACCTTTATCCCACGAACTCGGCCTAGCCAATGCCAATTGACATCGAGCAACGCAATATTGGTTCAGTAAATACTGACAGTGGGGGAGATTTACAACAAAGGATCGGAAACTTGGAAAGTGTGGTCTCATCGGCTATTGGATAGAAAATCAATTGGACGTTAACATTGAGATTCGACTGTGCAACGAGCGATTACCGGAAAGTTATAAAATATAAAATCGGTAACTCTATGTATGTCGAAAGCTTAGGGAAATTGTAAAGTATGAGCATACGCGCTCTCTGTGGTTGAAATTAGGTAATAGACTATTTAAATTTGTATATTAGAGCAATGGATCCATGTGGATTATGGACGTATGGTAGTGGAACCTTGAAATTAACTTTTGAACTCAATTCACTGTTCCAGTCATGGATTTTTCGAATTTTCCCACTCGAAAATTAGAGTTACATGCTAGTGATAAATAACGTTTAATCAGCCTTCCATTTATTCATTCAGGTCATAGATTTTTTGACACGGACTTGTGAATATAGTTATTTGATTTTAATTTAAAGTGTTGCTCACTTTTGATTTGAACTTTCCCGCGCGAAACCGAGATTGGCAAACTTCAAGATTCATGAAACTTTCTTTATCAAAGATTAATGAAGAGTGAAATCTGGTTTTACTAATGACATTGTCTTGGTTTATGCTGATAAATGACACTAGGTTATCAAAAATAGTTTTTATTTTGGTTACTAGATATTAGTTCATTGTTCCTCTGCTTAAAAAACCGTGGTCTTAATAGTACTTTTATAAATATGTCAAAACTTAACGAGACTGTCACCGAAATCAAACGTATTCTTATTTAATTATTAATTTTAGTTCCAGAATTTGCTCGATAGTGGTCCTGTGATTCGAGATTTGTCGATTTCTGTGCCGAGCGAAAAAAAAATTCTTAGATTAAGTCAAAGATTTATCATTAAGCGTTAAAATATTGAATTCAGTCATGTTAAATTATTAATAACTTTTGATGAACCTTATCTATTGATAACTATGTAAAATTCATGTTAATTCTTTTGTAATTTCAAATTATCCCGCCAATTGCTAATACTCAGGAACTTTCGCATATTTCAAGTTTCACAAAACCCCTAGGCCGTTTTGTTTTATAAACATGAGAAACTCACCTAGCACTAAGAGATATTGTCGATTGTAACGTTATTTGATAATGTATGAAGGATCTCGTTGTAAAATTGATTTTTAGTTGCGTAGGAATTGTGTAATTTCAAGTTTCTCCGGCAGTGCGTTGCGACTTGAGGTTCTGTTAACGCGCCCTGACGGAAGAAACCCGTTGAGTTGACGATCTAGGCGCGTCGCACAGGACCTGTCACTTTCTCACTTACGTTTTTGGGCCGATAGGCAACGCAAGTAACGAGTCTTGCGTCAATCAAATTTTGGATTTTCGATATTTTTTTCGATGGTCAAAGGTAGGATTCCTTTTTATATTCGGCGAGCGACGCAACGGGCGAATCGAGCGTTTGTAATGACGATGGATTTTAGCTCCGATTCGACCCGATGCCTCGCTGGTCCCTCCTTGATTGTTCTCTGCACAACGGGTGCCGTAGCATTATCGGCACGATCTGTCGAGATCTTTTCTTCTTACTTTTTTTTCTTCCCCTAAGTAGCATTAGAGTCAGTGCGTAGTTCTTTGTTTCATCTCCGCGAATTTCGATGTATGTTTCTACGCTAAGGTTCCTCGTTCTTGTTCCCGCGCTATCTACCACGTGGTCGTTTTAGAGTCCCGAGTTATTGTTAGTATAATTATGTAGAATTTACAATAAACTGAATGCAGTGTATTCTTTTTTTTTTAATTCTAATCGTCCGTTGTTGTCCCTAAGAACAACCTCCCTGAGATTCCTCTGTGTCTTCCTAGTGATTTTTCTGACCCCTCTCTTGAAATTTCCCAAGGATCCTTCTGAGATCCTTCCCACTGATTTCCCTGTGACCCCTGTCCTCATTCTCTCTTCCTGTTTGCTCCTGTTTTTGCCGGGCCCGGCTGGCGCCCAAAACAACAACGAACAATATACGTATATATACAGGTGCATGCATATACGTATACGTATATATTATATTTTACTGATCTGCCATTCGAAGGGTGAAATAAACCACCTTCACACATTCTAATCTCATCAGTCGCTTGAATTAGCTCGTGGCTATGGCGTATAACTGGGTTCACCCGAATAAACGTTTTGATAATCTTGTAGGGCCTTGAAAAAGAAACGTTTTTCTTTATTGACTTTTTCCTATATCACGATTTGTTTGGCTTCAAATGTTCACTGTCCTTGGTTTTTTCTTTATTTGAAAATTGCTATAACTTTTGCCATTTTTATTTCATCATCAAAGTAAACGAGGATAAATTGTTCCAATTTTGGTCTACGACAAATAGCTGTCAAAAGAATTTTAAAATATAAAAGAATTGAGCTCAACAATTTTCAAAATGTTCTGACTTTTTAAAACTTCATAAAGAAACTAGCCAACGAACTCGACCTTTCTTTTCATACCCTCATAAGGTGTGCCAAAGGATAATTTAATCGAATAATTCCTTCATGTGCTACCGTGCTTACATTATAAAACGACAACAACGACGACAGACAGACACCGACGGAAAATTATTTTTTCAGACCCAGGGGCCTCAAAACGTCGATATTTGACGGAATCCGTGAGTCATTTTTCGCATAAAACTAATACCTTCTCATTACGGATGAGAATGTAAAAATGCTTTTGAATTGAAACAAAAAATATAAATTATCACTCTTCCTTCCATTAGTTCCATTCAACACCACGGTCTCTCACGATGTAACTTTTTTTTACTATTGTTCTTTTAGATTTTTTTTTTAATTATTGAAAAAAGATCGCGTAATATTAAGAAAGTTACTGCTTAACCTTTAGCCAAATTTAAAGAAGAAATAAATTTCCGAATGGTTAACACCTACTCTCAATTTAAAAAAAAAATTTACCGCCAGTCGTTTGCAAATCCCATGGGATTTCAAATGTCTAATAATTTAGCTAAATTTGCAGTGAAAAATTTAGAATCACAAGTTTTTAATCAATTAGATTTCCAAATTATTTCATACTTTAGGTTAACTCAATACATAAATGACAACAACTCACACATGACATAGAAAATAATACCATTAACTTTCTTAATATTTGCATTATAAAAAATGATAATGGTCCATTTTTACAAATTGGTTGCGCCAATAGATATGAAAGAACTTTTAAAGAAAAACTTAATTAATATTCCTAATAATATTATCATAAACCCATTTGATCAGACAGCAATATTATTATTCCTCACTATGGTAAAATTGTAAATCATGTAAAGACTTTTTAAAACTTATAAAATTAGCACTACTTTTTATAGAAAAACTAAACTTGATAAAATGATTAAACCAGGTGACGATGAATTAGAAACCTAAGAAAAAACTAACTTATTTTACCGTTTTACTTGTACGAGGTGTGTTCAAAAAATAAGGTGACTTTATGCTTTTCTCAAAAAATATTCATTTCTTCCTCAATATTTACGTTGTCCCCTTCAAAGTAATCCCCCTCAGATATAATACACTTGTGCCAACGCTTTTTCCAATCATCGAAGCACTTCTGATAATCATTTTGTGGTATAGCCTTGAGTTCTTTCGGCGATGCAGTTTTTATCTCCTCAATCGTTGAAAATCGATGTCCTTTCATGGATCTCTTCAGTTTTGGGAAAAGAAAACAGTCATTGGGGGCCAAATCCGGTGAATATGGTTGCTGAGGCATGACTGTGGTGCTGTTTTTGATCAGAAAATCTTTCACAAGCAACGATGAATGAGCAGGTGCATTATCGTGATGATGGAACAAATTTCGCTGACACACGTCTCATGCCCAAAACATCCGAAAAGATAGCATGGCATGAGCCAGCCAATATTCCAACATCTTCCGCAACTTCTCTGATGGTAATTCCAGGGCGAGGTTCGTCTTCGACATCCTCTTGGCCTTCTTGGAACAGCTTGTGCCACTTATACACATTTTTCTTACTCAGAGTAGACTCACCGTATGCAACTGTCAACATTTCAAGAGTTTTAGAGCACTGGATTCCATTTTTCACACAAAATTTAAAGCAAACTCTTTGCTCCATTATTTTCGAAAGAAGAAAATCGCCGAGCACACCAAACCCTTCTAACCTTTTACGCCTCTGCCAGAAAAAGAACACGAGCTATATAGTCAAAACTGTGAACATATGATCGTGATGAGTGTACCAACACAACAAAACAAAAAATTTTAAACTTGAATGTACGCAGCCTGCGAAAATTGAAGTCACCTTACTTTTTGAACACAACTCGTAAATGTGAAAAATTTTATATTTGACAAAAAAAAGACTCTTTCACATTAGACCAAACAAATCAAGATAGGGTTAGGCTAAATTAGGATACTGTCCTTAACGACCATTTACATTATAATATTAATGATTATATTCATCACAATATTACTATCAATTGATTTCCTTCCTTTTTAATTACAGTTATATTCATTCACTAAAATTATCTTGCTCGTTTCTACTTTCTTAAGAACTTCAACACGCCATCTGCTATTTTGAAATTTCATTATGGTAACTACAATTTTTTAGCTTTAAAACTTAAGCTCTTAAATACCTATGACTTTACTTTTAACTATTACAAATATAAATAATTCTTTACAGAACTTCTACATAACAACTTAAATGTAAAATAATTTACTATTTTTTTCATTTATTCCAATTTAATTTGGATTTTAATAATTGACTCTAAAAAATAACATTGAATTTCGTTTTTAATTCGCAAGTTTCTATTACTCTTTATTAACTATTATCTCATAAGTTTAATAAGTTATTTTTATTTTCACACATTTTATAGAATTTAAATTATTACCAATGAGTTCCCTGATAATGAAAACTATGGGTTTTCGAAACGTTGTCAAAAAATGTTTCCTGAATGGTCGCCCTTGAATTCAAGAATTATTGAAACTCCTGGAGATTGAACAGCATGTTGGGACGTAGTAATCGCAAGCATCAAGATATAATCAATTGTTTTTCTCAATTTGCCATAATTTGGTGGCTAAAATACCTCTCGATAATCAAAATAAGCGTGTAAATGGCTTTTCTACCAAAGTTACGGTTCAACAAGAAAATCTGGTTCTACAAAAAAGTTCCATTTTATTGAAAAGAATATCTTTTTTCCAAAACTTTATTACAAAAATTTAATTTATTTTGAAATATTACAAAAAATAGGTAAGTGATGAAAAATATTACTTGTTTTTATCGAATCACTCGCCTGAAAACTGTTTAGAAAAAGCAGGTTTTTATATTCGAAGGACCTGAAGTTTTTCGCAAACTAAGATTATTTTTATAAAAACACAAAACTATGGCTTTTCTACCAAAGTTACGGTTCAACAAAAAAATCTGGTTCAACAAAAAAGTTCAATTTTATTGAAAAGAATAACTTTTGTCCAAAACTTTTTTACAAAAGTTTAATATTTTTTGTAAATGTTACAACAAATAGGTAAATGATGGAAATATTACTTGTTTTTATTGAATTACTCGGGTGCCAAAACACAATTTTCCCTCTAGTTTTAAACTACTCGATTAAAGTCAGTACGTATTAAAATACGAGATTTGACCCTAACATACCCACACAGCAATTCAAATAGAAGTCCCGAGAACAATTTTAAAGCGGCATATTTTTCACACAAGGAAATTTTAATGTTGATTTGAAAAAAAAGTTTTGAACATGCTTTCTAAACTCATAAATAATATGCTTAATTAAATTAAAAGAGATTTGCAAAACATTATAATAGTATAGTTAATATTCATTTGGAATAAGTACATATTCCGCCCCATTTTTTTATGCAACTTACAATTTTCCTTTATCTAGTAGTTCTTATCTATCCTGCGAAACGTAGGTAAAGATTTCGTAGAATATGAGACGAAAAACCTAACTTTTATTGTATTTCAACAGATTTTTGAGCTTCAGAACTTCCAATCAACAGCGAATAATGCTAACGATTATTAAAAGTATCTACACGAAAATTTCAAAATCGCAACTTTTGCAACGACACCCTTTAATTATTGAAAAATGTTTTGACATGTATGTGCTGACTTCCTATTTTTCTTTAATAGAGGATATTACATCACTTACCAATATTTTCGCAAGATAAACCAACAATTCCTAGCGACCAAACAACGCAAAGTATTAGAAGACTAAAAAACAGTGATTTGTCCATTTTAACAAGCAATAACCTTATAATGGCAGAAAACTGATCGGTGTTAAAGATAAAGGTACCTCGACTTTTTTTTATCAATTTTCTGGCTTCTGTTGATATAAAATACAACAAGATTCTGAATTTAGATAAAGTGGAATATTATTCATATGTCTCCGGACTGTCGAGATTATAGACGATATTTGTACAAGTATGAGAACCTTGAAACATACGTATCAAATACAAAAAATAACAGGTTCTTGTTTAAAGAAAAAAACGAACACTGGCTTTATCGTCAAAAGCGAAATGATCCGGTTTTTGTATAAACATATTTTTTCAACCAAATACTTTTTTTTTAACTGAGTAGCTGAATATAATTTCAATTAAAATTAAAAATACTAAAAAATTATATTTTTTTACAGTTGTGAAATTTCCTCATAAAACTAATTTAAAATTTCGTTCAATAAGGAAAAAAATAACAAAACAAAAATTTTCATGCAATTTTTTTAAATATTTGGTTACATTGTTTAGCCTAAGTCTTAGTTTTATGTTGTGCGATAGAAATCACATTTTTTTATAGAATAAGAACAATGCCTTTTTTAACGCTTGCACGAAATGTTGTCTTTCAAAGCGGTGCCAACAATGGGGAACGGGGAGTTCGAAGGGCAGAGCCCCCTACAGAAGAAAAAATCTATTGATTTATATATTATGTAATTATTAAAAATAAAGGAGACCTGGGATTCCCTTATGGGTCCCACTGATGCTACCAGACTGCGACTTTTACAACTGCGCATGTACCGAAAAGCGAGGAGCTAGTCATAAGCTGCCTCGCTGATTCGAACTAACGGCCGACTGCGCCCGAACGCCGTCGAACGTCTATCTATTGATAGAATTTATTTATTTTAAATAAACTGAGGTTTACGGTCGACTAGCTTGAAGATAAAAGTCAATTTTTTCTATTTCTCGCGCAAATAGTGGTAGATAAACTGAAGGTTCAGATAAAAGTTGAAAGTCTAAAAAAGGTTTTTCAAGAATATTTTTAGCGCATTTGCGATATCTTTAATCCGTAATGATAGATATTATAAAATTATATTTTTGGGAATCAGAATTTTCCCGACCTCGAAAATGGTTTCGTCCGCATATAGCCAATATGATTAGTTTTATTCATTAGCAGATGTTCCTCAAACATTTCGAAAATATTGAAAAAAGTGCGATTTTTTTTATTAGTTTTCGAGAAAACAGGGCGGCGCTAGCTTTCTGGTAATTCAGCGGCGCCCTCTATGAAAATCATTCAAAAATCAATAAATTAAACAAATTGACTAGGCTAGATTTTTTGCTATTTTTTATTTACAGTGAGCTATGAATCGCCTTTGTAAAGTCGACCCTTATTTACAAAAGCAACGCCCTGTGATGCAAAAATTAATTTAAAAAAAAAGATATTATGAAGATGGAAAACACATACACAACACAAACACGGTATTTTTAAAGCATAACTAAGGAGCGACGTTATTTACACCCTATCTTTACAAAAACAACCCCTGTATTTGCATCCGAATATAAACCTGCAGAATAAAGCCAAAAATGGATCAACCCTTGCCTGATATCAACTTATTTAACATAACTTTACCCAACCGAACCTGAACTCACCTAACCTGAATTAACAGAAATTTATTGAACTACACGTAAAGCTCTGGAAGCATATTTTCCCAGTAGCAAATGTGTGCTACTTCGAATGGGTCAAATCGAGCCTAACCTAGAAATAAATCTAATCTAGCCTAACCTAACCTAACCTCACGAAACACAAATAAACTGAATGTGTTGTCCCGTTGTGTTTGCGGTATCGTTTCATTCAGCTTTGGCTCAACCTACATAGAGCTTTAACCTATCCTAATCTAACAAACCCTGATCTAACCTAACCGATTACGCTGACAACCCTATACAATGAAATGAATTTTATTATGTTACAACGAGAACACTTAAGTTAAGTTGTGTTGCGTTAAGCAAAATTTCGTTAGGTTCTGTTAAGTTAGATTCATTTGTACGTTAAGATCGAGTTAACCTGTTAAATATAGCACACATTTAAGACTGAGAGCCGTACGCTTACATAGCTACACGTGTGGTTGAATTTCATGCGGTTAGGTTAGCTTAGGTCAGGTTGTGTTAGGTTAGGATAGGTTTGACCTCTTTGCAGGTTAAGCCCAAGCTGATTCAAACGGTACCGCAAACACAACGGGACAACACAATCAGTTTAATTGTGTTTCGTGAGGTCAGGTTAGGTTAGGTTAGGCTATGTTAGATTTATTTCTAGGTTGGGCTCGAGTTGACCCATTCGATGTAGCCCACATTTGCTACTGGGAAAATATGCTTCCAGAGCTTCACGTGTAGTTCAATAAATTTCTGTTAATTCAGGTTAGGTGAGGTCAGGTTCTGTTGGGTAAAGTTATGTTAAATAAGTTTATATCAGGCAAGGGTTGATCCTTCACAGTTGTCGACGTGTTTTTGAAGTGAAAATTTGCATCACTGGCATTATTTTGAAATTTATTTGCCTCAGTGCATGATTTTTTGTCATTTTTTGAGGTTATGGCTCAATCATGACGTGATGGGTGATTTTTGATACCGAACTTGAATTCAGCGCCCCAAAATCCATAGGAATACGTGTGTCTTGTTACCAGATCCGCACTTTTTTTGCGTGGCTCTGTTATTCTCCAATGTCATATCAACCGTTTTTGTAAAATTAACCCTTATATAAATATCAAACCCCTGTAACGAAAATACGTATTGAAAAATGTCCATATCTGCCCCCTATTCATTACAAAAATAACCGCCGCAATGTTTATCATTTTCCAGTCTATGTGTGTATATTTAAAAAATATACTTTTTCGATACACCTTTTAATGCCTTTGATTAACTTCCAGCGCGACAATTAGGTCTATCAAGCTGGCACCTCTACAAAAGAAATTCAGAAATTTCGCCTTATCATAATTTAGGGCTTTTTATAATGATGAACGCAACAACAACCAATTTGCAAAAACCACTCCTACTAAAAAGAAAACAACCCCCTATTTAAAAACTTAAATTCGGAAAAAACACCAGATTTCGGGCTCCCGAATGTACGAAAAAAATCCAAAAACTGACCCCATTTGCAAAAACGACAACCCACTATTATAAACTTAAACGTCGATATTTCATTTTTGAATAGCCCAACAATCGGAGACTCCAATTCTACTGGAAAATTTGCAAAAAGGTTAATTTTTTACAATTTTCTATGTACGTGGTAGAGAAGGGTGGTTTATTGTAGAGGTTAAGGGGTGGAGCCCATTAATTGGAGAGTGTATTTTCGAGGAGCTGAAAAATTAGACTCCATTGACACTGGGAAATTTGCAAAAAGGTTCATTTTTTGAAAGACTCATATATACGTAGTAGAGAGGGGTTGATTTTAGGCGTTAAGGTTGGGAGCCCAAACATTGGAGGGGGTATTTTCGAGAAGCCCAAACATGAGAGACTCCATTGACACTGGAAAATTCTCAAAAATATGATGCTTTTACAGTTTTATAACTACGTTGTAGAGAGGATTTGATTTAAGAGGTTAAGGGTTGGAGCACAAAAATTGCAGTGAATAGATTCGAGGAGCCCAAAAATCAGATTCAATTGACACTGGAAAATACTTAGAAGGATTTTTTTTTGAAAAACTCATATCTACGTGGTAGAGAGGGGTTGATTTTAGACGTTAAATGTTGGAACCGTGAACCGAAAAGGTTATTTTCCAGGAGCTCAAAAATCAGAGACACTATTGACACTGGAAAATTCTTAAAAAGATTATATTTTAAAAAACGAATGTCTACCTGGCAGAGAGTGGTTGATTTTAGACGTTAAGATTTAGAGAAAAAAAATCGGAGGGGGTAATTTCGAGGAGCCCAAACATGAGAGATTCCATTGACACTGGAAAATTCTCAAAAAGATGATGTTTTTACAATTTCATATCTACGTAGTAGAGAGGGGTTGATTTCACATGTCAAGGGTTGGAGTCTAAACATCAAAGTGAGTATTTTTGAGGAGCCCAAAAATCATAGATACGAGGGTAGTTCAATAAGTCCTTAGAATGACCAACAGATGGCGCGCGAATCGCTTCAAATCATCTGTTTTCAGTCAGCACCACTCCCGACTAGATATA
>NC_046657.1:10698522-10719513 GCF_010883055.1 Belonocnema kinseyi | reverse complement strand
GAGTTAATTTTACAAAAGCAATTGATATGACATTGGAGAATAATGAGAGAGCACAAAATTCAGGAGGACAAAAGTCCTAACAGTTAATGTATACAATTTTTGACTTTAGTCTTCAGGTTTGTGTTCGGATACAAATACGAGGGTTGTTTTTGTAACGATTAGGGGTGAACAATAAGTTTGCTCCTTAGTTATGTTTTAAAAATATCGTATTCATGGTTTATAACTGTTTTTCATCTTGATTTTTTCATTTTTTTAAATACGTTTGTGCGGCACAGGGGGTTGCTTTTTAAAATAAGGGTTGTTCTTACAAAAGTGTTTAATATTACATTTAAAAGCAAAAAAGAATAACATAAAAATCTAGCCTAGTAATTTTTTGATACGTTTTTTCATTAAAGGGGTTAGTTTTTTTAAATAAGGGTCCACTTTGCAAAAGCGATTCATAGATGATTGCAAAACAAAAAAATAGCAAAAAAGTCTAGCCTGGTAATTTTTTAAATACTTTTTTTCATTACAGGGTGTAGTTTTCTTTAAATGACGCCGCTAAGTTGTCTGACCTTCGGGTTGGCCCCTGATGAAAAATTTACTAAGTATTTTCACTTCAACTCGCTCCGAAAGACAAAGTTCTTCATATTTTAAGATGAAATTGTCCAAACTTGTACTTCAAACTGTTCTTAAGCTAACGTGCAACTGAATATTTCATTGGGTTTGTTAAATAAAAAAGTTATAAATTTGGTTGGAAAACAATATCAATATAACGATAGACAATATTCAAACGCGTAGTTTATCGAGGGAATTTTAAGTGAGCCAAAACTTCCAGCGAAAGTAATGTTAATTAGTATTTAATAAAGTTTTCTGCAAAGTATTACTGGGCATTCAACTAGAATACAACTTTGTTTCCAAGCAATGAACTTAAAATAGGTGTACATTAGAAACATAATGTAAACAAACAACAAGTTCATCGTCAATTCGGTTTGAAGATTAGCTAGACAAGTATCAAACATTTCTTAAAATTTAGAGAACATTGAATTTGATTCCTCAGCACATATATCTATAAATATTTTAAATGAATAACTAAAAAAGTAAATGTCATCGAGTTTGACAGAAACTCTAAGTGGTGATAGAAAGATAAATAGAAATGAAGAAAATGGGGCTAATAATATTAGCAAAGTAAAGGAGAACAAAGTATTTTTACATACTTCCTTTAAAAATGTAAAGATTTCGATATTTATGAAGGCGAATACAAAATAAATTATTGACTTTTAAGATTATTTTCTTTCTTATTTTTATCTCGTAAAAATTAGCATTAGTAAAATTAAGGGCATATTTTATATGTATATACTACTGTGAACTAGTGAAAATAAAGGAAACAGTATTATGTTGTTGAGTAATGCATTACAAATACAGGATGTTTTCAGTATAAAGTCCAGCACATTACAATACGCACGTTAAAATAATAAAATAAACTAAAATGACAAGCCCTACCAAAAGATGGATGAAATACAATCTTGTTGGACTTTTCAATACTTATAATACCTTTCTGAGATTTTTTCCTGTGTTTTGAATCGTTTGGATCGAAATTTGAATTTTCTACTTTTCCACGGTAGTTTCATCAAATTTAACTAAATTCTCAAGTATAATCGAACAATTTTCGAATAAAATTGTTTAAAACTTTTAAAAGCTATAATTCCTTAAGAGATGTTGTCCTATATTTTGAATCATTTTGATCGAAATTTGAATTTTCGATTTTCCCGGGTATTTTCTCAAAATTAAACTCAATTTCCAAAAAAAAATGGTTAAAATAAAATTATTATTTAGGACTTTTCAAAAGTTATCAAATTCCTTTTTGAGATTTTTCCACGTATATTGGAACGTTTGGATTAAAATTTTCAATTTTTATTTTTCCCCTTTGTTTTCGTACAATTAAACCAAATTCAAAACTTATAATTCCTTTTTGAGATATTTCCACGTATTGTGAATCGTGTGTGTCCAAAATTTAAATGTTCTATGTTTCCACTGTATTTTCGGAAAATTGAAATACATTGTCAAGCCGTACTATAAAATGGAAAGAATGATTTTCTTTAGGACTTTTCAAAAATTATAATTTCCTTTTTGAGATTTTTGCCTGTATTTTCAATCGTTTAGATGAATTTTGAATTGTCTATTTTTCCATTGTATTTTCGTAAAGTTAAATTAAATTATCAAGCCCAATTAAAAAATGGTTAAAATATAATTATTAAGAACTTTTGAAACATTTTAATACCTTTTTCCAGATTTTTAAATGTACATTGAATCTTTTGGATCAAAATTTCAATTTTCTATTTTCCACGGTATTTTCGTTAAACTGAAATAAATGGTAAGATCCAATAAAAAAATTACAAAATAAAATTGTTAAGGACTTTTAAAAGGTAGAATTCCTTTCTAAGATTGTTTCCTATATGTTGAATGGTTTGGATTAAAATTTCAAATTTTCACGGTATTTTCTTGCAATTAAACTAAATTGTCAAGTCATAAAAAACTGTTAAAATACAATTATTATTCTGGACTTTTCGAACGATATAATTACTTTTTGAGATTTTTCCTCGCATTTGAAGCATTTGAATTGAAATTTGAAATTTCTATTGTCCACTGTGTTTTCGTAAAATTAAACTTAATTGTCAAGTTCTATGGAAATTTATTAAAACAAAATTATTCAGTACTTTTCAGAAGTTATAATTCCATTTTGAGATATTTTCGCGTATTTTGAATCGTCTAGATCTAAAAATGTAAAGATTCTATTTTTCCACTGTATTTTTGTAAAATTAAACTGATTTGTCAATTCCTACAAAAAATTGTTAAAATAAAAATTTGAGGACTTTTCAAAAATTATAATTCCTTTTTTAGATTTTCTCCTGTATTTTGAATTGTTTGGATCGAAATTTAAATTTTTTAAATTTCCACTATATTTTTGAAAATTAAAATAATTTGTCAAGTCCTACACAAAATTGCTAAAATAACATTTTTGAGGACTTTTCAATAGTTATCATTCCTTTTTGAGATTTTTCCACATATTTGCAACGTTTGTATTGAAATTAGAATTGTCTATTTTCCACTGTGTTTTTGTAAAATTAAACTTAATTGTAAAGACCTATGGAAATTTGTTAAAATAAAATCATTTAGTACTTTTGCAAAGTCATAATTTTTGTTGGAGATTCTTTCCTGCATTTTGAGTCGTTTAGATAAAAATTTCAATTTTCTATTTCTTTACTGAATTTTCTTGAAATTAATCTAAATTGTTGAATCATAAAAAAACCTGTTAAAATACAATTATTATTCAGGACTTTTTAAAAGTCACAAATCCTTTTTGAGATTTTCCACGTATTTGGAGCATTGGGATTGAGATTTGAAATTTCTATTTGTCCACTGTGTTTTCGTATAATTAAATAAAATTCAAAACTTATAATTCCTTTTTGAGATTTTCCACGTATTTTTAATCGCTTGTAGTCAAAATTTAAATATTCTATATTTCCACTATATTTTCGGAAAATTGAAATACATTGCCAAGCCGTACTATAAAATGGAAAGAATGATTTTCTTTAGGACTTTTCAAAAATTATAATTTCCTTTTTGAGATTTTTGCCTGTATTTTCAATCGTTTGGATGGAAATTTGAATTGTCTATTTTTCCATTGTATTTTCGTAAAATTAAATTAAATGATCAAGCCTAATTAAAAAATGGTTAAAATATAATTATTAGGAACTTTTTAAACATTTTAATACCTTTTTGCAGATTTTTTAATGTATATTGAATCTTTTGGATCAAAATTTCAATTTTCTATTTTCCACGGTATTTTCGTTAAACTAAAATAAATGGTAAGGTCCAATAAAAAAATTACAAAATAAAATTGTTAAGGACTTTTAAAAGGTAGAATTCCTTTCTAAGATTGTTTCCTATATGTTGAATCGTTTGGATTAAAATTTCAAATTTTCACGGTATTTTCTTGAAATTAAACTAAATTGTTAAGTCATAAAACAACTTTTAAAATACAATTATTACTCTGAACTTTTCGAACGATTTAATTACTTATTGAAATTTTTCCCCGCATTTGAAGTATTTGAATTGAAATTTGAAATTTCTATTTTCCACTGTGTTTTCGTAAAATTAAACTAAATCGTAGTCCTATGCAAATTTCTTTAAATAAAATTATTTAGTACATTTGCAAAGTTATAATTTTTGTTGGAGATTTTTTCCTGTATTTTGTGTCGTTTGGATAAAAACTTAAATTTTCTATTTTTTCACTGTCTTTGTGTAAAATGAAACTACATTGTCAATCCCTATGAAAAAATAGAAAAAAAAAGTTTTTAGGACTGTTCAAAAATTATAATTATGTTTGCGAGAATTTGTACCTGTATTTACAATCGTTCAGATCGAAATTGGAATTTTTTATTTTTCCACTGTATTCTCGTAAAATTAAACTAAATTCTCAAGCGCAATACAAAATTTTTAAAACAAAATTATTCAGGTATTTTTTAAAATTATAATTCTTTTTCCGATATTTTTCCCTCTATTTTGAGTCGTTTGAATCAAAATTTGCATTTTTTCACGGTATTTTCGTATAATTACACTTAATTCTAAAATCCTGTAAGCAAATAGTTAAAACAAAAATGTTTAGGACTTTTAAGAGTTATAATTTATTTTGGATATTTTCGTCAAATCGATTTTAATGTTTAAGTCCTATAAGAATCAATAAAAAAATTTTTTATCCCGAAATTTATCCTGTAAGATCGTTCCATACCTTCCGAAATTCTAGAAAATTCATACTAAAATATTGCAAAGGCTTTGAAATCCCTCCAAATTATTGAAAATATTTAATAATTCCTTGGAATCTATTAAAATTCATGGAAATATTTACAATGTTAAAAGCTCTTGAAAATGCCTGATGTATTTTAAATATAGCATACAATCCTTTAAATCCCTTCAAATTATTCGAATCTTTTGAAAATTTCTTCGAAACCTTGAAAATACCTAGAAATATTTTGAAAGAATTAAAGATGATTCAGAAATAGGTATAGACTTGAATTAAAATATTTATTGAAAGAAAAGTGTCTTCTTTGAACTCTTTATTTTAAAAAGTGACTAAAGAAGTGATTTGAGAGTTTTTTTTTCAAAATTTCTAACTCTAAGAATTGATCTATTTCTGAGGGGACCCAAAAATTTATTTTCAGCCCTGTGCCCCTGGGCTCCGCGTGTACTTTCCGACACTGCTAACAGACGAAATAATAAAGTCAAATTTGTCTTCAACGGGCATCATGATTCAGCGTCGATTGAATGATCGTGTGATCATTTTTGACATTCTCATCAGAGAAGGTATTAGATTTGTGTAAAATTTAAACCCCCCCCCCCCCCCCCCCCCCCCCCCCCCCCCCCCCCCCACACAGTTTTTGTCAAATTTCCACGTTTTGAGACCCCCTGAATCCGAAAAACAGGTTTTTACGAATGTGTCTGACTGTATGTCTGAATGCCTTTATGTCTGTATATATGTATGTCTGTATGTCTGTATGTCTGTATGTCTGTGAACACGATAACTTTTGAAAAAATTAATCTATTATATTGCCCTTTGGTACACTCGTTTAGTGTCCTAAACTGAGGGTCAAGTTCGTTAGCCAGCCATTTTGGATGAAAATTCAAAAAGTGGGCACATTTTGAATATTTTTGAGACCACTTATTTAAAAATTCAAAAATATGTTGTACGGTTATTCATAGAATATAAAAAAAATTGAACAATTTATCCTAATGACTTTTTTTAAAATTCAAAAATTACTAGAGTTATAGCATTTTCAAAATCCCGAAAAACAAACTAAAATGAACAATTTAAGCCAAACAACGCATGATACGAAAAAAAGTTTTGAGAAGAAAAACGTTGCTTTTTGAAAGTCCTACAAGATTATGATAACAAGTTTTTCAATTTGGTTAAAAAGTTGAAAATTCAAAATTTGATCGTACAAAAAATTTTGGAAACCACATTTTTCCAAGATGTAAAAATTCTATGCACGGTTGTTCATAGTACTTCAAAACTTAAACAATGTATGCTTCTGACTTTTTTTTATAAAAATAGAATTATCAGAATTAGAGCATCTTAAAAATCCCCCAAAAAAAACAACTAAAATGAACATTTTAAGCCAAAAAACGCATGATATGAAAAAAAAATCAAGAAAAGAAAACCTTTGCTTTTTGAAAGCCCTACCAGATTATGATAACAACTTTTTTAATTTGCTCGAAAATTTGAAAATTCCAAATTTGATCGCACCAAAAATGCTTGAAACCACATTTTTTCAAGATTTGAAATTTTATTTCTGGTTGTTCATAGTACTTACAAATTCAAAATATTTGTCCCCATTACTTTTTTCTATAAAAAGAAAATGATCAGAGTTAGAGCACCTTAAAAATCCAAAAAAAAATCAAACTAAAATGAACATTTTAAGCCAAAAACGCATGATATGAAAAAAATCAAGAGAAGAAAAACTTTGCTTTTTGAAAGCCCTACAGGACCATGATAACAACTTTTTTAATTTAGTCGAGAAGTTGAAAACTAAAAAATGTTCGTACCAAAAATAATGAAAAATCCAAAAATTCCATTTTGGGTCAAACTATGCAAGATTCGAAAAAAATGAAAAAGCTCAAATTGCGCACCCTGAAAATAATTACAAATTATGAATGAATCACTTTTCGATATAAGCTACAGGAAAAAATGAGACAAAACTTGTTCATCCAAAAAAGAGATTTCATGTGAAAGAACTTTAACATAACCTTAAATTGTTCCAAAAATGTAAACCTTCTTTAAAGTCCATATTGAAAAACAGTAGCTTAACATTAAATTGTAGCCAAAAACGCAATCTTTTTTAAATCTTCTGATTCTTTTTACGAAAATTGACGATTTCTAGGGGAAACCTCCAATATAACCTAGAATTATTGTAAAAGTGTGAATCTTCTTGGAAATCTAAACAAACACTAATAAAAACCAAAATTTTTAACCGATTCTAAATCTTGTTCAGATTATAATGCTTTTTGTTTTAGAAAAGTACTTTGGAATACAAATTTTAATTTCTAACGAAAAACACACACATCATCGGAAATTTTTAAAGCCTGTAACTTTTTTTTACTATTACTGGAATCAATTTTGTCGATTTTCGTAATTTTTTTAATTACCAATAATTAACTTTAAGGGTTCCCAATGTTTTTTACAATACTTAAACTTCTGCAATGTTCAGCGGTGAAAACGAAAGTGATTTTTTTAACAAATCACATTTTTTAGTAAAAAAATCTATCCAGTCTATTTGAATTTCACTTGATACTACGTGGTATGATCCTTATCAATAATATATTTATCGTCTTTTCAATTTCTATAATTTAAATTTAAATTTATGACTTTGATTGCGCTATTATGAAACAATTTAATCTGAGGCCTTGAAATTACGTTTTTTTCTAAATTATTTTTAGATTAAGTCTTGTAGGCTTTAAATGTTTAATTTAAAAATATTGTAGTCTCAAATTCAACATATGATTCAAAATGACGAGACTATCCCGTTATTGAATATTCCTAAATTCCGTATGAAAAGCCTTGATACTTTTGTTTTTGATAATTTTAGATCAGCAAAGAAATAATTTTTCTAATTTTAAATGGTTACAAATCGAGCATCCTCTTTTGTTACTATTCACTTCTTGATACGACGCATAGTTTTTTCTTTATCTGTAAAAATAACATTAAAAATAGACAAAGTAAACTTTTAGACGAAGGACGCAAGTTACGAAAAAATAAAGAGTCAAAATTTGTTTATCGAAAAAAGATCTACAAAATTTGTTATTAATGTCTTTATGACAGAATGCGTAGTTTTTCTTTTAATAGTGAAGAATAACGTTGACAATAAAAAAATCGAATCATTGGAAAAACAATTCCAGATACGAAAATACATAAATGACGAAAAATTGTGCTTTCTAAAATGATCTACAAATTTATAATCAACTTTTGTTATAAAAATACACTCAAACTGAAAAAATTTAACTTTTTGAAAAATCGATACAAGCTACAATAACATTTTAACTAATACAATTTATCGCCTAAATTATATCGACCATTTTTCTTTGAGCCACTTAAGGGTAGGATGGGTATTTTTGGTTCAAATTGTTAAAAATAAAATGGAAAATAAAGAAATTTAATTTATGAGAAAACGGCACAAGTTGCATTGAAAAGCTTAGTACCAAAATTGATTTTTTTCATGATGCACACATTTTTAAAATTTTAAAATCAAAATAATGAAAAAAGGTATGTTTTAATACCAATACATATTATAAAATGTAATAATATAAATTCATGAAAATGATGCATTTTTTGTGGTAGCCGAGAATAAAAATTAGTGGAAAATAAAGAGCAAATAATATAGTAATCATGAAAAATATATACTTTGTACGTTGTTTTGCAATATCCGAATAAGCCGTACCAGCCCTAAGTGCAGAAATAAATATAATATACATTTGATATAATAGCGTTGCACATAGCGTAGAAAAAATCGCACTTTAGACAAAATCGAGTGCAAAGCATGAGGTGCGTGATGACAATGTCTTCATTAAAGCCCAAGGAGCTTTAAATGCGAGAATCAAGAGTCGTGCGCCCTAGGAGCGCTCAAATTTGCGAAAAAAGCAAAGTGCGTGCGGAAAATGTACCCGAGAGGCGGACAGATTTTTTAAAGATAAAAATAATTGGATTTAAGTTTCATTATTTTAATTTAAAAATACGACATTCTTAATTCACGACCAAAAGAATTCGGGACTACAGATGGACAAAGTTTGCAAGAGCGTTAGGTACGAGTTGTAATTGCAGAGGGAGCCTACATTATTGTATCATATTTTCTATTAAAAAAAATGATTTTCAATTTTACTTGTTTTGTGTATCCGAAAACATTCTTTAAACGCCAATATAATAATAATAATAATAATAATAATAATAATAATAATATGAAATAATAAATAAATCACAACTCTAATTAAAGGATCTACATTTTTAAGCACTTAAAAAAACGGGGTTTACTATTGAATTCTGTAAGTTTGGCAAGTACCATTTAGAGCATTTTGTAATTTCAAAGAATTTAATTTTTATTTTGGAATATATCTTGTTTTAAAATCATTAAAATTTTAACCTCTGAATTTTTAATTTACTTAATTCTGTAGGTTTAAATAAAATTTTAATATTTGTTTCTTCAATTTTTTTAATGTTGAGGAAATTAAGTTTAAAAATCATTCAATTTTTCATACTTTCAATTTTTAAAAATCTGAAATAATTTCGAGCTGTTAAGTATTTATTTTGAAAATACATGAATTTGGAATTTATCATTATTAAATTGTTAATTTCAAATGCCTCATCCTGACAATGTAAATTTTTTTCAAGGTAGTTGTGGTATAAGTCAGATCTCTGGAAAGATAGCGTTCCTATTTCCTATTTTGTTTCAATCATGTCTTTTTCCATTGACTTTTTTTACTAATCGTTTTTTTTCTCACTTGATGCCTTATTTTGTCTCAGAAAATATTCTCTGCAACGCAACTTTTTTCGAGTTTAAAACTAAATTTTTTTATATTTGAAATAATTTTTTCTAAGAAATCGTTTCATAAATAAATAACCATAAGTAAAGATTACTTACTAATTTTTGAAGCTGGGAAGCGATTTTTAGGGAATATTTTGCATGAAAAACTAGACAAGATGCATTTCAAATGATATGATATGTTATTATGAGTCACTTACTGCGTATGCTTTTGACGACACCTATCAGTCTTTTTCTTGCCTTGGTAGAATAAAGTTCATTGAATAAAGATCAGCTTGAGCCTTCATTAGCCGGATATTGGCTAAGTCCTGATAATATCTTCCCTTAATTAACCGGATATTGACTAAGTCCCACTCATGTCTTGCCATAATTGGCCGGATACTAATTAAATCGTAAACCTGTCTTGCCTTCATTGGCTGGATATTTACTAAGCCCTACTCATGTCTTGCCTTATTTGGCCGAATATTGACTAAGTTCTGATCATGTCTTGCCTTAATTGGCCGGATACTGAATAAGTCCTGCTCATACCTTACCTTAATTGGCCGGATATTGCCTAAATTTGTGGGATTTGTAGACTATCTTGCCTTAATTGGCCGGATCTGTAGACTAGCTTGCCTTGGATGACCGAATAGGTTGATTATCATGCCTTAATTGGCTGGATCTTGCCTTAGTTTTATATGTAAACTATCTTGCTTAATTGGCCGCATCTGTAGACTATCTTGCCTTGGAAGACTTAATAGGATGATTATCTTGCCCTAATTAGTCCGATAATGCCTAAATTTGTCGTATATGTAGACTATCTTGCCCTAATTGGCCGGATCTTAGACCACATTGCCTTGGATGACCGAACAGGTTGATTATCTTGCCTTAATTGACTGGATCTTGCCTTATTTGGCTGGATCTTGCCTTAGTTGTATATGTAAACTATCTGGCCTTAGTTGGCCGGATCTGTAGACTAAATTGCCTTGGATGACCGAACAGGTTGATTATCTTGTCTTTATTGACCGGATAATGCCTAAATTTGTCGTATATGTAGACTATCTTGCCTTAATTGGCCGCATCTGTAGACTATCTTGCCTTAGAAGACTTAATAGGTTGATTATCTTGCCCTAATTGGCCCGATCATGCCTAAGTTTGTCGTATATGTAGACTATATTGTCTTAATTGGCCGGATCTGTAGACCATATTGCCTTGGATGACCAAACAGGTTGTTTATCTTGCCTTATTTGGCCGGATATTCCCTAAATTTGTCGGATTTGTAGACTATCTTGCCTCGGTTGGCCGGATCTGTAGACTATCTTGCCATAGATTGCCGGATCTGTAGACTATCTTGCCTTAAATGGCCGAAAAGATTGATTATCTTGCCTTAATTAGTCGGATAATGCCTAAATATGTCGTATGTGTAGACTGTCTTGCCATGATTGGCCAGATATGCAGACTATATTGCCTTGGATGACCGAACAGGTTAATTATCTTGCCTTAAATAGACGGATCTGTAGACCATCTTGCCTTAGATCACTGAATAGGTTGATTATCTTGCCTTCCTTGGCCGAATAATGCCTACATTTGTCGTATATGTAGACTATCTTTGTTGAATACATTTGGATTCTGTGACTTCTTTGAAATCGTTAGAATTCGTTTGAATTCTGGTTGTATTTTTAATTTCTAATATTATTGGTAAGTCATACCTAATTTTTGAATTCAAAGAATTCTAAAAAATACACCAGATTTTAAATGAATTCAAATGATTCAAAAGATTGAAAAGAATTCAATACATTCTGAAGATTCACAAGAATCCTAAGAATACACATGTATTCAAAGCACTTAAACAAATGCAAAAGAATTTAAAGGATTCAAATATATTTAAATATTATAAATCAATTCTTGTTAATTTTATTTTTAATATCAATGTTATGTAAAACGTAATTTTTTAATTCAAAGAATTCAAAAGAATACACCACATTTTAAACGAATTCAAATGATTCAAAAGAATTTTAAAAGATTTCTAAAAATTCAAAGAATCTAAAAGAATTCAAAGAATTTAAACGCTTTCAAAATAATTCGTAGAATCCCGAAGATTCAAAAGAGTTCAACAGAATTTGAAATTCAAAATATTATAAATAAATTCTTAACTTGCAGCCGTTCTTCATTTTTGAATATGATAAATCTAAAAGAATCGAAAAGAATGTAGGCTATTCCGATAGAACTCACAGAATTCAAAAGTGTTTAAAGAATCGAAAAAGATTCGAAAAATATTTCCAAAAATTTCAAGAATTCAAATAATCAAATGGAATTCAATGTATTCAAAAGATTAAAAAAAGATATGCAATTGAAGAATCCTAAATAATTAAAAACAGTTTAAAGAATGTAAAACACATTCAAATAATTCTATGAATGCAAAAGAATTCAAAGAATTTCAAACAGGCTAATATAATAGAATGATTTAAAGATGGTTCAAAGAATTCGACAGATCTTAAAGAACAAAATATAATTCAAACGAATGTAA
The DNA here is from genome assembly GCF_010883055.1 of Belonocnema kinseyi. NCBI lineage: Eukaryota > Metazoa > Arthropoda > Insecta > Hymenoptera > Cynipidae > Belonocnema > Belonocnema kinseyi. The sequence goes on along the minus strand of NC_046657.1, from coordinate 10,707,441 downwards.
AGAATTCAAAGATTTTAAAAGACTGTAGAGAATCCAGGGTATTAAGAAGTATTAAAAATATATAAAGTAATGAAACACTTTCCAAAGAATTCAAGTGATTTCAAAAAATCCGAAAGGTTACAAAGGATTCGCAAGAAGCAACTAATTACACTATCAGAGAAACCTGAGGTTTCGTAATAATAAATTCTGACATGTAGTCACATTACAAAATTTTAAATTCTATCGTCGTTACCGACTGAGTCTGTACGAAACCGGAAGGGCGCTTTTCCTAGCAACCACAACTGCGAGGTGACGCTCACATCTTATTCTGAAGTTTATGTCTCAATATTCAAATCAATTGAAATACAAGCCTCAGTGGTGATGGCTGCAAATATTAAAAATGAATATTTATCAATAATATAGAAACTCTAATTTACCAGACAGACCTGTCCACCTATAATTAAAAAAAAAATTTGCACGATATTTTAATTTCCCTATTTTTAAATTGGCGGAAAAAATAACATGGGACGGTCGGTAATACGTGAAATCATAATGTATCAATGCCCTTCACTGTGGTATGTAATTTGGGACAATTCTAATACTTTTTCAATGTTAAATGATGAGAGTGTAAAAAGTGGTGTAACGAAATGTCTCGAAAGTACCGCACTCATAGTCTTACCTGATAGTTTTGGAATAGGAAATAAATATACTGCAATGAAAAATGCAGTTCAAGTTATAGTTATTATTGTTCTTACCTTTAGCTAAAATCGCTGAGATGAACAAGACAATAGAAATCAGAGCCTTTATTTTCATAGCTTTAAGAAAAACGGATCGTGTAGAGTGTTGATACAGACGTAAAAAAATATTTTTAATGAAAATGTTTCAACGTATATATACTATTCGCTATCTCAGTCAAAGTACTGATTTTTTTCCCTCTCTACAAAATACAATTTTCAGGAGAAAATTTGTATCTTAATAGTCACCTCCACCAAAATATTATTATTATTTACAACTCATAGCTCGAAATTAAAATAGTTAGATTAATTTTCTCAATCCATCTAATTCCGCATACAAAAGTACACTCTCTGGAACTTGATGAAAATAGAGAGAACAACACGCATCTGGGTCAGAATAAGCTAAAAAGAAAATCATCCAGTCTCGTAGCTGTTTCCGTAAATTTAAACAAAAAGTGTGTAAATAACGTTGCGACCTCGAAAACTTTGAAACTCAGGTTTATACTTTAGACTTTATATTCTTTCCTCTATGCCTACTTCTCCCACTTTCAAAATTTCTTCTTTTTCTCCCACATTTTTAGGAACCTTTAAAAATTGAAACAAATTTATTTTAATGTTAGCAATGCAACTATATGGTTGATAAATCATATTTTTTGCTAAAAATTCAATTTCTTCGTTCAACTGCACTGTTGAAAATTCATTTTATGGAGCTTTAAAGATGCACCCTTTGGTTAAAAATTTAATTATCCCATTTTTAGAAAATTTATCTTCTTGGAAAGTAAATTAACTTAGGGGTGGAATTTTATTTTTTTGTCAAAAGTTACTTTTTTGTGAACATCAATAATTTCTTTTTATTATTGATGCAGGTTTTTTGACCAGGGAAATTAATTAATATTTTAAGATGTTAATTTTGTTTGTCTACTTGGTCATAATCAATATTATTAAAATATTATTAAAATATTTAATATTGTGAAAGGAACGCTCTCTAGCTCCGCTGGGATATGAGCCCAGGTCCTTCAGATTGCCGGTCTGATGCTCTTAAGGAATCTGAAGGACCTGGGCTCATATCCCAGCGGAGCTAGAGAACGTTTCTTTCACAATCTTAAAAATGTAAATAATATTTTAATAATATTGATTATGACCAAGTAGACAAACATAATTAACATCTTAAAACATTAATTAATAATTTATAGTTCAAAATTCTATTACTTGGTAAAAAATTCATGAGACTTTATCAAAATTGGTCTTTTTTATAATTAGTCTTCTTGCTACATATTTAATCCTTTTTTGGTTGAAAAGTAAACTATTTCATATATAATTGGTGCTTTTCGGCCTGAAAATTCAACAGTGTTGTTAAAAATTGATTTAATTCGTTCAAAATTCATCTTTTTTATTAATGTTCTTGGTGGAAATATTATCTGTTTAGTTAAAAATTTAAATATTCTTTTAAAAATTAAACTATTTCTTTAAACATTTCATTGATTGGCTTGAAGTTGAATAATTTTATTACACACTTATTTTGTTTCAAACGCACTTCTTTATTGAAAAACTTAATTTTTTTATTAAAAATTCGTTTTTTGGATGGTTAAAAATTTATTTTTGATCTAAAAATGTAACTACTTTATTTTTTGTAAAAAATGTATCGTTTAAAAATTATAAACTTAAGGGCATATGATACTTCGTCGTGTGGTCAATCGAGTACAGTTCCCCCGGCTTTTTCCACAAAAATGAAAATTTTAAAAAACTGAATTCGGAGATGCTATAAAATATCATAACGGACGTCCCCGGACTCTTTTTGAGGGATAATAACAAAAAATTGTATTGTCCTAAATAAAAATATAATGCATTATTTTGAGGTTACGTCGTTTTTCATCTCTGCCTTTCCGATAATTTGGAAATTATTTATGAAATAAACTTCGTTAATTGCCTACTAACAATGTTAGCTTCGGGAGATTAGTTACTATGTTTATTTGTAACTCCAAAGTTTTTAGCCAAAAATATTGTGTAGTTTGGAAGTAACGCTTAAGAGAATGGTACCACACATAACCTCGAAATATACACACGTTGTTAGAAAAATCAAAATTTTTAAAAAAAAAAAAAAAAAAAAAAAGTGTGCGTTGACGTCCCTTAGCATGTTCGCTATCATCTCCCAGATTTTAAAGACAAAATATTTCTTGTCCTAGAAAAAAGCCGGTGGAATCTAACACTAAAAAAATCGATAATAATTCCTAAGCGCTACGTAAATTAATTACATTTTGCTCAATTAAAACTTTTTTGAATTAACGCACAAAAAAAGTGTGTGGGAACGTCCGTTAGCATGTTCGCTATCATTTCCCAAATTTTTAAGACAACATATTTATTATTCTAGAAAAAAAGCCGGGAAACCTTAAACTGGTAATATCGACAATTTCCGAAGTATCACATGCCCTTAACTATTAAATATTATTAAACAATAAAAATATTTAAAATATTTGACAATAAATCTTCGTTTGTCGAAAATTCATTTTTACTCAATTCAAGAGGTTAAAAGTACACTTGTTTTGAAAAAGTCATTTTAAATTCAGAATTTTTTTTGAAGTTCAAAACTAAACAATTTTAATTAGGATTAACAGTTTTTGATACAAAAAATCATCGGTTTGATTGAGGATTGAATTATTTTTTTAAAACTGCGTTTTCTTTCGTTCAATTCAACTGGTTAAAAATACGTTTTTTGTTATGAAAAATAATTCTTCTATGGTTGTATACCTAGCCACTATTCTTGGTTAAATATAAAGAAATAAAAGGAATAAAATTAAATAAATAATTAACGACCGAGTTAGGTTTTGTTACATGTCGAGTTATCTTTCGCTGCAATGCAGTTTCCTGCATTAGTCGCCCCAACTATTGATAGATATAGCAACTAAGAAATTTGCCGACACACAGTGGGAGGAATCGGGAATTTGACGTTCATAATCAACTACATCCCATAACTCTTGACCGATTTTAATGTTTTCTCATCTGAAATGCTCTGTATTAAATTATGAAAATGGGCCTGATTTTGTGATTTCCCTCTGTAGAGATCATTATTTAAACAGATGAACGTAACAATTGGGCATTTTACTAATATTATTTTTCTTCTCCGAATGTCAAGTAAAGAATATCGAGTGTTAAAATTTGAGATTGTGTGGCTTTACCGGACCAGAAAAACGAAAAGATACAGATGCTTGGTAGATGAAATTGGAGAAGGATTTGAGACGGTTGTGACATCTTGCGAAGAAAGAGAAGAAATCTGTGCGCTTGACTTAAGGGGTGAAGTTGAGACAGCCAGAAGGTTATTGCAGATTGTGGAAAAAATTTTTAGGATTAAAAAAGTTGCCTTAAAGTCTTGAAGATTTTTTTTCGGTCATTGAAAACACAGTGAGCATATGACTAAAGTCCAATAATTTATTAGAAACGAAAGTCCTCAAGATCCAACCTACGAAAATTCTATCTTCTAATGTTGCATTAAAGATCTGATTCCCAGATTTTACTTAAAATTTAATGGATGTAACAAAACAAGTAATTTTTGTAAGGCGAAAAGGAACTATGAAAGTTCAGTTTTTCGTAAATAACATGTTTTTCAGGCGCAAAAGTAGTTGAGCTTCAAATCCTCAAAGACAGTAACAAAACTTGGGAAAAAATTTTGACCCCGTGGAAAAACACATTCCAGAGAAATTCTATTGAAACGTCAACTGGGCTTTGGCAGTCCGATGCATTCCCATGTCTTGCTTGTGAAAATGAAACAGGATTGGTGAGTGATGGAACGGAAAAAACTTGTTTTTATTTCGATTTTTCTTCATATTTGTAACTTTAATATTGCAGGTCAAATCAGAGAATATTTCCTAGTTTGGGCCATTAAATTTCAATCATGAGTCATATATCACTTAATATGGAGACTAGCTCACTAGCATGAAAAAAATGTCCATGGCTGCGCAGGATGGCACAGGGATTTAATTTGTATGGTTTTAAACAAATCTTTGGCACCTCTAGTACGGCCACTAGCCTTAAAGGTCGTCACTGTGATTCACGTGGGTAATCACTGTAAAGAACTTTTGTGCCCCTTTACGCGGGTAAGCCCTATGAGCCGCGGTAATATCCGCGCCAGAACTTGTGAATTACATGCAAGTTAAGGAAAATTTAAGATGTTTTTTCCTCGATTGTTGGCGTCAATGGATCTAGTTATACCGCGGCGAGCCTATAGTAAGCAAGGACAAAATAAGCTATATCTTATTCTGGCTTAATCTTGCTATAAGAATAAAAGCGGCGAAATGAGAACTCCAAATTACACCCTGACAATAATTTTGTACCTGCTACAAGATCATCCTGAAATATTTTAAAGATACTATTAAATTCATGTATAAAATGTCAATCTCATGAGACACTTATCTTAGTCCGTGGCTGATGATGAAAAACCTGAATGACCCGAGAACAACTATAAAAAAGTAAAAATAAATTTAATGATTATAATTATTGTCTGTTCTACTGAATCCAACGCCGTGAAGGTGAATTTCTAAATCTCCTATGTGTTTAAAACCGAATCATCCTAGGTACAGCGTACGCAGTTGCAAAAGGAAGAGACACTTCATTAAAAAACAAAAGAGCGTTTCTTTACAAAGCCGTGGAGCAGGTAGCCCAAGTGAAGACAAAATAGGTCAGAACCTTCCGTAGTAGTTGAACTATGAGATTTCGGGAACACTATTACGTATTTCCGGCTGCCACTGACAGATGAAGACAACTTTCAGTTACCAACAGTCATTAGAATATGTCGATAAGCCGAGATCTGTATCGCTATCATTTGATAAAATAGAAATGAATTGGACCTTGAGCTGGTAAAATATGAATTTGCATTATCATTAGTTGGTAGGGTGGGGTATCTGCGCTATTAACAGACGGCAATGTAGAAATATGCATTTCTATCAGTCGGTAAATTAGGGATCGAAGATAGATACATTTCTCGGTCGATAAATTGAGTTACTAAATTACTGATCTAGACCTAGAATGTAGCACCCATGCTGCCGAACCTATTGAGTATACAAACTTAGAGTAAAATTCCGGTACAGCTTCCTAAACAATTTATGGATGGGTTAATCTTCTGGTTCAAGCTTTATATAAGCGTAGTTAAAGAGATGGTAACGGCCTAGGAAGATGGAATCTACTAGCTTCTAAACAAGAAAAGTCGCAAATACATTTTGAGTAACAGCTGGCCGCTAATGTAGCACTGGACCGGGAAGAGGACTGTCCAAGAATAATAGCTGTAGTTTTTGGAGAATTCAGGGTTAACTCATTATTAAGTGCAGTAATGGGTAAATTAAAGTTACGAAGTTTATTAAATAGAAGCTTTTGATCAATAGTATCGAAAGCTTTAGAAAGTTAAATAAAAGAACTACTGATATTTCCTTCTTTTCTATAGAGATTTTGAAGCCCGAAATAGCTATCAGGAATGCTGTTAATGTGAAATGCTTAGCCTGATAGTCCGCATAAGCACTTTTTTCCATTGATCAATGAATTACGGGAAACTTTAGTCGAATCATCTCTATACATATAAAATATGTTTCTGAATGAAAAAATCAATATCTCGAAAGGTCGACCTTGCCTAAACTGCTTTACGGGGTATACCAGATTTATTACGTGAAATTAGATAACCCTACAGCACACAATATTGTAGAAATGTTGATAGAATATTTACTTGAAACATTAGAAACATTAAAAATGAATATTGCTGCAACGTTCAAGAAACATTTAAATGTCCGACCCCGGCAATATTGGTCAGGAATATTTCTGCAGCGTCTCAAAAGAATATTGAAATTGCGCTCGCTTTGTGCGTGTGAAAAGTGTCCGCAAAATGTTGGTTAAATATTTTTGCAAACTGTTGTTGAAACATTGGCAAAGATATTGATGGAATATCTCCATAAAACGTTTTCAAAGTATATTCTTAAAATTTTCTTTTTAAATTTATTTGTTGCTTGTATTATTTTGAATTACGCATACATCTATCATTAACTTATAAGACCTTCTTTAAAATTAAGTAACAGAAAGCCAAGTATTTATATATTTATTTGTAATTCTGTTTACATATGTGTAACCTAGATATATCTTGCAAGAGATTAAAGATTGGATTTGACAAACGGAGGATAAATTATTGAACTTTCTTACCTGCCTGCATTCAAATTCTGATTCTGCTCGAGGCAATATCTTTGCTCCAGGAAACAGTCTTACTTTCGTCACAAAGATTTATAATGTGGAAATCAAAATTTTTTTAAAGAATATTATCTTCATTGCGAACCGGTTATAAACCGATTAACACACGTATCATCTTTTCACTGTCAAGTGCATAATCCTACGCACTGTTTATCATTGGAATATCTTCTCAGTTTCAAAGATAATCTTTAGTGACAAATACTTCTGTTTACAATGTATTTTATGGGTCATTGTTTGTTATTAATAATTTAGTGTCAAAAATTATGACTTTAAACTAAAACACGTCAAACGATATTCATATGATCCTTCCAATGTTAACAACTTCAAACGTTCATGATAAAGTTTAATTACCAAGCTTGACATTAGAATTTTTATTGGTCGATTAAAAGTTCGCAGGAATATGGACTTGGAAGTAAAAAATGGTAATATAATGATATGATAATAAAGGAAATATTTATTTACAAATTTTCTTCTTCTACATTCCTACATCATCCAAATGCCTAACGACAGACTATTTCTTGGATCTACGAGTATGATATTGCTTCGAGCAGAATCAAAATTTTCAGACAAGATGGTTAGATTTATCCTTCGTTGGGAAATTCAAATTATTAGTTTTCTGTGAGATTCGTGAAAATTGTTATAAAAAAAAGTAAGATTAGGAAGAAAAATTCGTTACAAACTTAGAATTTTGAAAGACCCATGTTTATATCAACTCTGACGTCAATATAAACTTCTATGTTACTTAAAATGGTAAATACAGCTCATGTAATCCTCACGCACAGTAGCCGTTCATCACAAAACCATAAAAATTTGCTCATCTTGAAAGTACATAAGATTAGAAGAATTATTTCTACTGCATCAAACAAAAACTGTTGTTATTTTTAATGCATATGTAAATAGAATTACAAATGAAGATAAATTTGTCTTACTAAATTTAAAATAAGGTCGTATAAAATAGTTTAAAGTATATATAAAGCTTCTCAAAATAATATATACAACCTGCGAATAAATTTAGAAACAAATTTTCAAAAATATATTTTGAAAACATTTCACATTGACACTCCATCCATATTTCAGCCAATGTCCTAACAACATTGCGCGGCAATATTTTAACAACATTTAGTTGATTCTTTTCAGACACACAAAGCAAGCGCAATCACATATTCTTTTGAACTGTTGCAGAAATATTTTAGACCAATATTACCTGGGTCGGACATTTCAATATTGCTGAAATATTCGTTTTAAATATATCCAATTTTTCAATTAAATATTCTAGAAATACTTCTGAAACATTGCGTGTTATGAGGGCATAAGCTTCTAAGTAAGTGTCAGATATTTGAATTTTTTTCTTGTTTTTCATAACATTGTAATTATATTGATTATTACGAATCCCTGATTTTGGGTTGAACTAATTTCCATCTTTAGGTTTTTGGTTTCAACTGTAATCTAAGGAGCTACATTTTTATGTTTATGTGGAACGTGCATTTAAATATAAGCATAAAATATTTAATTTCCAATCAGTGTCTTCAATTCTCAGTATTTGTTCTAAATCGTAAGTCAGTAAGTGCTCCTGAAACTTACACTCATCTACATGTGCAAAATTTCTTATTTCGGGCTTATCAACGTTTGTGGATTGGGTACAAATATACTTGATGCTTGATAAGGTCGTGATTAGGCAGAAATGGAATAGTCTATTTGGGAACTGGAATGATTGGTGCGATGGGTGAAATTATGTACGATAATAAATAACCAATCAGTAGTTATCATAGTTGTTAAATATTTAGTTAGCTGTGCTTATTCTCAAGGTACTACTCCGAATCCGGCCATCATCGCCGAGTGTCTTTGGATCTCCGCGTGTTAGTTGTTATTAACTTTTTGAGAATATACCTCTCAGGTTCCAGGTGTACCTATCGCAGAATAAATGACGCATTCCATTGTAGTAGCAAAGTTTCTGCTTATAATAAAATATTCATATCTAATTGTACGATTA
>NC_046657.1:10685681-10698422 GCF_010883055.1 Belonocnema kinseyi | reverse complement strand
AGAGTTAAACAACCACCGCAGGGTCGCACTGGGAGCAATTTTTATCTAAAAATTACACCAGCTCCCAGTATAACCGCGGTCAATCACAGCTATGGTCTCGTCTCACGAAAGTGAGATGGGTTGTCACAGGGCACAGTGAATTCGCAACAAAAGGAGGGTGAAACCTTCGTATTGCTTGAGGACACGAAGCCACACAAGAATAACAACTTTCTGCATCCAACTCGCAAGTACCTTCGCATATTTATTCGATTCAGGTATGGATCTAAGGTTACGAACCAGTAACAGCTTTGCACCTTCGAGAGCAGCAATCACAAGGACAATTACTTTAAGCGAATATTTTGTGCACAATCGGCGCAGCTTCCTTTCAAGATCTTGATACATCTCCACATTCACCTTCTACTTGGCAGCGATATTGTAGTAGGCTGGAGTCGAGAATTCGATCACAAATTTAGTTCCTTTCTCAATTTCTTCAAGTACGGTGTCAGGTGTCAAGTGTGCAACGGAGACTGTCGCAGGGTCGCGGCTATAACGGTAAGAGTTAAAAATATGCTAATAAAACACTCTTAGGGCCGCATTATATCTGTACCGATTCTCCGTTACCGATTGAGGGGGAAACTCAGATAGTATGTATTTTAGGTACTTAGCGTGTGCATTACACACAGTTCAGACATGCGAAAGTGAAGCCCTCTGTACTGGAATTAAGCCCTGGTGATCTGAGAAAAGCAAACGTTGATTATTGGACGTTAAATATGATTAAAAATTTTATTTAATTCTTATTTAAACTTCTTAAGTTTTAAAGCAAAAGTTTTGTCTTTTAACAAGGATTGTTTTTTTTTTTGTGAAAAACTCCGACTTTCAGAAGTAAAGCATTTAAATGGAGTAATGCGCTTTCCTCACATTTAATGTTGAAATTCAGGAAAAAGGTCTCGGCCGCCTGCTCCGCAGCTCTGCAAAGAAACACGCCTTGCCAATCACCTCATGGTTCCTGGCCATTTTGAGGACAGTATTCTGCTATTTTAACGGCGTAAGCTGTACTTGGAACAATTCGGTTATGAAGACACTGGAGATTCAGAAGTCCGCGTTCGCCTTGACGGTGTGAGATTTATGATCGCCGAACAGACGAATTGATATACAAGCTCTTAAGCATATGCGTAGTCACTGGTCATACGTGTGGCGATATCAAGGGTCGTAAGCTCGTTTTTGGTCCATTGAACCACCCAAAAAAGTAGAGCAGAATCGAAACGTCAATCACGTTAGTCGCGGGTAACTGATTTGACGCCGGCAGATTTGAAGACCAAATCTGTCGCAGTAGTTGCTTGTATCTGCTTTGGAGAGACTCCTGCGCTGATTTTACGTCCTGAATGCGGCTTGGAGGCTCTCCTAAGTATTTGTAGGTCTATTCATTTTAAAGATGTTTAATAACAATTATATCCTCAAACCAAGGTCCTTGGAAACGCCATAATATTTTCTTTTTTCAGGTGAATTTTGGCACACTTGGTCAATTCAAAGTCCATACCAATCTCTCCTGTGTACTTCTTGATCATTTTTCAAGTAATCTGAATTTTGCTTTTACCAGAGGCATAGATCTTTAGGTCAGGCGTGTAAAATATATCAGTAACCTTGTGCTCGTGACAAATAATTGTGCCATATAGTTATCTAGAAGAATTTCGTAGTGCGGGAGATAGATGCAGAAGTGTGATAAAAAAAAGCAGAGAGCTCTTGTTGTAGCCCTTAAAGACGCCAATCTGGAAGATGACGTTGTCGATTGACACACGATATTTTCCGGATTAGATAGTTAATTCTAGCTTTCCGAAGGGGCATCAATGTCTCAATGCATCTCACCATGTGCGGATAAAACTTCAAGCTTTCCAGCAGACAGATAATAAGGCTATGAACGGTTAAATCGGAAGAATTCTGGTATTCAATCCAGTCCGTTCACTGGGCGCGTTGATGGGCCTGCAGCGGAAAATTTTTTCGTATACCTAAGTGCTTTTTTACCTGTTCGGCAGTGATTTGTGGAAATTCATTTTGAAATGTTATAAGGTTGACTTAAAACTCTTTGAATTAGATAATAGTATCAGTATCTTCTTTTAACTCCAGTGTTTTCGGAATTTTGTATACATTCCGCCAAAAAGTCTCTACCTCGCGGGGCTTGGGTAGATTTTTGACAGATACAGGGGAAACAATGAAGAGGGGCGATGGGTGAGCCAGAAATTGTTGCTTGTCCCCCTTGCCCTGGAATCACTATCATCTTTCAGAAGGTGCCTGCAAGAGGTAGGCACGTTGATTTTGCGATGTCTGATGCGAAACGTGCTCAAGCTGTAGCTGTTTCTGGCATGACAGGTTGTGTATACGCGCCATTAAGCATTCGTGCATAGGGATTATGCTGGCATCTTAGCAGTCTAGCAAGTCATCCTTTTAGTTAATTCGTCTACTCAATGCTGGCGCTGGCGCTTGTGTAATTGTGATTCCCACGAGCAGCTAGGCAAAGAGTTCGTCTGTCCTGGTAGAGTTCCGCATGCAAGAATAAAGCGGCATACTCTGAGAGGTCTCCGGTATCTCAAAGTCACTATTTAAGACACCTCACCGAAGTGAAATTCAACATTCGGCACAATTGTTACGCCTTATCTTAGTGATTGTTAATTATTAGCGACTGCTTATTAATTAATGGAACCATATTCAGCAGAAGCTCTTGGTACAAGGACCCTCTACCCGCTACTCGAGGACGCTTTCGGTTAATTAGAAATACATGGAATGAATATACACAAAATGACCTTAATTTTTATATTCTAATAAAATTCTTAACTTCAGAGTTTAATATTAACAACAGCAATTCTTGAAATAGTGATACTATATTCTGGCTTGCTATAGTCTTATTGTGAAAACAAATATTGTAATATATAATTTTATAACCGAAAGTAGGGTGGCTGCAATATTGAATCTTCCAATTTCCATGAAATTTTCCTAACTTTTCCCTTATATTTAGATGAATTTCCCTGACAGGATAGTATTAAAAAGCGAATAAGGTTTCAAAATTGTGCCAAGAAAAATAGCAAAATATCACAAAACAGGACGAATCCGAGGCCAATAAAGGTGATCTCAGACACGAATATTCAGGAAAGAAACTTACAAAAAACTATATCTGCAGTATAGAAGGGCCAGAAAATAGAGATTCTGAAGGGAATAATATGCACTCTAGACAGAACAGAAATGCAGAAAGTGGAACTTTAGAATCTACATCAGGAATTGATCAAGAGCGAGAGAAAAGTTCAGTATTTACGATTAGAATGTTCGGAGGTTCAATACAAAGATCCAGATTGTTCTTACTTAAAATAAATAAATATACTTGTTACAGAGATGATAGAATTGGGAGAAGTAGTGAAAAAGCTCTTATCGAAAAATCATTGTCCTAGCATAAATATTGTTGCTACAAAAACATCTAAAAACTTTTATTTTGACGAATTTTCATTATTTACAGAGAAAATGGCTTTTTTAGGATCATTACATCATGGGAAATGGATTATTGCAGCATATTATTGACTGCATATATGGATTTAACCCAATACAACAAGGTCTTGCAGAATAACAGTAGATGTTTAGACTCAGATTCTAGGAATACTATATGTACCGCAAAAAACATTTCAAATACTATGGTGAACGAGTATGAGCACCATCCCGTTGTACTAATAGATTGTAACTGCGTGGTAAAAGATGCAGTTTGTAAGTTTAAGATAGATTGTCAAAACAGACTTGATTTAAGAAAAGGAGACTATTCGTCTATACTTAAACTTAGATAAAAGTAATTGGAATGAACTGTATATGATTAATGATTCAGACGATGATATAAAGACTCTCAATGAAATTCTCAAAATCTTTCAAAAATGGCCAAAGATGATCATAATAATTATTTAGCAGATGCAGAAAACACTTTACAAGCTATACCTGGGAAGATTTGGAACATAGCCTTAAAGTTAAAATGAAACTAGGTTTCTTGGAATCATGATGTATGAGGAATCTAAAGTGTGCGAAGAGGGTGATATTGTTGAAGAATTTGCGGAATACTTTAATAGCGTATGTGTGGAAGATGAAGAAATGATGGATAAGATATTGTGTGATGACTTACCAGGGAAGGATATTTTTGGGAACAATATACAAATTTTGCATGCGCAAGTAGAAAATGCACTATAAAGATTGCCAAATAAACATAAAGCTGGTATTAATAGGATACCTAGCTTGATTTTTGAGTACTGCTATCGATTTGGTTTTTTCAAAAGTTTTTGATAAAGTAAACCAGATTCTATTATTAATAAGATTAGATGATCTTCATCGACCATCCAATCTTGTTAATCTAATTAAGAATTTTCTGAGAAGTGGGAAACGCTATGTTCATTGCGCAGGTCACTCTTATGAAATTTATCAGCCTAAACCGTAAGTTCCGCAAGCCTCAAATTTAGGTCCTATTTTTTATATGGTCTATAGTAACGATATAATTGATAAGATCTCATAAAAATTGATATTATATGTAGACGATACAAAAATACTTAAGAGAATAAAACAAATAAGTCATTGTGTGCAGCTACATAATGATCTGGAACATTTCTATTAATGGTGTATGAAGAATAAGCTGACCTTCAATCTAGAAAAAAGTTCAGTGGTTATATATTCTAGAACTGAGAATGCAGTAATCTTTAATTACGAACTCAATAACGTCCATTTAAGTAGCGTTGAATTCACGTGCGATCTAGGAAGAAATTTTAAATCTCAATTAAGATTTAAGGATCATATTGAAATAATGAGTAGACAAGCCAGAAAACTGCTTGGATATTTCTTCAGGGCATGTAAGAGTTTTAAGAAAAGAAAAACATTAATATAATAAAAAAAAAAATTCTGAGGTATTTGGTGTTTAAGGAGGAGCGTATTTATTTTTAAAGGGGTAACTCATGCCTGACACTTTATACACGTTTTAATATAATGATGTTCCAAGATAAAAGCTAACTTCACTAACTAAAAATGCTATTCAAATATTAAAAGGTAAAATCAACTGTCTATTTCTACTCAGCAGATTGTTATTCTTATAAGTCTCCAGCACAAGATATGTGTAGGCTGTCGAATGATCTATGGAAAACTCACTGAATCATTTTATTTGTCTAGTTTTTAAGTAGATATAGCAAAAATAGTGTAAATTTTAATGTTTTCTTAAATTTTCAATAACTTTCGAAATGGTCAACGTTTTTCAATGTTCTTGGGCTCATTTTGAAGCTTCTTTTTCACCGTATCACAACAGCTCACGAGTATTGATCGTAAAAATTGTTTTTTCGAATTGCAACAACTTGAATTTGTAACAAAAAACTTGGAAAATTTGAAATATTATTTTTAGCAACAAAAATATTTTTGTAAAATATATGATACATATAATCATAAATTTTCTATGTAATTTCCTCAAAATATATATTTATTTAACTTTTATTCTGATTTGCCTACAGATAATATGTTTTCAAATTTATCCAACTTTTTTATTACAACTTCAATTTCTTGCAATTCGAAAAGAAATTCTTTAGGATTCATACTCGTAAGCTGCTATGATACGGTGAAAAACAAGCTTCAAAATGAGCCCAAGCACATTGAAAAACGTTCACTGTTTCGAAAGTTATTAAAGATTTAAGAAAACATTGAAATTTATACTATTTTTGTAATATCTACTTAAAAACTAGACAAATAGGCTTTACCCTGGGCTTATTTTAGACAGAATTTCCAAAACAATCAACCTTTTAAAGAGACATTTTTTTAGCTCCGGTATAATTAAAACGATAAATAGAAAAAAAACGATTTTTCTAAGTGAATCTAAACTTTTGACCGGTAGTGTACGTCAACACTGAACATTACAGTCATAATGGAAAACTACGCATAAATTATTGGGCGAATTTTTCATGATATCTGTACGATATTTATTTTCTCCGACAGAAAGGATATTATTTATTTATGTATAACTGAATATAATGTATGGCATATAGGCCTTTGTCAACAATGAAAACGATGTTTACACGACTTCTAGAAAAATGATATGTACGTGATATGCATGAACAAAATAGTGTGTTATCTTACACAAATCTTATAAAACCGGCTAATTTTAGTTTGCAAGAACTATAGTTATTAGAAAAGAAAATTATATTTAATAAATTTAAATCCGAAAGTATGAGAATATCATTAATATTTAAATGAAAAGAATAAAGTAATATTTCAAAGATTTATACCTTTATTTGACACATCAACTCACGAGTTGGAATGTACATAAACAAATCCACACGCCAATATTCACACTGCGAATCGAATGTGAACATTACTTTTATTGGGCGTGGGCACATCGTTTTGTCCTGTCTATGTTTTGGAAGCGATCCACGCAATTTGGGTGGGTGTGAAATCTCCTGCTTCCTGAAGCATATTCAATGTGAAGTCGTTCTTTGGCATGGGACCATTGCATCCGGCTAAGGCAACGTCGTGAATCCCACCGGGGTTTTCATGAAAGCGTTCGTAATCCACATTTAATTGAATATGTGTTAGCTTGTGACGAACGGTACCTCCTGTTGGCCCGGGAAATTCAACATGATATTGCACTCCGTATTGAAAAATGCTAGCTTTTGTTGCGATAACGAAACGATGTATAACAAGGCCAATGCCAACCTCGTCAGTACCTCTCATAACCCGTACACGATTGGGCAGTTTTCTGGGGAATATTTGATGCAGTACCGTAGGACCGGTTGGAGGTTTTTCACGAAGAAGAAAAGCTGATGATGTATCTGCAAGAAACATAAAAATTAATTTATTTGCCTTAAGGGGGGAGATACCTTTAGAATTTCCAAAAAGTCGATTTTTTTCTTTCATATTTTGAATGTATAATATGTAAAAAATATACTGTAAAAAGGAAAAATTAAAATATTAAACATTTATGGAGATATTGTCAAAAATGTCAGAGTCCGCATACCGTCACTAATCAGGTAGTCGGAGTGCTTGGGTCGGAGCAATGTTTCTTATACAATAGGTTTGTATATTTTTTTGTCCCATAAATTCTGAGAAGGCTGATTACTACGTTACTACGTTTATTACGTTTATTACGTGGTCGCGGAATCGCCGATTGATCGGCAAATCACTGAAACTAATATTTGTACCGTAACGAATCTTTAAACGTGATTATCTCGAAATTGTCTTTTCGAAAACTGCTCGTGCTGTAACTTAAAAAGTTATTGACCGAATTGGCTGAAATTTGCAGGGTTTCTCTTTATGGTACTATCGGAAGGATATACCTAAAAGTTTAAAGATATCGGGTTATTAAATAAATTTTTAGGGGTAAAAACTGTTGAAAAAATGGTCGAAAATTTGGACCTTCGGTTAAACAGCCTATACCAATTTTAATTTTCAACTTTTTAAAATTATTTTATAGGTTTATCTTTCCCTTTAGCACATAAGTAATCCAACAAAAAAACCTTTTCTATATCAGATAAATGGAAAAAAAGTTTTGACAGCTGCAGCAGTTTTCGATGCCTCGGAGCAGACGCTTGAAGAAATATTCTGCAGGGTCGCCATTTTGTAACAAAAAAAATCACATGTTTTTTACACTTTAACCATATAAGAAAAAGATGTTGAAATTAATAAATGATCTAGTTATTTTATCAACTTAAAAAAAAATTCATTAAAATTGATTGATTTTACCCCTTCTAAATGTATCTCCCCCCTTAAGCATCATATTATATAATCTAATATCTTATCAATTTTCTTACTATTCGTAGTTTGATATTGTGTTTCACATCGTTTGGAAAGACGATAAGCAAAATCGGCAAGATTGGTTAGCAAAATGCTCTCCATGGTTACCAAAACATTTTGCTCATTATGTGAACATCATTCTTGGTGAAGTCGGGTTATTCGTTTTAATTTGTAGTATATTCAATGTTCGTAAACGGCAGACAGTGTCAGGTTTTAATTATAGAAAAATATTATGAAATACACAAGGCCTCACGGATTAGTGATTCCAGTTCGTATGAAGGCACAGCTTTGGCTCACCTTCGAGATCGTGCTGAACCTTCACACTTGCAGTGAGCAAACCGTTCATTTGGCACCTTGAATCGAAATATACAATAACCTTGTATAAGCTCGTTTTTCTAATAACTATGTATAATGCATTCGAACCAAATTAAGGAATTACTGTCTGGTCTGTAGTACGCAAAGCTCGAAAGCTGGGAAGAAACGGCGCATCATTTCGACAAACGAGGTTTCATCAATGTTTCAACAAAATGTCCATGAATGCCAATGTATATTACAGAACTCCATTCTGTCATCCATTCCTGCTCCGTAATCCTCATCTACATTAACAATGCTTTTTTTTTGTCTTTTGATAAATTAAACCTTGTTTAGCGCTTCCTAGGAGGCATCTCAAAACTCTTTTAGCTCCCTGTTAATGTCACTTTATTAGAAAACTTAGCTTTATTTTCAAAGAGGAGAAAACTAGTTTTGAGACTTCCATCTGAAAGTAATTAAAAATATCTTCAATATACTTATGTTGTACTAATATCACAGATGTTTTAACTTGACCATGACGCAACTCGATGCCCAGGACGTACTGAAACAATCACAAATCTTTTATTTTAATATAGGGCTTTAAAGATTATTTGATTCTAACGAATTTTTCGACCAGTTGATTCGTTGTATATCCAGGTCCAACCTAAGAAGCTTCTTAAGAATAATACCTTCAGTACTAAAAGTCTATTTCTAGGTTCAATTGCATAAAAATAATGTTCGCAAATGTTACTATACTCAAATAGTAATATACAATAACAAAATAAAAGGTTAATCATTAGCTACTACCATATACATTTCGCTCTGTATATAAACATTATTGAGATAGTTATTTGATATACAAGGACCGTAAGTGGCACTTTTTCGGCCGAGTGCGATAGTAGCAGTATTCGTCTCGTCTTGATGACGCCATGACTCCGAATCATACTGCAATTAACGCCAGGCAAAGTAATACTTAGTGACCGATTTTTAAATACTATTTTTGATCACGCCAGTCAACCATAAATGCAAACATGTTGCATAGAGACCTAATCTAAAAACCCGAGAGGCTTCAAAAACAAGGCCCGGTAATTTGCGTTGAGTAAAAAGTCGATAGTAAGATACCCTAATTGCCCAAAGTACCCTAAATGAATACCCAGAATGCGCTAAATACCCTAAAATGCCATAAGTAAACATGTTACGGCCTATGCTAAAAAGTGCTATTTTAGGTATCTTTCACAGTACCTAAAATCACATTATAGTGACCGTGTCATTAAAAACTTATTTTTGTGACCGATGATTGCATCTGCATCAGAAACTTTTGTAAGAAATGATTTTTTTTACAAGAGTAGCTTTTTTGGCAGAAAATCTGCCAAAAAATCTGTGTACACTTTCTAATACTTTTTTCCGAAAATGTTCTAATTTTACGCAGTTTGAACTAAAGCTGTTCAGTTTTTCACGTTTTGTCTTACAAATTAAAGAATATGTAGGGAAATAAATGAAAATTCTGATTGCTGGTCTGATGCTCAGACCGGCAATCTAAAGGACCTGGGTTCATATTCCGCCGAAGCTAGAGAGCATGTTTGTATAATCTTAAGATTAATCAATATTGTAATAATATTGATTTAAAGGAGTAGACAGAAAGAATGGACATCTAAAATAATTTATTTATTACGCTGGTAAAAACCCTACACGAATAATAAAAATATAACTTTCATGTTTGAAAAAATCAATAAAATCTAAAAAGTATAAGAAATGACGTTGACATTCAGCTTGTGAAAAGGTTGTAAAGAAAATTTTCTCGTCTCTCCGTATCTGAGTTGGTAGAGCATCAGATCGGCAATCTGAAGGACCTAGGCTCATGTGCCAGGGGAGCAAGAGAGAATTTTTTCATAATTTAAAAATTAATCGATATATTAATAATATTCATTTGGACCAGTAGACAGACAAAATTTCCATCTGAAATTTATAATTTATGAACAATATTTCACCACGAAATTAATTTGATCGTATTGAAAGTAATTTTCTATTTCTGACGCTATTAATAAAAAATAAATAGCGTATATGGTTAGTAAAACTTTCCACAAAAAAGTCATAATTTTCCTTTTTTCGTGAAAACAAATATTTTTTATTATTTAAAAAGCGGTATTCTAAAAGAACATTATATAGAATTTCGCTACTTTTACCTTTATTTTCTTCACAAAGAACTGCAATTCCTTGCCCCAAAACCACACAAGCGATTACGAGATTCAAGGAGGATTGTTTCCTCATTTTCGCAAGGAGCTGCTGCGATAACAGAATGCAACTGACGAATGGCAAAGGAAAACACATCTCGAATTTACCATAAAACTTTTATCTTGCGACTGTAAAATTCAAGAATAGTCTGGATAGGTATATTTCAATGTACTCTACAATATACAGATAATTCAAAGTGATAAATGATCATTGTACAAGAAGGAGAACCTTGAGTCATACGCAACATATTTGCAAAGAATAATCCGCTCTTTTATCAACGAATGTTGTTAAACGTTTTGAATTTCTAAAGACGAAAAAATGTATTCAGCCTTCCTTAACATAAAAATAATGAAATGCTATTTTTGCATTATGAAAAAATCATGTGCCTCCGAAAAGAAGAGGAACAAGTGAAATTTTTGATTAAAAAAGTCCAAGGGATCGTCTTTTGAACCAATATTAGGAATTCATGTTCTGAAGGGTAGCTTTACAAATTTATTGATATTTTTTTAGACAAATAAAATTATTAAATTGACTCTTAATTACTGGAAATTTGTATTATAGAATAATTTAGTTTATTTCTAAAATCTTGAAAAACAAATTAATGGATAAAACTGGCATCATCTTTATTTGCGG
Organism: Belonocnema kinseyi; assembly: GCF_010883055.1. Lineage (NCBI taxonomy): Eukaryota > Metazoa > Arthropoda > Insecta > Hymenoptera > Cynipidae > Belonocnema > Belonocnema kinseyi. The sequence continues at coordinate 10,687,511 of NC_046657.1, read as the reverse complement.
TGTTTGAATGTATTCTTCATACTTATTTCATTATTAAAATATATAAAATTATGTAGAAATAACAATTAATCGTAACTGGGAAAAGTAAACCACAATAGTTGAGATTGCTGCAAAGGTTTTAATACAATTGTATACACCGTTTAAAAATATAAATGCGTTGCTTCAAAGGCGAATATCTATATAGAAACTAAATCTATGACATTCAAAGAACAAGTTTGGAAGTTTAAAAATGTTTGCATCCTAATTATAATTCGAGAAACCTTGTACTTAGTTCTTAGCCAAAGCTAGATTGGCAGAGGTCGTAATATCAAGATCTCTGCCTACGTTTCAAATCTGGACGCGAATAAATATCACGTGAGTGCTCAGTGATCAGAAGAATGTTCACTTGTAGAATGGAACTTTCCACAAAGCTAAGAATACAAAATACATCACCAGTCTTAATTTCTGAGCATAATCATTATTTGAAAAAATAAATATTAGTTTCTCAGAAATGAAGGCTAAAAATGTTTTTTTTCGTAATTTTGACCTGTAGAAGACAAATTTTGTTTTGTTATTAAAAGAGTTGCACTTCACTGGAGTCGATGGTGCCCGAAAAAAATAAAAAAATTTAAGCCCCTCCCCCTCGGAAAATATTTGTCTCAGGGCAAACATTTTTTCCAGAGTTCCAGAGTTACTCTCTTTTCATTAATAATGAGATCAACAAAATTATCTAATGTTATTAATGCAAAAGTAATCCACAGGAAATTGTCAATTCGACTTTGATCTTAAATCCGATCTCTCGGCACACTGTTACTCTCACTGGAATTTAGTAAAACGTCTCAGAATTGAAGAGTGATTCGAGGATATGTTAACAATAGATACTATTGTCTTATATGAAACCCTTAGAGGAAAAATGTGACACAGAAAGTTATGAGGAAAAACAGTAAAGAAAAAGTTCCGAGAAAAAAAGTAACCGAAAAAGTTCAGAGGAAGAAAGGTGAACAGAATTCCGGGGTAAAAATGTTACTCGGAAATATCCGAGGAAAAACGTTATAGAAAATGTTGAGGGATAAAATATGATAGAAAAAGTTCCGAGGAAAAAGCGTTTTAGAAAATATTGAGGGGAAAATCGTAGTAGAAAAAGTTCCGAGGAAAAGCGATACATATAAAACTCGAGGGAAAAATGTAGTAGAAAAATTTCCGAGGATAAGCGATATATATAGAAAACTCAAGGGAAAAAGTTTCATCTGGAGTACCCGAGGAACAAAGGTTACTTTTCTTCCGCCTTTATCTCTCTCCATTTCCCAGAGGAAAATGTGTCCCCTCTCTGCGGCCGTGGGGAAAACTCACTACCTGCTCTAATTTTATTTGCATGATCTATAAACTTTCTCGATATTCATTTCATTCAACTATTTACCCTAACTCAAGATCTGTGTATAGCGCTATTGGATTCCAAACTTTTGCAGTTTTTTTGTGAAGTTTTTTTTATTGTGAATCCGGAAAAGATCACCAGCGATGGATGCAGTGACTGAAGGTGATTGTAATATTATTCACTTAAAAAATGTTGCATTTTCCTAAGAATCGATTTTACTGTAAGAGAGTTTATTTTTTTATAGTATTAAAAGTTTATAATGCAGATTTTACCGTGAGCGAGTGTGTTTTTTTAATAGTGTATTGAAATTTGATACTACAGATTTAACCGTGATTGAGTGTTTTTTTGTGATAGTATTACAATTTTACACTGCAGAAGCATCAAATGTGGAGGATCCTGGCGACTATAGATCAGACTTAGACGATTATGTGGAATCAGACGATGGAACCGAAGTAGTGCAAGGTACGCCCCACGAGTTC
>NC_046657.1:10684132-10685581 GCF_010883055.1 Belonocnema kinseyi | reverse complement strand
AAACACACGGAAGAAGGAGCCAAAATTCGATGTTGTGGCAATGAAAAGAAAACACTTTTTCTCATCAAGTCAGTTGGAATCTAAAATCACTAACCGAAAGGTAAACGAAAGAAAAGATAAAGTTAACTGGCTGAATGCACGACGACTTTTGTACAATCGGAGCGATCCCTTTCGCATTGAAATGTATGACAACAGCGAAAGCATTCAAGCCCTGAACATTGCGAAGAAAAATGTGACTCGCGATGAATTTAAATCGACGGAATTAGAATGTCTTTATCCTAATTGTAGGGCGATTACAAAAGCCAAATACTTTGATCTGAAGTGTCTCAAAGACTACATTGATAAAAAACATCACAAGTTTTACTATAATTTGAAGTACGATGTGAAGGTCAAAGATGATGGTTAGCAACCGGTGTGAGCCACGACGACGATGACTAGTGTAAATTCCCTAAACAATTGTTGTACCATTCTTCAATGACAATAAAAACAATCTACATGTAACAATATCCAGTTTTTCTTGAGTATCCCACGATAAGTGCTATAGCATAATTAATTGTAGTTTGAACCAAATGATTAATTACAAAATTATTTTGTGATGCTAATAATGATAAGAAACGTAAAAATGTACATACTTCATTTAAGGTTCTTCAACTGTAGCTAAAGTGAAAAATAGCATTTTTTTACGAATTTTTTTATTGTTAAATTATTTTACAATATTAAATGTAATTTGAATCGTGAAAAATCTGTAATCCAGCAGTACAGTACTCCAACTATAGCTAAAATTGAAAAGCAGCCATATTGGACACATTCGTTTATTGCTCAATTATTTTACACTATTGAAAATCATGTTCATCATTTAAATTTACTGCTTTGCAATGTTAGAAATCACAGAAACCATCATATATGTGCATTCTCACTCTACACTTCTACAATGATTGTAGCTACAATGTAAAAAACAACCTTTTTCGATAATTTTGCTTATCATAAAATTATCTTGCAATATTTCAAACATTTTAATTATTTCTATACTCAAATATTTACGTTGCAATCTTTTAATTTCTTTTAATTTTGCAATATTTAGCATTATTATAGTCCCGAATTTTTACAGTCTTTAAACCTCAGTGAAAGTATAAAAACAGATTATTTGACCAATTTCTTTTAAATATTTAAGGTGTTATGCTTGTTAAGAAACCCAAAGCTTTACATTGAGGTCTTTTAACTCTCGCCCAGGCGAGATATGAAAATGCGATCTCGGTGCGAGATATGAAATATAATAATCTCATAGAATTGTCCTAATGAAAATATACGTGGCTCTTATAATAGCTCTCATTACAATTATCTAAATCCGTTCTACGGCAAATAGTTGAATGAAATGAATATCGAGAGAGTTTATAGATCGTGCAAATAAAATTAGAGCAGGTAGTGAGTTTTCCCCACGGCCGCAGAGAG
>NC_046657.1:10682089-10684032 GCF_010883055.1 Belonocnema kinseyi | reverse complement strand
GACACAAAAAATTTTTGTTCAATGGTTTCGATTGTCGAGTTTTCAAGAATATGTTTTAATAGCAAGCTAACTTTTATATTACGATTTTGTCCACCACACGAGTCGGAATATAAAATCACTTGCTTCGTCGTTGGTGGAATTTTGTGGTTCAGGTGATACAAAAGGCAGGAACCAATCTCCTGACCTCCTCGGGATGCCACATTGTCGCTCCAGATGTACATGTAACCTGAAAAATATATTACCTCAGTATTCGGATTTGTTTCGAATTAATGCATTTTATATTTTACCTTTGTTTGTGATTTCATCGTGAATACAGAGGTTATACGTCCATAATTGTCGCTTGTAATATGCTACTGAGGTTGTCAAGGAAGGCGTTTCTAAGGCCTTCTGCAGGTCAAAAGTGAGAATCACGAGCTCTTCTCTGTTTATCGCAGCATCTTTGCGGTCATCATCGAGATTTTTCAAAAATGAAGTTACGACTGTGAGATGCTGAGAATGTTCTCTTTCTGCGGCATCCTTCTCTACTTGTGTATAATTTGCACTCCGCTTGATGCTTTGCAAATGGTCACATGTTTTGCAAGTATCAGCGTGCCGCTTCTTCATTCCGATGTTGAATTCACGATTGAAAATATCATCAAAGCAGTGGCTCTTCACTTGGGTCTCGGATTCTTCTTCACAATACTTCTCGTAAGCTTTATACAGTTTGACCATGTTCCACCCTGGAGCTAAGTATACGCGATTGAACGTTTTTCGAGAGTAGTGTGAATCATACTTCGGAAGGCGATGGATAAATCTTCGAACGACGTCTTTGGCAGCTGCAGGTATTTTATTGGGTGGTGTACTTTTACCACGCTTTTCAGTTGCATTGGGATTAGTTGCGTTGGACGCAACTGCTCGATAAATGACTGTGTAAGCCACCTTCAAGCATCCAAGAAAGAAAAATCTGCAGACATTGATGGCAAGTCCCTCGCTATTTTTGAAGCTAAACTTGTAGTTGAAGTCTCTTGTCTTCTGACGCTGGATAGGCGCAATTCATATTTGCTGGTCTTCACAGGGACACGCCTCACGTTTTCTCGAAGAAATAAGACTTTTGTCTGATGGGTTGTCTCGCCCCAGTAAGAGTGAAAGATGTTTTGTTGCCTCTCAAGGTCAATCATAGAAGAGCACTGAATTTTACATTTGCAAACCGTAATGCCCTCGAATCTTACAGCTTCTATAAGTTTTCCCTTGCGAGTCACACGTTCTTCGCCGCGTTCAACTTTCCTCTTTGCAATAACCTTCTTATGAAGATGTTCTTGCCTCTTCCGTTTACGTGAACGAAATGTAGAAACTCCTGTAATCAACCAGAAAATGCATCTCAGAGTAAAATCGCATTTTATGGCTTATTTCACAATTTGTTTCAACTTGTACATTTATAAATCGTATTTAAACTCTGAAACCACAAAAAAGATGTAGAATATTAAAAAATCCAACTGGCAAATAGTTATTTAAACAACTTGTTTAAAAATAGAATTTAAATGATTTCATATTGCCAATTCAATATCGGATTCTTGATCCGTGTCTTGAAAAACCATGAGAAGCATATGCATCTTGTGAAAAATTCAATTTTTCCGAATATTTGTTTGAACAAATAGTTTCAACAAATGAATTTCGCAAATCTAATTCCAGATTTGTAATCAGCGACTTGGACTAATTCTTTGAATGCACGAACGACACAAATTTCTCCAATTTACAGACTTAAACATTTTCTCGAATTTTCAGACTTTACAAATATTTTCTGCTGTTCGATGTTAAAAAATATCTGGAATTTACTGGAAAATGTCTCGAATTTTTGCATTAAATCAACTTTTCTATTTTTCGAATGTACGGACTTACAATATTCTTAAACTTTCGGACTTTGATAGCTTTTCTACTTTTTGGTGTTGGAACATTTACAAGACTGA
>NC_046657.1:10674131-10681989 GCF_010883055.1 Belonocnema kinseyi | reverse complement strand
CTACTACATTTTTCCCTCGAGTTTTATATATATCGCTTTTCCTCGGAACTTTTTCTACTACGATTTTCCCCTCAATATTTTCTGTAACGCTTTTTCCTCGGATATTTCCGAGTAACATTTTTACCCCGGAATTCTGTTTACCTTTTTTCCTCTGAACTTTTTCGGTTACTTTTTTTTGGAACTTTTTCTTTACTGTTTTTCCTCATAACTTTCTGTTGTAACATTTTTCCTCTAAGGGCTTCATATACGGGAGAGAATGCTTTAAGTCTACCCAACTAAAATTATTCTGTTTATTCATTAGGTTGAAATTTGGCTGAATTATATTTCTAGTGGACCTATATTAATTCAACAAACCGTAGGTCCATTTAAAAAACGGTTGTCAATATACAGAGGCCTGAAGTTTTCACTTGTGCAGGTGCTTCTTTCAGTAGTTTTGTTTCATCATGATTACTATTATTATTATTTTTTTTTATTATCGAAATAAAACTTGATTTTTTTATAAGAAACAAACTTTTAAAATATTTTTTCTTTTTTTAAACATAGCGTTTTTACACTGTTTGAAGTCATTCTGGTGGAAAAGTGGACTATAAATAATTATTTAGTTGAATCTAGATGTATCTTAAGGCAGTTAAACGTAAGCTTAGGGGCAAGTTAGTCCTAACATCATTCATTCCCAGACTCTGCGTAAGTTGAATGTGGTTCATTGAGCGTAAAAATCTCAATTTGACCAAGCGATTATTTTCGTCCAAATTTTTCTCTTGCATAACTTTTAAAAAGTTAAAAAATCTATATTTTAAAAAGAAAAATGAATTGTAAAAGAAAAGTTAGAAAAAATACGTTAATTTTGATTTTTAAAAGAAAAAGTAAAATTATAATTGAAACAAAATTGTTATGGTAGTCTCAAAGTACGTGAAAAGAGATTGCTCAAACACTTTAATGAAAGTGTAATCGCATAATACCGAACAAATTTACACTAAAGTGAATGTGACATCACAGAAAAAACATCATTCAATTTTTGTGGCGGATTTATTAAAGTAGATGAAATTGTTCCCATCGAAGCGAACCGAGATTTGAAAGAGTTGACATGGAAAGAACTTCCTATGCGAGTCTATTTAAAGTTTCTCTAACGATTAGATTTTGTTTTTTCTATGAAGCCGCCTTAAAAAGTGAAAACTGCAGTCTCCTGTGTATTGGCAACCGGGCGATAAATAAACCTAGGGTTTAGTTCATTCATCTGGACCGACCATGAGATAGGTGATAATGGATTAACTAAATACTATATTCCAGCAAAACTCTCGCGAAACCTCAGGACACAGAGCGATCCAAGAACAACCGCCTTCTGCATTTGCCCCGAAAATATCTTTGCATCTTTTTCTCTTGCAAGTTTGCTTCTTAGGCTATTAATTAGTGAAAGCTTGGCACTTCCAAGAGCAACAATAATAAGTACGATTAGCTTAGCAGAATATTCCAAGTATAACTGTAGCAACTCTCTTATAAGGTATCTATTTTTTATCTTTCTTTTCATTCTGCCTCGCAATAATGTTTTTGTCAGCCGGAACAGAAAATTCGATAACCAACATGGTTAGTTTCACGAAGTCAAGGAGAACTATGCCAGGCCTCAAGTGCGCAACAGAAACAATGGTCAAATTTGAATTCCCTATTTCCCTCATTGTGCCTTCGGATGTAGGTCCCTCTTGCTTGAGTTAGACAACTGGATAGTATGTAACGTATATGCTTGGAATGTACATGACACGCTCTGTAGCTATCATCGGGAATATATGTGATCAAAATGTGGCGACGGTATGCTCAAGAAGCAAAAGAGGAATGGGTTCGTGGTGTTGGTTTGAATAAAACCTCTTTGTAAGGTATCGCGGTTATTTTTCACACGATTTTTTACGGATCAGATGGTCAATTTGGTTTTCCAAAGCATCGCATTAAAAGCTTCACGGTTATTCATCCAGGCGATCGATAGGCCGCGCTGGTAGAATGCTGCGTCTTCGCAGACACATCTGTCGATAAGTAAGTGGTCACGACCTCATGCGCAATAATTCCTATCATTTAGAATAACTGTGAAGATCTTATACCATGTGTTCAGGCAAGTGATTGGCCTGTAATTCTTCGTATTAGCTGAGTTTCCAATTTTCAACAAGAGTACTGTGCGAATCCAAAGAATCCGACCTCTGGAGTATCAATTGTTGCGTGTATAATGCAGCGAGAGCTTTGGCCGATGCAAACCGTAAAACAAAACCAACGGTTGATCATAAGACCAAAAGATGAATACATCAACTTGCCATAAATATAGACTTCGCAAGACAGCACGTGTCCCTCATTCAGTGTGTGATTGACTACAAGAGAAAAACTCCCATAAACAGCTCCTCAATAAGAGAATGCACGGCATCTTCCACGGAAATGTAGAGGATCAATTAATGTCATGTGAGGTAATATTTTCTTTCCTTAAATCACCTGGATTGAAGTCTGGCACGGCGTGTTTCATTTTTGCATGTCAAGGCGGTGTCATTTCCACCTTAACATACCCTCGCCACATTTTGATCCAAGACATTCCCAATAACAGCTGCAAAGCGTGCCATGCACACCCCGAGCATTTAGCACTCATACTATCTAGTTGTCCAACTCCTGCTCCTCTAAGCGCTCGTAGGGAAATAGAATCAATTCTCCAGAATGAGAAGTACCACATATACTGGAACTTTATATTCTCGGCAATTGTTTCTGTTGTACACTCGAGGCCTGACATGGTTCTTCTTCAATTCGAGAAGCGAACCATGTTCGTTATCAAATTTTCGGCGCCGGCTGAGAAAAACATGATAGCTAAGGAGAATGAAAAGAAAGAGAGGTATAGAGACCTTATAATGAAGTTGCGACGATTGTACCCAGAATATTCTGTTAAACTAATCGTCCTCATCATCGCTCCGTGTCCTCAGGGTGCACAAGACTTTTACCGGATCGTCGTATAGATACCGTGGCAGACTGTAACCACCTATCTCTATCCACAAGTTTGTCTATTTTCTTATAAATTACCATTCATAGACCCGTTTTTCTATATTCATGTAAAAAAGGAAGCTGTTTTATGCGAACTATTAATAATTCACTCAAAATAAAATACTGGATCAAGAAGCAGCAAGATGATAATATACTCTCATCAACCTAGAAAAAAATACAGGTCTACACTACTTGTACGATCAAGTCTCGTACGACCTGTGGGAAGAACATTGCAGCCAATTTTGAAGATTCCTACTAGGATATGGTAGAATTGCTTTAAAAAATATGCGATGTACGCTGTTTATAATCATATAATAATAATAATCTGGAGAGTATATGAAAGATTTTGAAACGCATTTCGCTTGCCGAAGATCGTCGGGGCGCCACAGCATGTGGAACGGTGGCGATTGTGAGCTGCGAGATGATCAGACAGATCTCACTAATCAAACAGCTGGCCAACAAAAACATCTGCGACAAACGGTAAGCAGTGGAATATCAACTGTGCCTGCTGAGGGTGCTTTGGCTAGCGCTAAGTATTTGCAGCCAACCAGCTCGGCATAAATACTGTGGGAGAGCATCAATTAGGATACCACAATGAAAGAGGAATTCGTGCGTCTCTATTACGAAAGTGCGAAGTTCAAAACGAAAATAGAAAAAAGATACGATTTAAGAACGAAATTTACTGCAAAGTATCCTTATTTACAAAAAGTGGCACTAAAATATTTAAACGCTAAGGTGGAGGACATCAGTACTAATCTACACGTGGCAGAAGACCGAGCAATAGAGATTAAACAACAGGTTAATTTGGCGTGGAAAAACGACGACAATGAACATCAGTTAGAGGAAGCCGCGTCAAACGGTTAACCAGGAGCAATTGATGTTCTTCCTCAACCTATTGATGACCCAACACCACCAGATAATCTAGAGGTGGATGGCCTTATACAACCAAAGGCAGAAGCCAGAGCTAGCCACAAGGATAAATAAGCAGAATCTGGAAGATAAAAAATACTCAATATCTGTAAACAAACTGCTTTCAGTTGTTGAAATAGCTGCTATCAAGATGGAAGTGAAACAACAGCTTCCTATTGATGAAATCGCATTGAAAGATGTGGAGAACGTTGGGCCGGAAAGCAAGGCCTGTGAGTGCAGTTTTTGTTTCAGCAAGGTATCGAGTTCCACCATGATAGTTTAGGTTGGATATGGATGTCAGAAAGGTAAGGTGCAAACTGGGTCGAAAAACTAAATATAACAAAGGAAATAGAACCACAAAGCTGATTAACATTAACACCAGCAATCTTGTATGAGATTTAGACTCCCAACGACAGAGACTTGATGTTCTTACTGCAAGACTGCGTCGGTACATGAAAAGTAGTGCACGAGGGCAGCGAAATCGAAACTTTCAGACAAATGAAAGAAGGTTCTATCGTGAACTGAGAGTAAAGCCAAACAACCAGCAAGAGACCGAAGTCCCTCAATTGGAAGATATGACTAACTGCCTATATGGTGTATGGAGAAAAATGAACAGGTGCAATTTGGATACTGCGTGGTTCAAACTGAAGGAAGCAAGGGCAAGCATGTTACACAAAACAAACCAGACGCTCAAAATTTATCTGACTTTCGACCGATAGTCTGTCTTCCAACAATTGATAAATTTCTTACAGCTATCATTTCAGATAAAGTATATTCTCGTTGCGACAAGAATAACATTCTTACAAAAGAACAAAAAGGATGTTGTAAAAACTTGCGAGGCTGTAAAGATCTAGTCACTATAGATATGAAAAGTTAAGACATATGAAAGTTAAGACGAGCCTAACGGCTGCCTTCACTAAGAAGCTCAGATTGATTATGAAGAGTTTTCTCAACTAGGCAGAAAAAATCAGGAAAATCAACACATATCCTATCCCTGTCCTCACGCACACCTTTTACGGACTTCCAAAAATCGATTAAGAAAACATACCACTAAGACCCGTCAATTCCTTCATAGGATCACCTATCTATAACGTTTCTAAATATATTGGAAAATTTAGTCAACTAGTAATAGGAAAAATCAATATTATAAACAAATCTTTGGTTCCCCCAGAAGATCCCCTCTCTCCGGTATAATTTCTGATTTGATAATGGAAGGACTCGAAAAATATATCCTCAAAAAACTACCTTTCAAATTAACCTGCTACCATCGATATGTCGATGACATTATGACGTGTGTCCCTGGTGACTAAATTGATATCCTACTTAACCTTTTCAATTCCTACCGTCATAAATTACATTTTTTTGACAAAATTCAAAACCAAAAAGCATACCAAACATTTCCGAAGGATTTTGATGCGCAGAATTCGAATCCGAACTCAAAATTGCTCCTGTACGTTAAGGTTTTCAAGATACGAGTATCCTAACCTAAAAGTGCAAAAAACGCGTTTTTTAGCTGTTTTTGAAGTTATGTAACTGCACAAGAAAAATATCTACCACAAAGCTAATATGGAATTTGAAAGTACTGATCTTCCCCTTTCAAACATACTCGGATTTATTAGGATATCTTTATTTTTCACCAAAATATTGTAATTTGAAATTTTTTATTTTAGCGTTTTAACCCATTAACTCTGAGGTGTTCAGATTTATACAACAAATTCTCTATTGCTGAAGGTACGATATTTTCTCTTCAAAATATTATCTGAGGGATTTTCGAGGGTGCCCTTTCTATTGCCGGTGTCAGTTTTTGTCTTTTTATTACTCCAGAAGCTATTTTCTAGGGGTAGAAACCAGCCCTAACAAGCCACAAGCATGCTAACCCACCTGACTCTGGGAACAATAAGTTTAGTCGCATATTTTTCTTGGAATAATGGAGTTCCATGCCACAAGTGGGTTAACCCACCTACCTGCTAATCCACCTAAACCCAGAATTCACCCCTACCAAATCATAAACAGGCTAACCCACCTAATCCTGTGCACAGCGAATTTAGTCATTTACATTTCATGAAATAATTGAATTCCACGATACAAGTGGGCTAACCTTTAAATGAAATTGATCAATTTAGCGTTTTAACCAATTAACGCCGAGATGGTATGTCATTGTCCCTTGAAAATGTTATCTGAGGGGTTTTCGGGGGTTCCTTTTCGATTGGCTCAGTTTTTTGTTATAACTCCTAGAAGAGCGAATATGGAAAACAGTTAGGGCTTTAAAAAAGAAAACAAATTTTACTATTATGATTCATTTAGTATTAGAAGTTCACTTAGGATTTTCCAGCTTACTAATGCAAGACTAAATATTTTCCAGCCACTTAAGGCTGGACTTGGGATTGTCCAGCTAAGCAAGAAAGTACTTAATATTTTCCAGCCAATTAAGTCAAGACTTCAGATTGCCCAGCCAATTATGGCAAGCCTTTAGATTTCCCAGCCAATAAAGGCAAGACTTTTTATCGTCCAGCCAGTCAAGATAAGACTTTAAATCGTCCAGCTAGACAAGGCAAGACTTACGATTGCCCAGCCAATTAAGGCTAGACTTGGGATTGCCCAGCTAAGCAAGGAAGTACTTAATATTTTGCAGCCAATTAAGGAAAGACTTTAGATTGCCCAGCCAATCAAGGAAAGACTTTGAATTTCCCAGCCAATCAAGGTAAGACTTTCTATAGCCCAACCAGTCAAGGCAATACTTTGAATCTCCCAGTCAGTCAAGGCAAGACTTTAAGTCGTCCAGCCAGTCAAGGCAAGACTTACGATTGCCCATTCAGTTAAGGCAGGACTTGGGATTGTCCACCTACGCAAGGAAGTACTTAATACTTTACAGCCAATTAAGGAAAGACTTTAGATTGCCCAGCCAATTAGGAAAGACTTTGAATTGCCCAGCCAATAAAGGTAAGACTTTCTATAGCCCAACCAATCAAGACAATACTTTGAATCGCCCAGTCAGTCAAGGCAAGACTTTAAGTCGTCCAACCAGTCAAGGCAAGACTTATGATTGCCCATTCAGTTAAGGCAAGACTTTTGATTGTCCAGCTACGCAAGGAAGTACTTTATTTTTTCCAGCAAATTAAGGCAAGACTTTAAATTGCCCAACCAATCGAGGAAAGACTTTATATTGCCCAACCAATGAAGGAAAGACCTTGAATTGCCCAGCCAGTTAAGCAAGACTTACGATTGTATGTCCAATGAAGGTGAAACTAATTGCTTGTTTTCTTATGGAAACGTTTGCGCTTCATGTCAAACGATCTTTGAAGAGACTTTCGTTTATGACTAGTAGGGTCGTTATTATTTCTTTTCAAAGACCAGCAATAGTCGGCCATCATTCTTACATTGCATCGACCTCGATAATGTTGATCTTTTTGGTGAAAGTCTTGATGAAAGGGTTCGCTTATTTCTTCACTAAATGCTCCAACATTTTCTGGGAAATAATCCGAATGAGACTTCAGAAAATGTAATTTCATACTCATCAAACAACATAATCTTTAAAAATTCTTTAACATACTAGATACAATAGTTCTAACCTTTGGGTTTCGATTGTTCCCTAAAATTTTCTCTACAACATCTTTGAAACTCAACCATGCATCCTTTTCAATAGATGCCATGGTTTGGATAAAGTCATCATCTTTGATAAGTTTTCTTATATCAGGCCCAACAAAAATACCTTCTTTAACTTTGGCATCACTTAAATGCAGAAATGTAGATCTGATATAATTGAAACATTCTCCTTCGGTGTTAAGTGGTTTCACAAATTGCTTCATTAATCCTAGTTTTATATGGAGTAGTGGCAATAATATTTCCTTTCGTCAACAAGACTTTCAGAAACAACATTATACTGACCAACTGTCCACTCTAATCTGTCTGGCCATTTCTCCGTTATCCAATGTTCATCCCTTGCACGACTGTC
>NC_046657.1:10672185-10674031 GCF_010883055.1 Belonocnema kinseyi | reverse complement strand
GATGTGGACTGTGACTGCACCATATATCTAGTCGGGAGTGGTGCTGACTGAAAACAGATGATTTGGAGCGATTCGCGCGCCATATGTTTGTCATTCTAAGGAACAATTGAACTACCCTCGTATAATAAATTAATTAAGGTCGATATTTAGAGATTTATTCTGTATTTTAATATGTGAGTTTTGATATATATCATGTAAATAACACAGGCCGACAAATTTTAAAGCCGGAGACGAGACATAACATTTCCGAAGGATTTTGATGTGCAGATCCGAATCCGAACTCAAAATTGCCCCTGTACGTCAGGTTTTCAAGATATCCTAACCTAAAAGAGCAAAAACGCGTTTTTTAGCTGTTTTTGAGGTTATGTAACCGAACGAAAAAAATGTCTACCACAAAAGCTAATATGTAATTTGAAAGTACTAATCTTCCCCTTTCAAACTAACTTGGATTTATTAAGATATATTTATTTTTCACAAAAATATTGTAATTTGAAATTTTTTATTTTAGCGTTTTAACTCATTAACGCTGAGGTGTTCAGATTTATACAACGCATTCTCTATTGCTGACGATACGATATCTTTTCTTAAAAATATTATCTCAGGGGTTTTCGAGGGTGCCCGTTTTATTGCCGGTGTCAGTTTTTTTGTTATAACCCCTGGAAGATCTAATATGGCGGCCACAATTTAGGGCATTAGAAAAGAACAAAGGATCCCGCACAAAATACCAACGAAAAATCGTATAGTCGTTTGGAACCAAACTTCGCACATTGATAAACCAAAAGAAGACGGACTGCGCGGAATGCTGCTGCGCTCTCTGTGTGCTTTCTAATGTTCACATTTGCTGTATGTGCGCGCCATTCTACGGCGCAGGCAGTGCTCGATCCCTAGCTGGCTCACTGAGCTGTCGATGCTTTTCTGACGTGTTATGCGTAGGTGTTGAAATTCGTTTTTTGCTACAAATCTTTTCGTGTTAGAGATCACGTTTGAGTGGCGGGCTAATGGTTGGATTCGTAGGCAATAAAATGCTTTTTGTATTTGAAATCTGTCTAGCGGTTACATTTAGTGTCGATCGTGATTTTTATCACAATTAATGATTCGATAAAAACGTCATATTTCAACTGTTATGGGACTTCAATGAAAAATTTGGATAAACCGTGGGTACCAACCTCAATTTGTCATGCTTGTAGATTAAATTTGTCAAATTGGGAAGATGAAAGTACCAAGACGCAGACTGTTATTGAAACACCTGTTTGGCGTGAGCCCAACGATCATGATACTGATTGTTACTTTTGCTTTTGAAAAACAGGAGGTTTTTCTAAAAAGTATTTGGAGAAGATCGTTAACTCTGATGTAAAACGTGTTACACCAGCCTATATGAGTATTAGAAATCACTCTGAAGACAAAAGTGACTGATCAACTCACGAATCAATGGATACTGACGATCCTACTGCAACTGAAGATTCTTCTTCGGAAGAATCAGATGATGAAAGTCCTACATTTTTTGTCCAAGACGGATTAGACGATTTTATACATGACCTTAAACTTCCAAAAGATAAAGCTGAGCTTCGCGGTTCAAGACTCAAAGAGAGAAAACTATTGTTACGTGGCACTAGAGTAACTGTTTACAGAAATAGAGAAGAAAAGTTTATTAAGTATTTTTCAATGGACAGTGGGATTGTGTATTGTAATGATATCGAAGGACTCATTAATTTATATAAAATAAACTTATATACACCTGAGGATGGGCGTCTTTTCATAGATTCGTCTACAGAAAGTCTGAAAGCAGTACTATTACATAATGGAAATAAGTACGCTGCAATTCCAGTAGGTCACTCAACTACACTGA